>NC_056061.1:69218106-69521136 GCF_016772045.2 Ovis aries
AAAGCCACTATGTTTTAACTCACTAGGATGTTAGTATGTTTTAGTAACAGTTGGTATAGAGTCAAGGATTTTGAACACCTTTTTTTTCTTGTGAAAGATATCTTCCTTAATAGCGGTGTTTGCTCTGTTGAAATTTAAAATGCAGTTTGTTTATTGATTCTCTGTCATTTCAAGTTGGCTTCTTCAAATTGTCTTGCAAGTGCAGTTAATTTAAGTTTGTTCCAGTTGGTAATTTAACTTTTTTCCTACTCAATTGTCTAACATGTATTTATAATCACAGATAATGGGAAAAGAACATTACTGGCATTGATTTCTTACTTTTTAAATGCTCCTATATACCAGGGGATACCACTTTTGTGTGTGTGTCAAAATGTGCTTCCATAATTATCAGTAGAGTGGTTGAAACTTATGGGATTAGCTATTGAAAGAAAATATAATTTATAAATAATTAATTGAATGCTTTGTTGACATCAAATTAATTGTAATAATTAATTGACTAACTGCAATTGCTCACCATTCCAGAAGTCTCACAAACTGTCTCAAAGCGTATTTACATAGCACATAATGACCTTTGCAGATATTGTTTGGTTGTGTAATTTTTAGGTAGCACCTGCCTAATTTTAAAGATACTCATGATCCCTCATTTTCAAAACCTGAAATTTTGGTAGTGATCTTACTGGGCTCTCAACAATCTATCTAAATGGTCTCTGATTTCTGGTCTTACTTTGGAAAGAACAGTAGATTTCTTTTTCCCTAATGCTTAACTTTGTTGATTTAGCCTGAGCCTTGGGATATAGTTGGGAAGTTTTTGCTAACCTCACTCCTTTGCCTTCAGGAAAGGGGTCAGAACTCCTTCAGAGAAAACATTGCAATGGCCATGTAGGGTTAGGTAAATATGCCATGCAAGAATAAACCAAAATTATGTCAACAAAGGGGATGAATCTATCCTAACACCAACTCTTTTTTTGAAGTTTTTGAAGACTTCCTAGTAGTACTGTTATGAATTTCATTTTCTTATCAGAGAGCTAAAACAGTTCTGTTTACTGTGGTCTAAGGAAACATTTTTTTCCTACATAATTATAGCCACTATTTGATCCTTATAAAGAAATAAAATGTATGTGATTTACAGTATAAAGTGTTTGCATATAATATCTCTAGGGGTTATATCATTAGAGAAATGTTCAGTTAAGGTAAAGCTGGTATTAAAATATTAACTATTGAGTAAGAAAATAAATAAATGCTTTTTCTTTATTTGTGTAGTTTATTTTGACCTGGGTAATGGGTGTTATGTATAAAAAGAGTAATTGCTCATCCAGTGAACCTCTGTGAATTCTTGTAACTGTTTTCTGCAAAGTTTTTCTGTAAGTGTGCATCTTAGGCTTTTGATGGTATTTTACTTAGAGTGTGTGTGTGTGTGTGTGTGTGTGTGTATGTTCAGTCACTTAGTTGTGTCTAACTCTTTGTGATCCCATGGATTGTAGCCCACCAGGCTCCTCTGCCCATGGAATTTTGCAGGCAAGAATACTGGAGTGGATTGCCATTCCCTTCTCCAGGGGATTGTCCCAACCCAGAGATCGAACCTGTATTTCTTCCATTGGCAGGAGGATTCTCTTCTACTGTGCTTAGTCGTAAAGTGCCATTACTTAGTACTGTGCCATTTACTTACACAGTAATATGTAATCTCTTTATTCTAACCCTTTGCTTTCTGTAACCTCTGCATGATGCTTACGTTATTTGAAGGGGTGTTGAATTCCTGAAGTATTCTGTTTTCAAAATCTTAGTTTAACTGCTTGACTATGTTGCTAAGGTCCCTCTGTGCACATGACTGGCTTATGTTAAATGCTTGGAGGAGCATTGCTTTGTGCTTCTAGAGGGATTACATTCACATAACTAATTATCAATAAGCATTTCATGCTTTAATGTCTCTTTAATGGTCAGAGGCTTTCAGGTGACAGAGGTGAGCATTAGTGGGGCAAGCTGGCCAGCTATGCAGTGAGACTCAACCTCTTTCATAGAACTTTAACTTATTTTAGCATTTGATGTTACATCAAGGTCGTGATCTGACAGCCTCCCATGCTGGCATCTTGATTTTAAGAACCTGTGCATCATTACACAGGGATCTATGAAGGAGCATGATTCATTAGCCGCATGTAATTCTAAATTTCCAGTGAGAAGTTGAGGCAAGGCTTTGCAATGCAAGCTTGTAAGTAATTTTAGATTCTCCATGTTACATTTTTAAAATGAAGAGATTAAGCAAAATGATTGCCACATTTCCTTCTAATTATTTGTCTGATTTTTCTTGGCATTACAGTCATTAATATGCTAGTCAATCAGAGGAACTTATACAAACATTAATTTATGCATTTTACAACAGTCTATATCTATATCTATCTATCTACATCTGTTTTTGTGTGTGACAGAAACTGTGTAGGATACAGAAGGAATATTAAGATGATTGTCTTAATGCATTTGACCAAATAAATATACCACCAACTATTAAATTAAAAAAATAATGTATGTTGGTTTCTTCTTCTTTGATCATTTTCTGGTTGTTGATTTTCTTCTTCACTTTTGATGAGGCGCATGTGTGGAAGGGTTTTCTGCATATTGAAACTTATATTCCAACATGAGTGTATGATCACTGCTGGTGCAGTTAATCACAACTTTATAGAAATACTTATAATCATTGACTGGGCCAGTGACGTAGTTCTGTTTTACTCCATTTGTAATTGTGGCCAGATTGGAAAACCCATCACTTGATCTGATGTGAAGAGCCAAATTTGCTTTGTGCTGTTGGTATCCAAATTTCCTCATGTTGTGGAATGCTCCTGTGAAACTTACACAATTGTTTATGAATCTTATGTCAATGCCTTTCTATGTCTCTTCAATATGAAAAGAAGCAAATAGGCTGCTTCAGGAAGCTGTGTTTTGAAATTGCCTTGTGATTTTTGGTGTGGTCCACTGATAATGATATTTAGGAACCTGCACAGGAAATTTGAGGCCAGTTTCTCCTTGGCAACGCAGAGCTTATTTACTCTGTCACTGAGCTTCTTGAGAAAAATGGCTATAATACATATTAACAGCCTAAGTTTTAAAACTTGGCTTTCAATGTATCTCCTTGGATGTCTTCAAATGCACTTAAGTACACAAAAACAGAACAGTTCTCTTCTAAATGATAGGACTGTGTTGTTCAGGAGATGTCATGAACGATTCTTCCAGCAAAACTTTACTTTTCTTTCTCTTTTGTACTGAGAATTTCTATTTGAAACATCCCAAGCTAAGATTATATCCAGATTGCCATTTGCATGCATAATGTTGCTCAACCTGAACCTTGAATCAGTATCTGGCTGTGTCCCACTGATTCCCCATTAGTGTCTGCTCTGTACTGTCTGGGATGGAGGTGCTAGTAAAGTAGAGAAGAGTCAATAGTCCTAGAGTTTTTGTTTAGTGGTTACTGCTAATTCTGGGTGTACTCAGATTACACTTTGCAGGGAGACCTGGTTTGGCTTTGTCATTAGATAATCCAAAGACCAATGGGTTTGCAAATTTGGAGCATGAATTTTGCAGAAGCTATCCATCAGACTTTGTGTTCACCTCTTCCACCTCTCAAATATGACTCCATTAATGCTAGATATCTCAGATCTTCTCAGAAGTTTTAATACAACAGTTCTATCCCTTAACCTTATGTAATTGTTATCTTTTTACCATGCTGATTGGAGTAATGAGGCACAAAAGGCTTTTCCATGTGTCCGAGGTCTGTAGATGCTTGAAAAACAATTACTTTGATGCTGGCCACTAAGCTCTGGTTCTTTTTTGGGGGGTTGGAGGGAATGTTTCCCCCTCTTGTTTTTTTTGGCTGTGCCTCATGCTTTATGGGATCTTAGTTCCCTGAGCAGGGATTGACCCTAGGCTTTCTTTAGTGAAACTGCTGAGTCCTAACCCCTGGACAGAAGGGAAGCCCTCTAAGCCTTGATTCATAATGGAATACCTGAATTGCTTATCAGGAGTGAGTTCTAAACTAGTAACAGCTTTCTGAGTATTGGAAAAAAATCTGTTAATTTTTTACCATGCTCATTTAGAATTGGAAAAACTTTAGAATGAGGTTTATTAGGGAAATTGAAGATGAGAAATATAACAAAACTATGGTGTTTAAGAGTTTGCTCTCCTTTTATTAATTCTCATTCATTACCAGAAATATAATTTTTATTTTTGCAGTACGTTGCCTTAATACTCATTACTAATTAATGCCTTGGAGACTTACCCCACAAATTCAGGGCCCTTCTGGTGTCTGCTTTTCCATTTGTAAGTTCATGCTTGGTTGTTGCATGGTAATGACGATCACACTAGAGTTAGCCACATGTCCCATTCATTTCACGAAGGAAAGGTAATTGCCAAATTAATACAAAAAATTGTGTTGACAACTTTGTAACGGGGAATACTAAAAAATTCATGAGACTGGATGTATTTTAAAGCTTAAATTTGTTATATTTATTTAATTACAGAAAGAAATCCTGTTTTTTATAGAAACTTGGAAACTCAGAGAAATGTAAAGAAGAAAACTAAAATCACCTTTAATCCTCTTATACAGTGATTACACTATTCTGACTTATTTCTGACAATTTTCTAGAGTATGTATGTTCAATGATTTATAAATACATATGCTAATTTAAACACCTACCTTAAAAATTAAATTGACATCACAATATCCTCCATTTAAAAATCCTCCATTTTAAAACACAATAGTATGTCAGCATTAATGTATTATGATGGCTTTTACTTTTTACTTTAAAAAAACAATCGATGTGATTAATGTGTTTATACATAATTCTTCCTGGGATAGGTAATTTGAACAGCTTTAAGGCTTTTGATACAAATTGCCAAAATGCTTTCTCAAAGTCTGAACCAATTTTTATTATTCAGTTCAGTCGCTCAGTCGTATCTGACTCTTTGCAACCTCATGAATCGCAGCATGCCAGGCCTCTCTGTCCATCACCAACTGCTGGAGTTCACTCAGACTCAGGTCCATCGAGTCAGTGATGCCATCCAGCCATCTCATCCTCTGTCGTCCCCTTCTCCTCCTACCCGTGATCCCTCCCAGCATCAGAGTCTTTTCCAATGAGCCAAATCTTCACATGAGGTGGCCAAAGTACTGGAGTTTCAGCTTTAGCATCATTCCCTCCAAAGAAATCCCAGGGTTGATCTCCTTTAGAATGGACTGGTTGGATCTCCTTGAAGTCCAAGGGACTCTCAAGAGTCTTCTCCAACACCACAGTTCAAAAGCAACAATTTTTTGGTGCTCAGCTTTCTTCACAGTCCAACTCTCACATCCATACATGACCACAGAAAAACCATAGCCTTGACTAGACGGACCTTTGTTGGCAAAGTAATGTCTCTGCTTTTGAATATACTATTTAGGTTGGTCATAACCCTCCTTCCAAGGAGTAAGCGTCTTTTAATTCCATGGCTGTAATCACCATCTGCAGTGATTTTGGAGCCTCCAAAAATAAAGTCTGACACTGTTTCCACTGCTTCCCCATCTATTTCCCATGAAGTGATGGGACCGGATGCCATGATCTTCGTTTTCTGAATGTTGAGCTTTAAGCCAACTTTTTCACTCTCCTCTTTCACTTTCATCAAGAGGCTTTTTAGTTCCTGTTCACTTTCTGCCATAAGGGTGGTGTCATCTGCATATCTGAGGTGATTGATATTTCTCCCGGCAATCTTGATTCCAGCTTGTGCTTCTTCCAGCCCAGCGTTTCTCATGATGTACTCTGCATATAAGTTAAATAAGCAGGGTGACAATATACAGCCTTGACATACTCCTTTTCCTATTTGGAACCAATCTGTTGTTCCATGTCCAGTTCTAACTGTTGCTTCCTGACCTGCATATAGGTTTCCCAAGAGGCAGGTCAGGTGGTCTGATATTCCCATCTCTTTCAGAATTTTCCACAGTTTATTGTGATCTACACAGTCAAAGACTTTGGCATAGGCAATAAAGCAGAAATAGATGTTTTTCTGGAACTCTCCTGCTTTTTTGATGATCCAGCGGATGTTGGCAATTTGATCTCTGGTTCCTCTGCCTTTTCTAAAACCAACTTGAACATCAGGAAGTTACGGTTCAAGTATTACTGAAGCCTGGCTTGGAGAATTTTGAACATTACTATACTAGAGTGTGAGATGAGTGCAATTGTGCGGTAGTTTGAGCATTCTTTGGCATTGTCTTTCTTTGGGATTGGAATGAAAACTGACCTTTTCCAGTCTTGTGGCCACTGCTGAGTATTCCAATTTGCTGACATATTGAGTGCAGCATTTTCACAGCATCATCCTTCAGTATTTGAAATAGCTCAACTGGAATTCCATCACGTCCACTAGCTTTGTTCATAGTGATGCTTTCTAAGGCCCACTTGACTTCACATTCCAGGATGTCTGGCTCTAGGTGAGTGATCACACCATCGTGATTATCTTGGTCTTGAGGATCTTTTTTGTACAGTTCTTCTGTGTGTTCTTGCCACCTCTTCTTAATATCTTCTGCTTCTGTTAGAGCCCTACCTTTTCTGTCCTTTATCGAGCCCATCTTTGTGTGAAATGTTCCCTTGTCTCTAATTTTCTTGAAGAGATCTCTAGCCTTTCCCATTCTGTTGTTTTCCTCTATTTCTTTGCATTGATCACTGAGGAAGGCTTTCTTATCTCTTCTTTCTATTCTTTGGAACTCTGCATTTAGATGCTTATACCTTTCCTTTTCTCCTTTGCTTTTCACTTCTCTTCTTTTCACAGCTATTTGTAAGGCCTCCCCAGAGAGCCATTATGCTTTTTTGCATTTCTTTTCCATGCAGATAGTCTTGATCCCTGTCTCCTGTACAAGGTCATGAACCTCATTCCACAGTTCATCAGGCACTCTGTCTATCAGATCTAGGCCCTTAAATCTATTTCTCACTTCCACTGTATAATCATAAGGGATTTGATTTAGGTCATACCTGAATGGTCTAGTAGTTTCCCCTACTTCCTTCCATTTAAGTCTGAATTTGGCAATAAGGAGTTCAGGATCTGAGCCACAGTCAGCTCCTGGTCTTGTTTTTGTCGACTGTATAGAGCTTCTCCATCTTTGGCTGCAAAGAATATAATCAATCTGATTTTGGTGTTGACCGTCTGGTGATGTCCATGTGTGGAGTTTCTCTTGTGTTGTTGGAAGAGGGTGTTTGCTATGACCAGTGCGTTTTCTTGGCAAAACTCTTCATTTCATATTCCAAGGCCAAATTTGCCTGTTACTCCAGGTGTTTCTTGACTTCTTACTTTTGCATTCCAGTCCCCTATAATGAAAAGGACATCTTTTTTGGGTGTTAGTTCTAAAAGGTCTTGTAGGTCTTCATAGAACCATTCCACTTCAGCTTCTTCAGCATTACTGGTTGGGGCCTAGACTTGGATTACTGTGATATTGAATGGTTTGCCTTGGAAACAAACAGAGATCATTCTATTGTTTTTGTGATTGCATCCAAGTACTGCATTTCGGACTCTTTTGTTGACCATGATGGCTACTCCATTTCTTCTCAGGGATTCCTGTCTGCAGTGGTAGATATAATGGTCATCTGAGTTAAATTCACCCATTGCAGTCCATTTTAGTTCGCTGATTCCTAGAATGTCGATGTTCACCCTTGCCATCTCTTGTTTGACCACTTCCAATTTGCCTTGATTCATGGACCTGACATTCCAGGTTCCTATGCAGTATTGCTCTTTACAGCATCGGATCTTGCTTCTATCACCAGTCACATCCACAACTGGGTATTGTTTTTGCTTTGGCTTCATCCCTTCATTCTTTCTGGAGTTATTTCTCCACTGATCTCCAGTAGCATATTGGGCACCTACTGACCTGGGGAGTTCCTCTTTCAGTATCCTATCATTTTGCCTTTTCATACTGTTCATGGGGTTCTCAAGGCAAAAATACTGAAGTGGTTTGCCATTCCCTTCTCCAGTGGACCACATTCTGTCAGACCTCTCCACCATGACCCGCCTGTCTTGGGTGGCCCCATACGGCATGGCTTAGTTTCATTGAGTTAGACAAGGCTGTGGTCCTAGTGTGATTAGATTGACTAGTTTTCTGTGAGTATGGTTTCAGTGTGTCTGCCTTCTGATGCCCTCTTGCAACACCTACTGTCTTACTTGGATTTCTCTTACCTTGGATGTGGGGTATCTCTTCACGGCTGCCCCAGCAAAGCGCAGTCGCTGCTCCTTACCTTGCACAATGGGTATCTCCTCACCTCTGCTCCTCCTGACCTTGAATGTGGAATAGCTTCTCTAGGCCCACCTGTGCCTGCGCAGCCCCTGCTCCTTGGATGTGGGGTTGCTCCTCCCGGCCGCCGCCCCTGGCCTTGGGCGTGGCATAGCTCCTCTTGGCTGCTCCTGCACTGTTGCAGCCTGGCACTCTTGGCTGCCGCCCCTGACCTCGGATCCAGGGTAGCTCCTCTCGGCCATAAAATAATTCTTATTTTACTTAAACTATACTCAGATTTACTTTATAAAAGTGAACCAAATATTTTCCTTTTGAATAGGAGAAATACTATTTTGTCATTGTTTTTTATTTCTTAATAGGATAAACTGTTATGCCCAAGTCGTGAAATCTCCCAGTGACCACCAGGGAGCCGATATCCGATGCAAAAGCAAGAGAGTTTTATTACCAAGCTCGAGCTGGGGCTCCCACCTGATACCGACACAGCGGCTATAGGGAGCCCCGAGTTCTGGGTTACATTGCTATTATAGGGTATTCTTGCACGAGAAATTTGAAAAACAGGAGTTTCCGGGTTGGAAGACATCTAATTGGTTACCTTCTGTGGAAGGGTTAGGTGTTGGTTTCTGATTGGTTCTTATTTTCTTGGGCTGGTCCCGGGTTCTGATTGGTTCCCATTACCTAGGTAGACTACGTTAAGTCAGGAGATTTTGGTCTGGGGTCCGATTGGCTCGAGGGTGGTGGGGTGAGGTCAGGGGATTCTCAAAAGCTCTTGGATTTTCAAAGGCTCTTTTCCTGGAACCTTACAAAATGGAGTTTTTCTGTTAACAAAATGGAGTAGCTTAGGTCCTTCAGAACATTTTTGTGAAATGCTTTTTTAAATTTAGAAATGAATTTTATTGGATTGGAAGGATGAACTATTAGTAAGTTTGTCTAAATGTAACAAAAACTTTTAAATTATGTAATATCATAGTGACCTCTGTAAAACTTCATATTTTGAGGGAAATTTTGTCTGTGTAAAAAGGGGAGAAGAAATTTGTTTGGGTATTAGCCAAAGTTGAGTGATTTGGCCATCACAATTGTACAGCATTTCAAAAGTTTCTCATTGAATTTGAACATCTAACTACTTGGTACTTGAAATGTAGATTTTAATACGTTGTATTTTTAAGAATGGGGTAATCCGTGCCTTAAAGACTTAAAGACTATTATTTTCAGTGTAGAAATTGTGAAAACATGTCAATTTGTTATCATATAAGGTAAAATTAGCTATTTTACTTTTAAAAAGCTCATCTGTGGAGTATAAAAGAATACAGCTCTATACAGCAGTCCCAAGTAGTGTAGACACTAATATCTAATATTTGTATTACCTCATTGCCTTTTTCTGTTCAGGACATCCAGGCGGAAATTGATGCCCACAATGACATATTTAAAAGCATTGATGGAAACAGGCAGAAGATGGTAAAAGCTTTGGGAAATTCCGAAGAGGCAACTATGCTTCAGCATCGACTGGATGATATGAACCAAAGATGGAATGACTTAAAAGCGAAATCTGCCAGCATCCGGTCAGTGACGTCAGTGGCAAAAATAACAGGGGGCAGGATTTTCATGATTTTGCATATCAGGAAGAGAACAAGAGGCCTTACCAGTGTCCAGTGCCATTGTCAGCTGTTCCTATTTGCAAATTTGCATATCACATTTTAAACTTAATAATGCTGACATTGTTACCAGTACCTGCTAATTGTTGACAGTTTACCTTGACCAAGTAGTGTGTTAGAATCTTTACAAATACTGCTTTATTTAGTATTCAAAAAAGTCATTGTAAAGTGCATAGTAAAATCCTTTCTTACATGAGGTATCTGAGGCTTACTGAATATAAAGTACTTGACAAGTTTTTGAGCTAACTAGTTTCATACCAGGATTTGAATCTAGATCTTTTTGACTTTTGGCAATGAATGTGTTTTGCTTCATTGTGCTATTTGTATGTCCAGTTTGAAGGTGAAGTTTTAGAAATTACATGTCACTTGATACTAAAATGGAAAACTGATGACATATCTCCTTTTGGAGAAAGGGGAAATCTGGGTTCGATCCCTGGGTTGGGAAGATCCCCTGGAGAAGGGAAACGCTACCCACTCCAGTGTTCTGGCCTGGAGAATTCCTTGGACTGTATAGTCCATGGGGTCGCAAAGAGTCCAACAAGACTGAGTAACTTTCACTTTCTAAATTAAATAAGGATGAATTTGACAACCAGAATGTTGACTAAGAAGGGACCTTGAAAAATGACCTTTGTGACAACTATTAATATTATTGGGAGTTAATAACATTTTAGAATTACGTTTACTGAATGGTGGATAATACCTAACTAGATATGAGTTTAGTGGAAAGTGACTGAGAATATGTTATTGAGCAAAGGTACAAAAGATGAATGTTGGTATAAAGACCTGGATCTTGCACCTGGGTTGGTTTCTTAAATTTTAAAGTTCAGAAACAGTATGATGTCTTAAAAAACGTAGAACCTTCAGCCAGATAATCTTGAATTTGACTTTACTACTTACTTACTGATCTTGGGCAAGTCACTTAGTCTCTCTGAGCCTTGGTTTTCTCATTTAAATGTGAAAATATAAATATTTAGCCCACATGACTACTGTGAAGATTGGATGTGGTAATCTGATTGTTCCTTAATCTATATTAAGTTTCGTAGCATGTGGTTTTATTTTTTCTTACATAAAGGGGCTCAGGGAATCTGCTTCAACTGGTTGCTACATTTCATAGACTACTTCATATAGGGCAGAAATCTTTCAGTGGCTGTTTATCATGAATGAGATGTTTTTTAATTAAAATTTTCTTTCTGAGGAAGAAAAATCCCGAAAGGGTTTTTATTCTTCAAGACTCATGAAGGGAGATTTGTATTTCTTTTTACACTTAATGAAGGAGGTAATGTAGCATGATTGTGGAAGCCTCTGTGTAAAGATCCTGTTGGACTTTATCCACCTTCTGCTCTTTTCCAGGAAGAGAGGAAAATTAGGGAGTGTTATACACTGAGAGAATATACTTGTGCTTGCTAAAAATTGAATTTTCAACTAGCCAGATCCCATTGGTTTTCCCTTTTCTGTTCTCCATAAATATAAATAAATGAAAGTATTTAAAGTGTTAAACACAGTGAAAAATGTTCACTGAGGTTCTAGAAAAATCAACAAGCCTAACAAGCTGAAAGCCACAGGGATGGCCCTGGTGAAGACTGTGCATGTGGTGCTGAAATTTTGAGAGTTTGGAGGATGAGTTCTTCAGAAAGGAGAATTTATTGAAGACAAAAAACCTTCTTTTGACTCTTCATGGCCTTTATTGACGAAGCCTGTCAAGTCACATGTTTTTTTTTTTTTCTAACCGGGAAAGGAAGAATTCATAAATTATTGTTGGAATATTATCTAATCAATGATGTTATTTTTAGAAGATGGGAGAATAAGCTTTTGTCAGTGGACTTCTGCATCAAGACAAATCATACATTCCAGTAAAATGTGTTATTAATGTGATAATGAATTAAAATAATTTTCAACCTCATTACCTATCTCTGGAGATTCAAGCATTTAATGAGAACTTACTTCTAAGTTTGAGGCATTGCAAATCATAATTAAGTTATGGCCCCTACTCATAGAGGTTTCACAGTTCTATTCAGGATAAAGGGGGTCCAAAGGAGGAGGTGGTTACTTTCGTTGCAGATGATTATCAAAGGCTTCAAAAAAGAGGTGATGGTTAAGCTGAGCCTTGAAAGATGTATAGCTCTCCCCAGATGGACTTGTTGAAGACTAGAGAAAGACATCTAAATAGGAGGCTGGAAATAGCACTGTGTTTTCACTGAACAGTTAAGAAGTTCAATCTGGAGTGAGAATAGAGTTTACTGAAGATGTAGAGAGGAAAGATTGTGACTAGAGAAAAGGGTGGAGAGGTAAGACAGAATCTTGGAACACCTGTGTGCAGTGTGCTCCATTCCACTGCTTATAAAATTTGAAAAATAAGCTTTGGAAAGTTCCCTCCCACACAACTATGGAGGATGCATTATTAGGTAAGCAAAGTTCTAAAGACAAGGAGAGCTGCTAAGAGACCTTGTCAGATAAATACAAGAGTAGACTTGCTGGATCCTATGGCAGTTCTATTTTTAATTTTTTGAAGTATTGATATACTGTTCCCATAGTGGCTATACCTATATACATTCCCACCAACAGTGGATAAGGATTCCTTCTTCTCCATGTCCTCAGCAGCACTTTTTATTTATTTGTTTTTGACTATGGCCATTCTGACAGGTGTGAAGTGATATCTCATTGTGATTTTCAGTTGCATTTTCCTGATGATTAGTGATGTGGAATAAATTTCATGTGCCTGTTGGACATCTGTATGTCTTCTTTGGAAAAAAATGCCTACTCAGCTTCTCTGCCCATTTAAAAATTGGACTGTTTTTATACTGAGTTATATGAGTTCTTTATCTATTTTGGATATTAACCCTTTATGGGACATAGTAGCAAATATCTTCTTCCATTTTGTTGATGGATTCCTTCTCTGTGCAAAAACTTTTTAGTTTGATGAGATCCCAGTCATTCAATTTTGCTTTTGTTGCCTTTGCCTAAAGCGACAAATCATCTGAAAAATATATTGCTAAGACCAACAAAGAATATACTGCACAGATGTTTTCTTCTAGAAGTTTGATGGTTTCAGGTCTTACCTGTAAATCTTTCATCCATTTTGAGTTTATTTTTAGATACAGTGTGAGAAACTGGTCTAGTTTCATTTTTCCTGGGTAGTGTCCAGTTTTCCCAACACTACTTATTGAAGAGACTGTCTTTTCCCCACTGTATAGTCTTGCCTCTTTTGTTGTAGATTAATTGATCTTCTGTGCATGGGCTTATTTCTGGCTATTCTGTTCCACTGATATATGTTTCTGTTCTTGTGACAGTGCCATACTATTTTGATTACAGTCACTTTAGCTATAGAGCCAAAGAAAGTGAAAACACCACTTCAGAAAGATATATGCACTCCATTGTTCATAGGAGCATTTTTTACAATAACCATGATATAGGAAACAGCCTACATGTTCATCAACTGTTAAACGCATAAAGATTATATATATATATGTATGGGCTTCCCTGGTATCTCAGATGGTAAAGCCTCTGCCTACATTGCAGGAGACCTGGGTTCGATCCCTGGGTTGGGAAGATCCCCTGGAGAAGGAAATGGCAACCCATTCCAGTATTCATGCCTGGAAAATCCCATGGACTGAGAAGCCTGGTGGGCTACAGTCCATGGGGTTGCAAAGAGTCAGACACAACTGAGTGACTTCACTTCACTTCACTTCACTTCATACACATACAAAATAATATTTTTATAAATATTCATCTAATTGTATGTGTGTGTGTGTGTGCGTGCTCAGTCGCTCAGTTGTTTCTGACTCTTTGCAGCCCTGTAAAGAGTAGCTAAAGGACTGTAGCCCATCAGGCTCCTTTGTCTATGGAATTTTCCAGGCAAGAATACTAGCATGGGGTGTTGTGTCATTTCCTAATCTAGGGGATCTTCCCGACCCAGGATCAAACCCACGTCTCTTGCTTCTCCTGCATTGTCAGGCAGATTGACCAGTAGCGCCTTCTGGGAAGGTCCATCTGTGTGGTCACAAGTGGTAAAATTTCATTCTCTTTTAGTAACATTCCACTGTGTGTGTGTATGTGCACGCGTGCACACTAAGTCACTTCAATCATGCACAACTCTTTGCAACCCTGTGGACTGTAGCCCACCAAGCTCCTCTGTCCATGGGGATTCTCCAGGCAAGAATATTGGAGGGAGTTATCATGCCCTCCTCCAGGGGATCTTCCCAACCCAGAGATTGAACCTATGTCTCCTGTGGCTCCTGCATTGCAGGTGGATTCTTTACCGCTGAGTCCCTATACACACACATATTGTGGAATATACATGTATATGAGCTAACATATATAACATATATATATATATAGCATCCCTCGTAGCTCAGTCGGTAAAGAATCTGCCTGCTGTGCAGGAAACCCAGGTTTGATCCCTGGGTTGGGAAGATCCCCTGGAGAAGGAAATGGCAACCTACTCCAGTATGCTTGCCTGGAGAATGCCATGGACAGAGGAGCCTGGCAGGCTATAGTCCGTGGGGTCGCAAGAGTCGGACATGACTTAGCAACTAAACCACCACCACCATATATATATATATAACCTGAAGGGTATTATGCTTATTTAAATAAGACAAAGATATATACTGACAAATACTGTATGTTTTCACTTACATGTGGAATCTGAAAAAGTAAACAATTCGGATAGATATAACAAAATAGGAACAGACTCACTACTGAGAAGTAACTGGTGATTATCAAAGGGAAGTGGGGATAAAGAGAATTAAAGTAGTAAAGATAGTAAAGAGAATTAAGGTATAAAATAGATAAGTTTCAAGGATATAATATACAAAACAGGAAATATAGTATTTTATCATGACAATGGCATGCAATCAATAAAAATATTGAATCATTATGTTGTACATCTGACACTAATATTATATGTCAATTATATCTCAATAAAAAAGAGATAAAATGGTTCATTATTCTTAGTAACGGGCCCTCATATAAGAAGCACACCTCAGAGAGAAATACAGGATGTGTTAATACTCTGGAGCTAGACCACCTAGATTTAAACACTGGTTTTGTCTTTGGCAGCTGTGACACTGTGGAGGAGGTTAGTAACCCTATATGTATTTCCTCCTGTGCAAAATAGGGATATGAAGATTAACTTCATTATAGAGTCATCATGAATAATTGATTTAATTAGCCTTTATAAAGTGCCTAAAACACATGGTAAGCACTGAATAATTGTTAAATATTCCGTGAGTGGCTCAGATAGTAAAGACTCTGCCTGCAATTCAGGACACCTGGGTTTGAGCCCTGGGTCTGGAAGATCCCCTGGAGAAGGGAAAGGCTACCTACTCCAGTATTCTTGCCTGGAAAATCCATGGTCAGAGGAGCCTGGCAGGCTACAGTCTATGGGGTTGCAAAGAGTTGGACATGTCTGAGTGATTAACACTTTCACTTACTTTTTTCATTATTATTATTCTCATTGATTACCATTATGTTTGAAACTAATTAGTTCAAAAGAGATAGAAGTTCTCCCTACCCCATCTTTTTTCTCGGTCACTAATATTAGGAATTTTGGAGAACTAACATCCTGGGTGCAAGAAAAAGTAAACAAAAGTAATAACAAGTGAGAACAGCAGTGTCATGTTAATTACTGACAGAAGCCAGGCTATAAGAGGTAGCTTAGAGTGAGAGCTAAA
Source organism: Ovis aries (assembly GCF_016772045.2). Taxonomy (NCBI): domain Eukaryota; kingdom Metazoa; phylum Chordata; class Mammalia; order Artiodactyla; family Bovidae; genus Ovis; species Ovis aries. The sequence continues at coordinate 69,233,649 of NC_056061.1, forward strand.
TGAAACTGTTAACTGAACTCCAGAAGCAGGCAGAATCATCAGCAGTTACTGGACAGTATGGTCTCCCATGTGGGAAACCCTACATGGAAGGATAAAAAAGAACTCAGTCTCTGGAGGTTTGTTCTCAAAAGGGAAGATTGGGCTGACCTAAGTATATCTGGTTATTCCCCAAGTCTACAAATTAGATTCCTCACTCTCCCTCTACAGGGATGGAGAAGTGGCCAGAAGTGTGCTTCAGTTCAGTTCAGTTCAGTCGCTCAGTCGTGTCCGACTCTTTGCAACCCCATGAATCGCAGCATGCTAGGCCTCTCTGTCCATCACCAACTCCCGGAGTTCACTCTGATTCATGTCCATTGAGTCAGTGATGCCATCCAGCCATCTCATCCTCTGTCGTCCCTTTCTCCTCCTGCCCCCAATCCCTCCCAGCATCAAAGTCTTTTCCAATGAGTCAACTCTTCCCATGAGGTGGCCAAAGTACTGGAGTTTCAGCTCTAGCATCATTCCTTCCAAAGAAATCCCAGGGTTGATCTCCTTCAGAATGGACTGATTGGCTCTCCTTGCAGTCCAAGGGACTCTCAAGAGTCTTCTCCAACACCACAGTTCAAAAGCATCAATTCTTCGGCGCTCAGCCTTCTTCACAGTCCAACTCTCACATCCATACATGACTACTGGAAAACCATAGCCTTGACTAGACGGAAGTTAGTGAGAAAATCCCTTCCCAAAGAGTTGGGGTGGGCAGGTGTTCTCATTAACAAAAGTGTAGAGTAATCTACATCCCCCACCCCCTAACCAGCTGCCTGCTTCAGTCCTTACTGAAAATAATGTGTGCTGAGTGCACTGTGAATTTCTGTTTCTGTGTTCTTGATTCTCATTTCTTTTAAAGTATCATCTACCCTTGCACTGGCCTCTGTTGTGAACAAATTCTCCTCTGTTTTAAATATTTCTGTAAACTCTCCCATCACTTTTCTCCAAAGCTGAGTGTTGTCCCCTTAATTCCCTGCTTTACTTAAAACACTCTAATAGAGTTCAGTTTTCCAATTTTCCTCACCTGGCAGTCAGCAAGAAGAATCTAGTATATAACTACTACTGTGGACAGCAAACAATTAGAATGCCAGTCATAAACTCTCAATATGGTGCCAGCAGACACTGGCTGAACAAGAGTCCTGCTGCCCAGGGCTAAGAGAGAAGGTTGGCAGCCTCATTGGTTTCTTAAGCATTGCTTTTGCACCTCTCAACAACTTGTCCTTAGAAATCAATACAGCCATTATTCTACCCTCTCACTGTCTTATTCCTGCTTCTTCCTGATCTGAAGGGCAACTTCTACTTCACTCACTGATTTGAGCATCTGATTTCCCTTTTATTCTCCATCCTTTCTTCAACTGTCATCCTTGGTGTTGATATCTCTCTTGATAACTAGCTATATTTTGAGTTCTCAGTTTCTTTTCACTCTATCTGTAAATGCTTTTATTCCCATTTTGTTTCTAAGCCCCATAGATCTGGCCATGCCTGGGACTCAGTTAACACCCCATGTTATCTTGGCATCCCTGGGATGATCAGTCTTAAGAGAGGAAGGGCAAATTGTTTTCAAAACACACATTTTATTTTATTACATCCCATTAGGCCGTGAGCATCTGAGTGCCATTGATTTTACCGTGTTAGTTGGTGAAGAGCCCTCTGTTGTAGCAAATCAAGATTGTTTAGGACATCATCAGTAAAACAACTGTCTTTCACATGACAGTTATGGATTTTATGAAGAGGACCTTCCTCCATTAGCTTCTTATATACCAGGACCATCCTACCATATACTGTCCTCCAACTTTATCATTTTATTCTGTATATATAATGAATCTACAATACTCCAACTAGATTGTTTAAAAATGCACATCCACTAATATTTTCAACTGTGGAATTCCTAGCTTTCTTTTTATTTTTCCTTCTTCTTCCTCAACTTGTCCATCTTTCTCCGTATCTTTAGTTGCTAAAAACTTTCCTCTTTTTAGACTTCATCAACCCCTTCTACTGAGCTTGGATTTCATTATAAGCCATTTCAGTAATGTCAGGACTTTGAAATCCCTGTCCTTCTTGAACTTCCTGTCTGCTTTTCCAGCCTCTGCTGCTCTGTCGACTACACTTTCCCTATCCCCTGATCTAAATTCTGGACTCCCTAGTGTTGCAGTGGAAAGTGAAAAATGGTAAAATTTCTTCAACTGTAATTTGACAGTTGTTACTTAGAATTGGTATTGTGATTCTGAATGATTTTCTATCATATTCACCACTATCTCTAACTTTTGAACATTTTGATTCCTCTTTAACTTCTAAAACCTCTCCAAATCTCCTTCGTGACATGCAGCCTTGCTTCATTCTTTTCTGAAAATAAGGCTATCAGATAGATGTCCTTTCTGTACATTCTTTTTTCAAATTGTGCTGTAATTGTGCTGAAGTCAGTATTGTCATGGCAGAGAGTATTTGCTGCAATTTATCATCATTTTTAGGAAAAAGAATATCTGTCAAAGATCATAATGACAGTCAATATTTTTTGAACATTCCACATGCCTATAAGAAATGCTTGATATTACCTCCTTTGATCACAATGTGGTCATTAGAACTATGGAATTATATGTGGCTCAATGCCTTGGGTTAATATCTTAAATATTATTTTCAAGTCTTTGCAGATAACTTCGACTACACCTTTAAAATAGTGACATCTAATTTGCCAACTATTCTTTTGCAATCAAAAAACAATGCTTACGAGTATATATTCCACTTAGATGGATATAAAGATAGCTAGTAACTTGAAACTTGAGCTAGAAAATAGGTGGTTAAGAACTTTGACAGTGTATTCAATATTTTACCTCCTGGAAAAAATGTGAATTGGAAATTACTAATAAATTCAGTAATGTGAATACCATGGCTTAAACTTTTATGTTACATTTGTGTCATTTAGAATTATGTTAATTAAATGCTCACTTATCAGCTTAATGATGTTTAATATGGATCCTTATTAACATATGGTTTCAAAGGCCAGTGAAATTGTCAAATCTAGTGAAAACAGAGTTCAAAGATAAAATTCTATCTTCCTTTCCCTTTATGAGCCTCCTAAAGATTCAGAGCACCTTTTTGAAAGCCCTTAGAGAAGATTAACCTTTAACATCATCATTACATCTGATGTTACCACACTTGTACAATGTCATCGACACCACTTTTAACTTAAGCAAGTTGATTTTGCTAGCCATGTTGTAAAACTATTAAAATTTTCTTCTCTCAAATCTCATAGAAGAAGATTCTACACCTTTCTTTATTTTTGCCTCTGGCTGAGTGCTTTTCTGTAAAACTTTCTGCAGTGATGGACATGTCCTCTACAGTAGCCATTAGCCGTATGTGGAAAGTTGAACAGTTGAAATGTGGCAAGTGCAACTAACTGGTGAATCAGATTCCCCATTTTACTTATTTTAGTTACCTTAAGATTTAATACTTATTTGACTCCTTGACAGCATTGAGTCTTAATTGTGGCACATGGAGTGTTTTTTCTTCTCTTTCTCTCTTTTTTTTAGTGGCAACATGCAGGATCTTTAGTTGCAGCATGAGAATTCTTAGTTGCAGCATATGGGATCTAGTTCCCTGATCAGGGATCGAGCCTGGGCCCCCTGTGCTGGGAGCTCAGAGTCTTAGCCACTGGATCACCAAGGAAGTCCCCCTGAAGCTTTAAACTGAAATAGTCACATGTTGCTGGTGGCTATAATGTTGGAAGCACAGCTTTGGTGTTCTTTTCAGAACAGTCTGAATTCTGAGAACTCCATTTTTTTTCTTGTAGTCAGTCTTAATTTCTTCTCTGGGAGCTGGAATAACTCACATTTAATGTTACTGGTGATTTTTGCACTAATGAAGGGTTTTTTTTTTTTTTTTCATTGTAACTCAACTTATAATCTATGGGTTTACCATGAAATAAAAGTTTCTGTGCAGTAAGAATGCCAAAGTGGATATTTAATTCTGTGCGTTCCCTGGTGACCAGTGGTAAAGAATCCATCTGCCAGTGCAGAAGACATGAGATACATGGGTTCAGTTCCTGGGTTCGGAAGGTCCCTTGAAGTAGGAAATGACAACCCACTCCAGTATTCTTGCCTGGAGAATCCCATGGACAGAGGATCCTGGTGGGCTATAGTCCATGGGTCGCAAAGAGTCGGACACGACTGAGCAAGTGAGCACAAACACAAGCACGATTCCTTTCTTACACAATAAGGGGTGGTATATCTTTACTCCTCTTAATTTGAATCTCAAATTCTTTGGCAGACTTACTACTTTCTAAATGTATCATCCTTGTCTACATATATATCTGGGCAGTTTCTATCTGCCCTCTTGAGTGTTCTCCATGATGAAAGCCACGTAGTATAAAGGGCTTAGAATTAACTATGAATATTCCAAATTCTCACCACAGCTTCTTGAGCAAATTTCTTTCTTCTCTGAGCTGTAGTTGCCGCAGAGAGTTCTTAGGAGGTTTCCTATCTCAGAGTGTATTTGGTTTACTTCTGTTTCTCCTAACTTGACCCTAGAACTTTATATTTCTGTAACAGTGTAGTGCCTAATATCAGAGCAAGTGCTCCATGCTGCTGCTGCTGCTGCTGCTAAGTCGCTTCAGTCGTGTCCAACTCTGTGCGACCCCAGAGACGGCAGCCCACCAGGCTTCCCCGTCCCTGGGATTCTCCAGGCAAGAACATTGGAGTGGGTTGCCATTTCCTTCTCCAATGCATGAAAGTGAAAAGTGAAAGTGAAGTTGCTCAGTCGTAGCTGACTCTTCGCGACCCCATGGACTGCAGCTTTCCAGGCTTCTTCATCCATGGGATTTTCCCGGCAAGAGTACTGGAGTGGGTTGCCATTGCCTTCTCCGAAGTGCTCCATAGATGTTTGCTTTTATTGGAAAAAAAAAAAAAGAAAAAAAGGAAAATTGTATTTCTTTAAATAGATGTCCCTCTTATACTGTTTACTGTATTTTTTTTTTCCTTTTTTTGCATCTGTATGTTGGGAAAAGGAATAAATACCTCTTTAAGAAACATAATAAGTAGTTTTTTGGGTTTAGAATATATATTAATACGTAGTTTTATCCATAGTTCCTTTTCTACTATATTTAAATGATGAGGTGTCTTTTTAATGATTATTTACCTTCTAAAATGTTTTCATATTATAGTTTTAAAAATAACTGATCACTTTAAATTGTTTACAAAGTTGCAAAATAAGTGATTCAGTCTAAAAGAAGTAACTTTTGTAAAGCATTTTCTGTAGTAGACATCACTTTGAGTTAATAGCACAATGAAAGTATCTGTTGCTTTGCACATGTTAGGTACCCAAAGAATGAACTGAAGCAGGTGAGGGTATAATAAGTCTATTATCCAAAATGTGAGTGCCCGCAGATATGTGTAGGATAAAGAAATGTTTTAAGTGATGATTCTGAAAGCATGATTGATGACTGGCTATCTGTAGTCTTGGGAAAATACAAGCTTCAGAATGTTTAAAGTAAAATTAAAGAAGTACAGCTACACCAAACACAAATGTAAGGTTTCTTTTTGTAAACCATTCAACCCAGTGCCCAAGAAAAGGCTTTCATCTTGAAAGATGAAAGAATTAAATAGAAACTAGGACACTGAAGGCTACTACAGAAGCATACATTTATTTGGACATATGGTAGTAATCCACTAAACACATATTTATAATCTATCAGAGAATAACCAGAACAGATTTTCCAGGCAAGGATTCTGTCAGATCAGCTTGTTTTTTATTATGGAAAAGGAAAGATTCTGAGAAGCACATACATGAGTGTTATCTTTATTTACTTCAAAGTTACTTCAGTATCTCTCTTAAAAATATATTTCCTTCATCTTTATAAAGAATTATTCAGGTCCCGTATGCCATAGATTTCAGTGATCAATTTCATTATCCCTGTGCAGTCAAAAAGTTAATTGCACTGAAAAAGACTTTTGCATGCTCTTCAATACAATGAATATGTAACTGGCTTTCAAAGGACTGTAATGTCTGGTTTGGTGATTGATTAAAGTGTTAAACTATAGACAGTGAAGATGCAGGATCAAATAATCTAAAATAAGAGGTCAGGGTGTGTGCGTAAGTGTTTTGCACACAAAGACACTCAAGACACTCAGGCATTTATTGATTGACTAAGGACTTCTGATTTCTAAGGGTTATTTATTTATCTATTTATTTGGGGGATTTAAAAATATTTGGAAAGAAATTGCATCAATGGTCAAATATACTTGACAAAATGCTTTGTAATTGGCAGAGAGAATTTTCAGTTAATATCTTCCCTGATAGCTCAGTTGCTAAAGAATCTGCCTGCAATCCAGGAGACCCTGGTTTGATTCTTGGGTAGCGAAGATTTGCTGGAGAAAGGATAGCTACCCACTCCAGTATTCTTTGGCTTACCTTGTAGCTCAGCTGGTAAAGAATCCGCCTGCAATGTGGGACACTTAGGTTCGATCCCTGGGTTGGGAAGATCTCCTGGAGAAGGGAAACGCTACTCACTCCAGTAGTCTGGTCTAGAGAATTCCATGGACTGTATAGTCCATGGGGTTGCAAAGTGTTGGATATGACTGAGCGACTTTCACTTTTATAATTGAAATTATTTAGTTCTGTTCTGTGCCAGGTAAAATTATTATTTATCAGGGATAGGTAATTACATATTTGGCCTAAAATTAATCAATATGAACACAGGAAAGTTGGTCCTCAAACAGAACTGGGATCTCATTACAGCACAAGTTTGTAATGTGAGGTCAATCTTAGCACCTGTAGAATGAACAGAAAAGACTTTAAATACAAGAGAATACAATAAAAATTTAAATTATAAGATACCTCAAACTTCTTTCTGTATTTATAATTTTTTTTAAAAAATATTTCATATCTTGGTTTTATAAGACATAGAAATTTGTTGTTTGAAGAGTTTGTTTTATATTAACCAGCTGACGATGGAACTATAAATAGATTGCAGGACAGTTGGTCTTTTGTGTTTGACTGAATGCAGGTTCTTGGTGTTTTAGAGATATACAGAACTACCATTTTTTTTCTTTTAGCCAAGAATATTGGCTGCTAGACTGTGGCCATTGTTTTAGGGATTAGAGATGAACTAGAAATCAGAGATACGTAGTTGTTCTTCTGAAAACATTATGAACTTTTGAACAAGACTTATGATATTGTTGAATATCCACTGCTGAGATCACCTAATGTGATCATTGGGGAAATATTTGTGGTTTTCTAGAGCAAGCTATTATTAGCTTTGAGACAAAGGTTCGGATTTCCTTTCCCAAAAAGGAAATCACTGATCAGTCTGAGAGACAGTAGTTGTGCTTGGTTGATTTGTTTCATACCATTCAGTAAAGCAGCAGTTTTGTGGAAGTGTGGATCATAAGCCAGTGTTACGGTAAAAGTGTATGAAAGGATGTGAAGCCTGGTCAACAGAGGTTTCATGTACCTGGAGTTGCCCCAAATGAGTCATCTTTATCTATCGTAAATCTTTAGTCTTTGGAAGCTGTTATGTAGCAAAGCTTATGTCTGTCTCCATTAGCCTTGCCTCTCTCATTCTGAAAGGTCATGGACAGTCAAGGTAATTCCATTTTGCAGTTTAGCTTGTAAGTCCACGTTCATGGTCTGTCTGCTGCAAGAATGAGGAAACACTGATTCCTTGAGTCTTTTGAATTGCTTTTGACTAATTCATCCTTTTAAACCTATGTGGGCTTGAGGCTGTATAACTGGGCTTTCTCCAAGGCTCTAACAGGAGCAACTAGCAAATTTGTCTTTTGTTTACATGTCTATTTTCAAAGGCTTTTCTCTTATTTAAATATTCATCACATAAAAATGTATTTCCTAAATAAAGTTCCCTGATTATAAGTTCATAATTTAAGAATCTGAAGGTACTTTGTGTTAAAGACAGACATTTTTACTGAAACAAAGAACTTATCTTTGATTCAGAGTATAAATAATGCAGTCAATGGTTTTTGACCAATTATTTTCTTTTCACAGTGGACGTATGTCACTGGATATCATTCATCCAAAAGCCAAATAGTGTTCTGTCCAAGTAATGTCTTATTGTTTTTCAATATTCTGAGATAAATATTTGTGATATTCTGCTTTCAGTAATTTATTTGACTATGAGAGAAATTAAGACATTAATAATCCCTCTCAAAATTAGCTTTTTTGGAAAGAAAAATCACATAAGTCTGTTGCATATACTCAATTAGTACCAAAATATATAAAAATCAAGTGGTTATTTTGCTCTCAGTAGTAACTACATCTGGTATGTGTCTTTCTAAACATTTTATATACATATAATTTCTTGTATACCTCTCTTCCTATATAGATAGAAATGAAAAAAGTTACATTTGAATATGCATATACACTATTCATAAACTATTGAAACTTGCTTAATTTTGTATTATGTCATGGACGTTCTTCTTGAAAGCCTCATAGGTGCCTTTGTGACATGGAGGTGTGTGTTTTAACTTTTGACAAATATTACAAACACATCCTGACTAGTCTAGCTTATTCAAAAGAACTATTTCTTACAGGAAATATATGTTCTTTTTATAAAGTGTCAGTCTCTTTCTTAGATGTGGGCATTAGTTTGTTATATAAGATTGTTAGGCCAAAAGAGGGTATATAATTTTTCAGATGCATTTCAAATGTCTAAATGTGGTCAGTGTTATCTCTCAACAGGGCTCATTTGGAGGCCAGTGCTGAGAAATGGAACAGATTGCTGACGTCTTTAGAAGAACTGATCAAATGGCTGAATATAAAAGATGAAGAGCTTAAGAAGCAAATGCCTATTGGAGGGGATGTCCCAGCCTTACAACTCCAATATGATCATTGTAAAGTAAGTTGACCGCATTCAGTGGGTACCTTTCTTTGTTCATTTTTATTTTGTGAAGTAAATATTCCAGATAAAATAAATATGTTAGTGGAACCAATTATGACAGGATTTTTTTTTCCTTCCTCTGTTTCTAATTACTAGTATTTAGGCATCTTATTGAAATTGCATGCCTTGCTCCCTTTTGTTTCAGATTAAGTTTTCTCTTCATATTTAACTGAAGAGTTTTTCAAATGTTGCAGGTATCTAAAGCATAATATTATTCTTAGCTGATCATGAAATTTATCTATTCCTTATAGATTTTATTTATTTATTTATTTATTTATTTAATCTATTCCTTATAGATTTTAAATTGTTTATATATTATATTGGGGAAATATTTACTCTAAGTTAATCTTAAATTCAGCAGTTACAGAGTCATAAAGAATTACAAACTATTCTGTTTTATTAAATGAAAGTGGAGAAAAATAAGGACTTGTAGTAGTATAGATATAAGTCCGAAAGCAAATGAAGACCTTTGTGTTTAAAACTGTTTTACAGGTTTGTGGGGTTTTCTTTCTTTCTTTCTTTTTTTATCTTAAACTCTTTGTTGCATTTTTATTCTGTTCAAATATCTATCTCTATGCAAATTTGTACTTTTACTTCGAAAAGCAGATATACTGAATATTATCAAGTGACACATTGACTCTTATGTCCTTGAATTATTTAGATTGTTTGCCTCATTAACTTTCCATTCATTTATTTTATATCTCTTCATACCCATTTTCTCATATATCGCATATCACCTTGTTTTGTTATATTGTTTTACTCTTCACATGCAACGCAAGTTCTTATTCTAAATCTTCACATTTTGCTGTGATGTTAGAACTCTGTTCCCATTTTAAAAAATGACAAACACTAACATATGCTTCTTCTAAAGGAAGATGTCCTCTATGTTATAAGCTGCTTCAATGCAAAATGATAAGATCCTGAAATTTATTCTATTTCAAATGCTTGTGATCAGGTTATTCAAGTTACCATTTGGGTAAACTTTATCTTTGTACTTGAAAAGAGAATATAATATAGAAATAGCTCTAAGATTGAGATAAAAAGGAAGATACAGTATGTAATAATAAAGATAGAAGATTTGAAATGACTGATTTAAAAAATCAATGTCTCCTTACTTTCTTCAGCTTTGTCTTCTATTGATTATTCATGTACCCATTTTGAGGATTCAGGTATTAGTGATGAAATGGAATAATACAAAGCTCTTTTAATACAATTATTTTGTTAAGGAATAAAATGTGTTTGTGACTGCACTACCATTTTGATTAAAGCTGAAATCTTGAGGTAGGAAATGATTTTTCTTTTGTACAGGTTCATGTTGATTCTAGATTGTGAAACATGTTTTATCATAGTCTACCTTCTAAATTTATCAATGATCCAAAACTCCAAGTTCTCTTAGTATTATATATCATTAATGTTTTGATGAAAGCTTCATATTTTACTTTGAGAACTGAGGCGAAGATGCGAGGATAAATAACTTAGGCAGTAGATTTTAGAGTGAAGTTTGTGGAGATGTATTAGTTTTCTAGGTCCACCATAACAAAGTTTCTAAATAGGTGTTTTAAACATCAGAAATTTATTTTCTCATATTTCTAGAATCTAGAAGTCTGAAGTCAAGATGCAAGCAGGGTGGGTTTCTTCCGAGGCCCATCTTTGAGTTGTAGATGGCTGTCTTCTCTCTGTGTCTTTACGTGGTGTCCACTTTGTGGGTATCTGTGTCTTAAAACTGGTCAAAATGCCCTCTTTTTATAAGGACCCTTGTTATACTGGATTAAGGCCCACTCTAATGAATGGCCTTATTTAAATTTGGTTAGCTCTTTAAAAGCCCTGTGTACAAATACTGTCACATTTGGTCAAAAGTAACCTTCTTTCCTAACTGCCAAGAGTAGTGTTTCTAATTGCTATAAATTATTACAAGGAGAATGAATCGCTGTGTGTTGGTACAAACAAGACAATATTTAAAGATGTGACACCTACATGTAATATTCGTTTACTTTTCTTACTGAACTTTGTTGGCTATAGACATAGAATAGTCCAAATGCAGCAAACCCTCAGCCTTGCCAGTATTCCATCCTCAGTCTTTTCTTAAAATCAAAATCCATTTGGATGTACCTGTGGTAGCTCTATGTTTCAGGCAAGATTTTTCTTTCTTGGGTATTTGGAGATGTCTTTTCCCCCAGCCTTCATATGCTTTTTATCAAGGAAATCGTGTGTGTGTGTGTGTGTGTGTGTGTGTGTGTGTGTATACACAACTTAGAATTATCAATTGTTAGGACTGAAAGGAACCCAAGAAATAATTCAGTCCAGTCCCCTTATTTATAAGAAGCATATAATCTCATATCTGAGTTTTCCTTCCTCCTTCCTTCACTTCTAGCAAATACTTAACATTTACTTAGTGTGCGCCTGGCAGTTTGTAACACAGCAGAAGGACACTGGTACAGAAAACAGACACGGGCCTGGCAGGCAGGGAGAACCTATGTTTGTGATTCTCCACCTTGGAGTTCCTGTGTCTTCTCTGTGCTGTGAGAAATCATTGCCAGCAAGGTTTGTAGCTCAGCTGGGAACTGCACATTGCTGTCGCAAATCTCTGGTTGTCTGCCTAATCATCCATTTCTCTAACCCCTTACTTTGGTCCCTTGGTTATAATCTATGCATGTTTTCAGTTCACGTGCACATTTATTACCAATTTTTTTTCATTAATGGGTTGTAGAGTTCTCTTCAATTATAACATTATGGTGTAGCTTTAAACATAACACAAAATAATTTTTAAATTAATTTTTTACAGATATGCTTAGCATTAAATTTAGCATTTAGTTTTTCTCATTATTACAAACTGTAATTTTTTTTTACCAACTTGCTATTTTAGGTCTTTAATTGTCATAATAAAGTTTAAAAAAATCTTTTTAACTTCAAAGAATGCTTGCCTTTTGACTTACCTAGTTAGAACAATGAAATTCAACCCTTGAGTGGTTTGATATTAATACTAGGCAAGATATTTTATTCTCTGAAATGTTCCTTGAGAAAGAGGGGAGACCTTGTATTTGATTTCAAACTCACACTCATTCTATAGGTGGGATAAGATATGAGCTGAATTACTTTATTTTCAATCACACAGTACTGTTTAGAGAAGTTGAATAAATTTGATATAATCTCTGCGTGCTCAATTAGAATGTCTAAGAGATTACTAGATGGATTTTTTTTTTAAGTGAAAGACAAAGAAATTTACTCTGAGTTGTTAATTATTCCAGGAGATATGATCACATAAATGCAAGTCTTGAATGTCATTGCACAGAAGTCTTTTAAAAATCTATTTAGAAAATGACACCATATGTTACATTATGGACAAGACAAAAATACACATTCTCCAGATGCCCCAAATAACCACCTGTGCTGATGTTACACTTAATTAGCACTTAAATTTTACACTAAAATTTCCAGTGGCATTATTATATACAAAGTGAAAAACAAACCTGTGTCTCAGTACCTTAGGTGTATGTAGAGTCACTACATGCAGAAAACTGTTAGATGACTCCAAAGTTGCTTCCAATAAGGTCAAAATCTGATGTCAAAGATTTATTTGAAGAATTTGGAGAAAATAATTATAGGTAGGCATCTGATGATTTAACCCATATCCTCAGCAGTATATGTATTCAAGTTCACTGAAAGCTTTCTTTGGCTCGTCTCACTTGGATAGTGGTGTATTGTTCTCTATTCTGAGACACCTTATGTTGGCCCTGACTATATACAAAGTTATTGAACCTAGCACATGGTCTTAGGTAGACCTGGTTTCAATTACCACCCCGACCTGTCCCCAGCACACACACACCAGCCCTGTAATCCCAGCTTTGGGGCATATTGTCTAATCATCACTATATATGACCACTTAGCAGGGGACACATAGTAAGTAAAGCAACAGATGTTGGAGTTATTCTTTAAACTAGGACTTAAGCTTATATTTTATAGAATATTTTTAATATTAGTTCCTCTGTGTCTGCAGTTTGTATTTTCCCTTAGATTCATTATGTTTGAGTGCTCTAAGTTTTAATATCATAACCTATACTTATTTTTTAGCCTATTGGTGCCTTAAGCAAACTTAGACTCTTCAAAAAAATGGATGAAGCCATTGAAACAACAATATTTTTGAGAATTTATATGGGATAAGATATGAGCTTAGAAACTGGAAGGTGATTTATTTCTTGTTCATAATAAAAGAACTTATCATGGAAAGGCCAAACCGATAACACTAATGTGCATACACTGCCTTTAATTAACTTATTTAAGAGTAATAGGCAAATTATTTATGTTTAACCATGAATCTAATTACCTTGAAAGGCAATATTTGAGGGTTTGTAAGTAAAAGAACACAAATGTATAAAATATAAAATATGCATTATTTTATATTTATATCTCTTTACCCTGGGTCCAGTCTACTTTCAACATCGCAGATGGTCTCAGATGTATGTATTCAGTCACCTCTGATACAAAGAGGTTGATTTATGGAAACTCATATATTCTCAAAGTTTTCTGAGTCCCAAGTATATTTTTATACTCTAGTACTTTACATGTATATCTGATTTAATGACACTTTTTTTGATAATGGCAGTGCCAGTCACTTCATCATCCATCCTTCTATCCATCCATCCATCCATCCATCCATCTATCTACCTCCACTATTCACGGAATGACTTATATTTTGAAATTGATGCTAAATATACAGAGGGCAGTAAGACACAGCCACTACTTCAATAACATATTTCACTTATTCTTATACCTAAATGCTTTGTGCTTTTGACTGTATCCAGAAGAAATATACATTTAAATATTTAGGTGATGGCTCTGAGACTTCAGTTAGAATGATACTGTAAGGTCATATTTCAAAGCACCTCATCCGCTCAAATGCCTAATAATTACAGATAAAATGTAAAAAAACAGAAAAATCAAACATGGCAAAATTGGGCTCGAAAGTACAACAAACATTCTGTAGATCAGAAACAAAGCAGAAAAACAAAGAAGCTAGTAGGATTGATGCTTCTGGAAAAATGTAGCAGTCCTAGGCAATGAGCAAGCAGAAAGCCCCCATAGCAAAGGCTTGGCTCAGCAGTCTGTCTTATACAGGGAAATGCGTGACTCATGGATTGGCATCTTTTCCTTCTGTTATTTAAATGTCCCAGGAACTGATATTATGAAACATCAATATATTTTGAACCCTTAATTAAATATCTATACTTTCTTGGATGTTTTAACCAGTGACTTAGAACACTGATAGATTTTCAGCAATAATTCTAATAAATACTTTGTTCAATGTTTTAACAGCCCATCATAGGCCAACCTGTTAAATCATAATCATAAGTCAAAGTGCCTTGATGGTAAAGTGTTTGGCTTGGCACCTGGTTCACAGTAAATGCTCAGTAAATGGTGGCTGGTCTCATTTCCCATAACTGCTGAGAATCGGTCTTGATAGTTTTGATTATTTTTATTTTGTTTAAAACTGTCATAGGCTATATGAGTTGTTTTAGCTAATTAAATAAAACCATAATAATATCTGTTATTTACTGTCTAGCAGAACTAGCTTCCCTTTATAATCTTGGATCAACCTGTTACATTAAGCAGAAATCATGCTCTGAACTTTTTAGGTTTCTGTTTGGTAAACAATACAATCATATTATCTTTTCTTCTCATGTAGGAACAAGTTTAATACCCTTAAATGTTGAAATAAATGACTACTATAAAATATTGACAAAGTTTAATTTTTCTACTTGGTATAATTTTAAAAGTTTTTTGGGAAATGAAGTCCCTTATGTGTAGCTTCACTTTCAAAAGTGTGAGATTATTGTTCAATCAGCAATTACTTAGAAAGCACCTATAATATATATAGCATTCATTTGTAATGTTATGAAATTACTTCAATCAGATACTTGAAGATTGGATAAAACTGCAGATTCAGTTTTTGCTATTTGCACTTCATTTTCATAACAATGTATATATTAAGTTATATAGGGGCAGTTATCAGAGCTCTAATGCACTTTCTGCAAAATCTAATGCATGCTTGATTTTAGAGAAGGAAATCACCAAGAATAATTGAAAGTGTATGATTCAGGTGCAAGATCTTATGAGTTTTTTCCATTCCTTCAGGGCTACTCTGTCCTTTGCTTAATTAAATTTCATTCCTATATTCAAACCTCGTTATATAAAAATCAGGACATTTGGGCCTTAAACTGAATTGCCAAGATATATTTGCAAGTTTACTCATTAAAATAACAAATTTGAACATTGTGTTGAAAACAGAAACATGTCACCTTTAAATTTAGAGTGTGCGTGTGTGTGTGTGTGGTTATTCTCCCTATTAAATATGTTATTCTCCCTGCTACTCTTTGCCTGAAAACCTATAATTTCAAGGTCTTGCTGTGTTATAATGTTACCTAATGTGAAAAGTCAGTCTTTTTCTAAAATTGATTATTTCCCAAGTTCCCCTTCACCCTTTGCCACCTGTGTTGACTTCCTTCTTTTCAAAAGCACAGCCATCTAAGGTCTGTAAACTAAGACTGTGAAAGACCTAAAAAGCAACAGTTCTGTAAGTGAGTCTGCACCTACCTACCCATTCAGCTGACTGCAGTTGACTTGCCTCCCAAGCCTAACATGGGTATTGAGAACCTCACCCCAAAGGGCCATAGAATATCTAAGTTTAGAGGGAAAGGCTGCTAAGTCGCTTCAGTCATCTCCAACTCTGTGCGACCCCGTAGACGGCAGCCCACCAGGCTCCTCTGTCTCTGGGATTCTCCAGGCAAGAACACGGGAGTGGGTTGCCATTTCCTTCTCCAAGAGGGAAAGGCGAGGCAACCTAATAATTATCACTGCCTAGTGGTGAAATTGAAGAGTGGACAACAGATGTAGGCAAGTTGAGGTCTGTGAAACCAAGCAGTATGGTTCTCCCTTTCATTCAGCCCTTTCCTAATGAACTGCTGCGGTCATATTTAGCTGAGAGATAGTTTCATTTATCGAACAGTTCATTTATTTGTTCAGGAAACTTCCAAGGTGCACCTGATGTTTGCTACATTCCTTGCTAGGTGCTGAGCATGCGTCAATTCCTAAGACTGTTTTTGCTGTCACAGACTTCATCATCTAAGGAGAGAAACAGGCTCAAAAACAAGCGACTACAGTAGATATAAAAAATGCCGTGATGTGAGTATGTATACACAGCCAGAAAGATACAGATGAATCAAGGCTGTTTGTACTTGAGAAGATTGGAAAAGCTCCATAGAGCAACTATGTAGCTTTTGAGCTGGAAAGAGACCTTGGAATAAAAATTCACTAAAGAGTGTTTCAAAACTCCTGGAGGGAAAATCCTCCAAACTGGCCATGACTTGGTGTGACTTGGAGTATGCAACAGAGCAAGAGATGTTGCTCATTCTCTTTCTGATTATATTTAGAACAAGGCTGAAGGAGAAAGAGAATACAAGTTCAGGATCTAATATCGTGCCTCATAATAGTAAACACTAAATACATTTGTAGATGAAGGGATACAGTTATATATGCACATATTTTTTAAATGTAGGAAAGACTACTGTTTTATTACTGTGAGAAGCTTGAGGATTCCTATCTTAGTTTTAGCATTCATACTTAGTCTTCTGATTCAAGCATCATTTTTTATGTCAATGGGGTAGAACCAAAATGAATTTAAGTATTAAATGTTCATTCAGGGATGTTAACCAAAACTCTTAAAACACTATGGAGATTCTTTAAAAAAAAAAAAAAACTTGTCTGCATACCAATGACAAGTAAGCTTGTTTTCTTTGCCTTTTTTCACATAGTTTTATTAGTGCTATCAAATTTAACGACTCTTCTGCCCTTTTTTGCTGTCATACTATAATGACTTCAGATCCATATATGCTGATTTAGCTTTGAAAGCAAGTTGGGGAGAAAAGTAAATTACATTCTAACAGATTCTCCTTATGTTTTTGTCATTTTTTTTTCCTGCTTGCATTTTCTAGTAAGCAGTTAAGTGCTTTTTTGAAACCAGAAGCTCAGAAAGCCTGCTGTACCAGCAATACTTCTGTTTACTATAGTTCAGATGCCTTCTGTCATGGGTGTATGTCCCATGCAGTCACCATCGCAAAAGGCTCTGTTCTTTGATGGGCTCTGCACTTGATTTAATGCTCTGCTGCCTCCATCTTGAAATTCTTAGTAATATTTGGAAAAGGGGCCCTGCAACTTCACTTTACACTGGGCTCTGCAAATTTTATAGCCAGAGCTGCTTGCATCCAAAAGAAAAACTGTGTGTTTTGACATACATAAAGCAACACTGTTACAAGAACAAAAGCCTCTTAAACTTATCACAAGCATCTCTTTTCTCAAGTAAGCCACCCTGAGCACCCTATGTTCCTCATGGTAACTTATGTCTCTGTTTGTTAATGTTGGCTGACTTGTGACATTTTTGGTCCTCTCTTTCCTATTGGCTCACTGACAGTACTTCTGTCTCTACCTTGCTCCTAAGATACTACTATATCATGATTTTCTTTTCACCTTACTTGTAGCTCCTTCTCAGTTTCCTTTGCTAGTTGCCCCTTCTTTCCTCAGCCTTCTAAAGTTGAGATGCATCGTGGTTCAGGCCATGCCAGCTTCTCTATATTCATTCCTCCCTGAACTCCTGATGAGTTCCTTCATTTGTCTGACCTCCTGATGAGTTTTATGTGTCATCTATATGGTCACTCTCAAATTTATGTTTTGATACCATCTCCATCTGGGAATCTAATAGACATCTCCAAATTAGTAAGTCTGAGGTGAATTCCTGAACCTGCCCCTCAAAACTTGATCTAACCAGTCTTCCCTCATTTCAGTTGATAGAATCCTATTCTGACTGCTAGGTAAAAAAAAAAAAATCACCTTCAATCATGCCTTTCTTGCATACTTAGTCTGTGACTCTTGTTGGAAATCTTTTGCAAATCTTGTTGGCTGTATGTTCAGAACATAGAATTTGAATCTGTCTACTTCTTACCAGCTATTCAGAGCTACAAGTACATCTCTGATGTTCTTAGCACAACAGCCAGAGAATTCATATTCAAATAAATCAGAAGTCTATAGTGACTTCCTGTCTCATTCAGAATGAAAGCTACAGTTTTCATAATGGTCTCCAAAACCCTGCATGATCTGGCCTACCTCCCACTTACACCTTGCTCGTCTCATTTTACTATTTTTTTCTTACATGCTGATTTCAGCCATGCTGTGCCTTCAGTCACAGCACCATGCTGACTTCTATGCCTGGAATGCCTTTTCCCTGATATTTATGTGGTTAATTCTCCACTGCTTTCAAATGTTTGCTCTATGGCACCTTCTTAATGAAGCCTACTTAGACTTCTCTACTGGAATTGTAATTCCCATCCCAATACTCCTAAACTCTCTAATTCTCTTCTGCTTTTCTCTTTTTTCATAGCATTTATAATCATTCAATTACTCATTTTCTATTGTGTCTTTGTCTACTTCTGGCACTCTAGATGCTAAGTCAATATTTGTTGAATGTTGAGTGAATGAAAATACCCAAAAATAAAGGTCCTTTGGTATGAATGTTCCTTTTTCCTCTTTACCTCTCTATAATCCCTTTTTTTTTTTCAAAAAAATACATTTTGAAGATATTTCTACTTTATATAGCTGAATCTTTAATAAAGGTAATAGCTGACAGAAATGTAAGCAACAATTTTTCTTCAAGAGCTGGAAATAACATGCTTGAAGTTGTAAGGAAATTTATCAATACCATTATACTTCTTTATGCCTTAATATTGTAGTCAGTTAAGAGGTTACCTTCTTCCTGTCTAAATACTGCCTAAATTATTCAAAACAAGAGTGGGAACGATTTTTTTATGAGGGGAAAAGATTTGGAATATCTTTGATTGTTGAGGTAGATTTTAAAATATAGCTTATTATTTTACCCTCTTGTGCTGAGTACCACTAGATTCTCCCGGTGCTTGAGCTTCACTTTTGTGTAGAAATTTGATGCCTTAAAAGAGAACAGATTGGTGGTTGTGAGAAGTGAGGGAAGAGATTGGCAGAAACAGGTGAAGACAGTCAAAAGATACAGACTTCTAGTTATAAGATAAATAAGTTTTAGGGATATAACATACAGCATGGTGGCTATAAAAACATTTTTCTTAAAAGATTTTGTTCCTCTTTATTGCTGCATAGTGCTCCATTATATCGACATACCATTTTTCTGCCCATTCTCCAGCAGATAGATATTTGAGTTTTTTCCACCTTGAAACAATTGTGAATAAAGTTGCTATAAACATTGAAAGAAAAAAAAAAAAGCTAGATGAGTTAAGATCCCTACCAAACATAGGGAGTGGCATAAACATGTGGAGTCTCTCATTTGGTAACTATGTTGCCGTGTATTAATTTTATAAGTAACTCTAGCTTCAGAGATGTCCTGAATTGCATTTTACAAGTAAATCTAGATTCTCACTGATGTAAAACATAATGGAAAAGTTTTATGATTGCTATATGAAAAGTTTGCTTCTAAAACACATTTGAAATTCTTAATAATGCTGTTCAAAAATTGTAGTTTGTTCCATTATAAATGAACTTGATTCCTTTTGGCAGTCTTTTCTTAAAAGCATAATTTTTCATTGAAAATAATTTATTACAGATCTTATAAAATAAAGGGCAAAATATCAGCCATAATTTACTACTCTAATGCAACCATTTTCATTTTGGGTTATTTTATTTTCACATATTCACCTTTCACACAGTTTTAATAGTTTTTCCTATCTTTTTCAAACTGAGATACATGTCATACCTATTTCTTCACGTTGCTCTGCAGTCATTTTCACAATCATTTTTCAAGGTTATTTCCTTAATGATCCCTAGTGTAGCTGTACTGTCATGAATCTAAATATTTTCCACGTGTTAGATATTTAAGTTGCTTTCATTTGTTAAATCATAAATAATGTTATAATGAAAACTTTTGTGTTTGTAGCTCTTTCTGGATCATTTTCTTAGGATATAGTCCCGAAGGTGAAATTCTTATTTCACACAGTATGATCGTAGTAATGACTCTTGATAGATTGCCAACTAACTATCCAAATGATTGAAGCAATTTTCTGCTTCCACCAATGCATGGAAGTAAAGTTTCATGGCAGTCTTGCTTGTGATTTCTCATTTTTGTCCCCATTTCTCGTATATCTTGTATCGTTAGAATTAAAACGCTGGTGTTCCGTGTCAGCATGGGAATTTAGAAAGTTGTTTTAGGATGTCTGGCTTAAGTTCTCTCCCAAAAAGAAGACAGAGGGCAAACTGGTGGCTATGTTTGACTTTGTTGCTTCTAGAAGGACAGGAAAAAAGTCTCATTTGTTGGACTGAACGGTTGAAGAAATTTGATATTTCTACCAAATTAGGGTGAGTGATGTAACCTGGCTAACCATTTTTACCACCACAGAGGTTTACATTGCTGTTTCATTCTGGAACAAGTGGTTCACAAATAGATACTACAACTGTTTGCCTTCTAAGAAACTGAAGTGACATAAGAGGGGTGTGTGTGTGTGTGTGTGTGTGTGTGTGTGTGTGTGTGTGTGTGTGTCTGTGTGAGTCGCTCAGTTGTGTCTGACTCTTTGCAATCCTATGGACTGTAGTCCACCAGGCTCCTCCACATCCATGGAATTCTCAAGGCAAGAATACTAGTACTTCCCCCACAAATAACAGTGAATAGAAGTTGAAGAAAGAAACTTGGTCTTGGAGAAGAGCTGAGATTTATGCGTAGGACTTTAGATTGGCCTGGTGGCTCACATGATAAAGAGTCCACCTGCAATGCAGGAGACCTAGGTTTGATACCTGGTTTGGAAAGATCCCCTGGAGAAGGGAATGGCTACCTACTGCAGTATTCTTGCCTAGAGAATTCCATGGACAGAGAAGCCTGATGGGCTACAGTCCACAGGGTCAGAAAGAGTCGGATACAACTGAAGTGACTTAGCATGCACACACGTACAGACAGTGTGGGTGATTAATGCCTTTAGATTAAAGAGAGGAGAGGGGAGAGTTGTTATTTATAGAGGAGGGGATGACGCCAGGATTTAGTTCACATCCACAGGTTTGTCATTCTTGTCCCTCTTCTCAGTCCAGTGTGACCAAATTGCCTGTTGAGGACAGAGAAGATGGCGGGATTTCCCTTCTCCCTCTAGGTTCGCTCAGACTCTGTGTTCATATTAAGGAGCTTGCAGGATCCGTCCTCGTCCATGTCAGTGGTGCCAGAAACAACTGATAATACTGCTGTTTCCTTGGCAGTGATTCAGCCATCCCTGTGAGTGATGCCT
Organism: Ovis aries; assembly: GCF_016772045.2. Taxonomy (NCBI): domain Eukaryota; kingdom Metazoa; phylum Chordata; class Mammalia; order Artiodactyla; family Bovidae; genus Ovis; species Ovis aries. Next base: position 69,254,847 of record NC_056061.1, read on the forward strand.
CTTTCATGATGAAAATGAAGAGCAGCTGATTGATTCATGAGGCTTTCTAACTTAAGCCACACGGGTCACTTCTTTATACCACCTTATCCCTTAATCCCCTGCCTTCCCACGAACTAATAGCGGGTGGGGAGAAATGTTCCCCGACCATTCAGAAGGATCATTGAGAATCTCTCTTTAGGCATTTAAAGTTGAGTAAGAAGCAATTGATTTACTCAGCTGCCAGACACTCATGGGAAAACAGCCGGAGCCACTGAAGAGAAGTGGGAGGAAAGGAGAGCTCCGCTGAAGGGGTGTTGGGGTCATAGAAATTACTGAAGATGAAAACTCTGGGGTTTTAGTGGTTAAATTCTGATATGCACATCAGGTCTTCATCCATCGGATGTTCTGGGGCTTCATTTCATTTAAATGAGCATACAGAAGCTACCTAATAGGAAAACAATGAGAGACTAAATTAGCTTACCGGTTTATTCTGTTTTCTTGAATTGCTTTTCCCCTAATTACATTTAATCTGATCCCAATTTCTTTTTCAATACAAAGTTTACACATTTGGAGAAGGTTGCTTGTAACTGCCTCTGCCTCCCCGCTCCTCTTTGTTTTCTCAGGGCCCATGTATACATCGGTAAAGATTGGTGGCACCAACACGTTCTCACTTGCATTGTGTTCTCTTCAGACTCTAAGTTCCTTAAGAATTTGGATCATGGGCTTATTAACTGCTGTCCTCTCTTGTTGCCTGGCATATTTCTTTATAGATTTGTGCTCATGCTAAGTCGCTCAGTCATGTCCACTCTTTGCAACCCCATGGACTGTAGCCCACCAGGCTTCTCTGTCCATGAAATTTTTTCCAGGCAAGAATATTGGAAAGGATTGCCATTTCCTCCTCCTGGAGATCTTCTCGACCGAGGGTTTGAACCTGCGTCTCCTGTGGCTCCTGCATTGGAGGCGGATTCTTTACCACTGAGCCATCAGGGAAGCCCTTCTTTGTAGACTATGTGAATGTAATATGTGTCTTGAAATTTTAATGTTGGTGGAAATGTTTGATGGAAAATTCTGTTGTACATTCCCATGGCACCTTGGGATGGCAGAGAAGTTGAATCTTTTCTTATGGGCACGGACAGTCCTTGTGCCCTCCATTTATTTTTGACTTGAGGTAGCTGAGTCTCTATCCCCTTAAATTAAACACCTAGGAGCATGCAATATAATTTCAATTGTATAATTTAAAATATAATCTCAATTGTATTTTTTGAAATTACTCCGTATCTTCCTCTTATTACAGCTGATCATGGTCTATTGCTTTTAAGCCCAAGCTTCATTTTACACATGTTTTTCTGGGAGGGGGATTAGGGTCTTTCTGCCTATGTCTTAGAATAGAAAATGCATAAGCTTTGTGACATGGAAAACTGTTAGGTTGATAGCCAAGCCTGAGTCAGCAACATAGCCAGATTCTGTTGTATGAAGAAGGATGTGGTTACCAGGTACCTCTCCTAACAACAGCAAAGCATGTTTTTCCCTCTAACTTTCATGATATAAAATATTTTTGCAGAAGTAGTTACCCTCATCTGCCATTCTCAGTCCTGACAGTGCCAGCCTGCCAAGCTGGGCAAACACTTCCCTAGGACCTTGGCAATTATAGCTCCTTCTCCCTGGATCGCATGCAGTCTAACATGGTAACCCTTGCCACGTGTCACCATTTCTGTTTGATTTAAATCAGTTACAATTAAATACAATTTAAAATTCAGTTCCTCCACTATACCAGTCTTATTTCAAGGGCATACCAAATAGCCATACACAACTAGTGTTGCCTCATTGGCCTGCATAGTTTTAGAACATTTCCATCATTGTAGAAAGTTTTGTTGGGCAGAGCGATTCTAAAGCTAACACCTTGAAAGATCTTGCAGTTTTCATTCTGCTCTCTGGGGACACCAATCATTATGTTGAAGAAGCCTGGTCCAGCCTATTGGGCAGGTAGAGATCACATAGAGGGAAACCATGGTCTTCCAGCCAACAGCCAGCAGTAATTCCAGACATGTGAGTGAGACCATCTTGGACTTCCAATCCCATTCAAGCCCCAGATGATTACAGCCTCACGAGCAATCCTGTATGACAGCTGCAGAAGAGCTGGTCAAATTAGCAATCCATAGACTCATGACAAATAAGTTGTCCTTGTTTTAAGTCAGTCCGTTTAGATGAATTTGATATGATAGTAATAACAGGTGCTACTTTCAACCTAATGAATGCATCAGTTTTGGAACTGTTACCCTAGGCATTTACCTCATGAATTAGGATGTGGAAAAAATAAGCAAGATGAAGTAAGCTTACATCACTTCTTTCAGTGAGATAAGTTCTTTGGTTAGAGAGAGAAAAGGATATTTGTTATTAATAAAACAATGACCAACAGCAAAGTGAAATACTACTTAATCACTGAGTTACTAGATTATCTAGCTACTTACTAAATGATAAGAGAAAATTAACTTTGCATCCAAAATTATTTACCAGTAATTTTCAAAGTAGATCGTTCAAATAATCCAGAGCTAACTGGAATCCAGTAATTATTCCGTTTTAGGATAGCCAGAGTCTGGGGACTCTGGTGTATTTTACTTTGTCAGAATTTAAAATTTAATTCTGAAATTATACCTTCTTTTATTCATTGTTCCCCAAGCATTTATTGGGGAAATAAATGGGTATATATATATATTTATATTTATATTTATATATTTATATAGGATTTATGTGAATTGAAAGTTACTCAGTCATGTCTGACTCTTTGCGACCCCATGGACTATGCAGTCCATGGAATTCTCCAGGCCAGAATACTGGAATGGGTAGCCTTTCGCTTCTCCAGAGGATCTTCCCAACCCAGGGATCAAACCCAGGTCTCCTGCATTGCAGGTGGATTCCTTACCAGCTGAGCCACAAGGAAAGCCCAATAATATATTAAATATGCTATTTACCCCATTAAATTTTAATAAAGTATTTTATCTATATAATATATAGGATATATATATATAGATAGATAGATAGATAAGATAGATAGATAGATAGATAGATAGATAGATAGATAGATAGATAGATAGATAGATATAGGCTTCCCTGATAGTTCAGCCGGTAAAGAATCCACCTGCAATGCAGGAGACCCCAGTTCGATTCCTGGATTGGAGAGTTCCCCTGGAGAAGGGATAGGCTACCCACTCCAGTATTCTTGGGCTTCCCTGGTGGCTCAGACGGTAAATAATCTGCCTGCAATACAGGAGACCTAGGTTTGATCCCTGAGTTGAGAAGATTCCCCGAAGGAGGGCATGGCAACCCACTCTAGTACTCTTGCCTGGGGAATTCCCATAGACAAAGTAGCATGGTGGGCTATGGGGTCACAAAGAGTCGGACATGACTGAGCAACTAAGCGCGTGCGTGCACACACACACACACATATATATATATATATACACTGTATATATCAAGACAGGCACTGAGAATTTTGAATAATTAAGAGATGAGCCTCACCTGGAAGAACGAACAGTATAATGGAGGGGAGAGATGCATGGTTACAATATATGAGGATGACCTGTCCCTGGAAATGCTGAGGTGGGAGCATACTTAATATACAGGATGAGCAATTACCTTGCAGATGGGTGGGAATGGAGGTTCATAAAGAGATTACCTAGGGGACTTTTTTGGGGGAAAGAACAGAATTATTTTATTTTAATAACTTTATTGAGACATTATTCACATAGCATTAAAATTCACTCTATTAAAGTGAGCAATTTAGTTGTTTTTCGGTTGCTAAGTCGTTTCTGACCCTTTGCGACCCCATGGACTTCAGCATGCTAGGCTTCCCTGTCCTTCACTGTCTCCCAGAGTTTGCTCAAACTCATGTCTATTGAGTTGGTGATGTCATACAACTGTCTCATTCTCTGTCATACCCGTCTCCTCCTGCCCTTAATCTTTCCCAGCATTAGGGTCTTTTCTAATGAGTTATCAGTCTTTCCAATGAGTATTCAGGGTTGATTTCCTTTAGGAGTCACTGGTTTGATCTCCTTGTTGTCCAAGGAATTCTCGAGTCTTCTCCAGCACCACAGCTGGAGAGGATCAGTTTTTCGGTGCTCAGACTTCTTTTTGGTCCAGCTCTCACTTCTGTATATGACTACTGGAAAGACCATACCTTTGACTATATGGACCATTGTCAGCAAGGTGATGTCTCTGCTCTTTAATACCCTGTCTGGGTTTGTCATAATTTTTCTTCCAAGGAGCAGGCGTCTTTTAGTTTCATGGCTGCAGTCACCATTTGCAGTGATTTTGGAGCCCCCAAAAATAGAATCTGCCACTGTTTCTGTTTTATCCCCATCTATTTGCCATGAAGTGATGGGACCAGATGGTCAGTGGCTGTTAGTATATTCAGAGTTGTAGAGTCATCATCACTATCTAATTTTAGAACATTTTTGTTACCCCCTGCCCCAGGAAACCTGATGCCCATGAGCAATTAACTCACTCATTCTTCCCTCAACCTTGAAGTCCTAAGCTGCCACCAATCTACTCTCTCTCTCTCTCTCTCTCTCTCTCTCTCTCTCTCTCTATATATATATATATATATATATATATATATACACTTAGCTATTTGGGCATTTCATAGTAATGGGCTTTTGTGTCTTTTTTCACTTCGTGTAATGTTTTCAAGACTCATCCGTGTTGTAACATGTATCACTATTTCATTCATTTCTGTTGCCTAATGAGATGTTATTATATGGATATACAGCATTTTGTTTATCTATTCACCAGTTGATGGATGTTTTGGTTGTGACCACATTTTTTCTAATATGAATAACATTCCTATGAATGTTCATGTGTGAGTTTTTATGGGGACATATGCTTTCAGTTCTCTTAGGTATATACCTAGGAGTGGTTTTACTGGATCATATGGTAACTGTGTTTAACATTTTTAGGGATTTCCAAATTGTTTTTCAAAGTCGATGCTCTATTTTAAGCATTCCAGCATTGGTTTATGAAGGTTCCAACTTCTTCACATCCTTGATAATACTTGTTACTGCCTGAGAACAGAATTGTTTTGAATGAAAATATAAAGTCATTAAAATAGAAGAAATTCCAATTAGATAGTGTTATACTCATTTAAGATAGTTCATATATATCATGTGATATTAGAACCTAAAGCTGAATGCCACTTTGTAGCTCTGTGTACAAAACAACTCTGTTGGAGTCTAATTATCTTATTAATGTGCACCAGGTGGTTAGGAACTGCTGGTTTTCTTTTATGTCTAATTGAGAGGTAAAGGGTGGTAGAATGATTATATGTATAGTGCTGTTGAAAGTTAAACTCATTTCTGACATGCAATTAAATATAATTGGAATAGAACAAATTGAATAACAAAATTATATTTGCAAAATAGAGTATGAAAAGATATTGAATGTATGCTGTTCCCTAGGATATTTGAGTGGTGAGTTGGCATTAGAGCTTGAACCCCATATTTTTATGTACTCGGCATGGTTCCCACCTGCCCACACTTGCCTCCTCTACTTCCCTTCCTTGGCGCATCCAAGGAGTTCAGGAGACATTCCCTGCCAACACCCTGTGCCTGGGAAATCCCATGGACAGAGGAGCCTGGCAGGCTACAGTCTGTGGGATTGCAAAAGAGTTGAAAAGGGCTTAGCTACTAAACAACAACAACAAATTATGGGTTGGTATTTTTGTTGATGTTGTTGTGTACTTTTATTCCTTTAATTTGAAATTTTTATCAAAGTAATAATTGTATACAATTTATAAGTCAAATAATATTTACGATGCTTATCACAAAAAACCAACACTCTCAACTCCATTTCTCTCTACTCCTTCTCTCTACTCTCTACTCCTGCTCTTCTTGCACCTCCGCACCTGTGATGGTCTCTTTCAACTTCATTACCAGTGTTTTCCTGGTGTTCAGGTTCAGGTTTTTTTAACATAAGATTATTCTGATATTTCTGATGCTGCTGCTGCTGCTGCTGCTAAGTCGCTTCAGTTGTGTCTGACTCTGTGTGACCCCATAGATAGCAGCCCACCAGACTCCTCTGTCTCTGGGATTCTCCAGGCAAGAATACTGGAGTGGGTTGCCATTTCCTTCTCCTTCTAGATATTTAGAATTTTTGGTTTTTATTTACTGTGGATGGTGAGGATATCGCCTCCAAATACCCTGTCATCCCAGGATATCAAATGCTGTTAAAAGTACTTAGGTTCAGAGGATTTGGTTGATTGTAACATACAATTTCGGAGAAGGCAATGGCACCCCACTCCAGTACTCTTGCCTGGAAAATCCCATGGACGGAGGAGCCTGGTAGGCTGCAGTCCATGGGGTCTTGAAGAGTTGGACATGACTGAGCGACTTCACTTTCACTTTTCACTCTCATACATTGGAGAAGGAAATGGCAACCCACTCCAGTGTTCTTGCTTGGAGAATCCCAGGGACGGGGGAGCCTGGTGGGCTGCCATCTACCGGGTTGCACAGAGTCGGACACGACTGAAGCGACTTAGCAGCAGCAACAGCAACATACAATTTAGAGGGTAATATTTTAGAAAACAGAAAGTTGAGTTTTCATAATGCATTGCCAAGGAACTGTATAAAAAGCAAAATATTAGGGCCAGTAGGTGTTTATGTACATAATTTAACAGGATAACAATAATTTTGATCTAGCTACAGTATTGAAATAGCACATGAGAAAGTCTTCTTTTACTCTTCTCTTTCAGTAGACACTGGATGAGCTTTGTTGTTTTTAAACCCTAGTCAATTAGTCTTAATCACCAAACATTTATAGGAGCAGAGGTGAAAGTTCAACCCTACTGAAAACAGCCAAAGTACTATAGATAAACTGTTCTGAGACTCGTAGATTTGCATGAAAAATGTTGCAAGGGAAAAATTGTAATTGCCTCAGCATGAGAGATAGAATATATTTTAAGATAATTGGAGATTGTCTTTTATGTGTTCTCTTTGGTTTAGTTTTGATTTCATGTACTTTAATTTGTTTCTATCTCTTAATTTTTTTTTCTTAATATATTCCAAAGGATGTAAAACACTTCTGAGGATCTCATTACTACTTGTGAAATTGCCTCTTTCTGTATCATTGGATATGATCTTTTTGGTCAGTCAGTCTCATAAGAGAAAAGTATCTTAGACCAGGCTCTTATATTTTAGCAATCTGATAACTCTAAAGTATATTTTGTGGAAGTTCAGATATACTCTAGCAATTTCCCTCAGGTGAATATTATAAATTTAGGGGATTTTGGTGGGTTTTTTCATGTTAGTTCTACAGGAATCATCTTTTTGCTTTTATTCATGTTTCATCATTCCAATGGGTAGAATTTACATTTTCATTTTTAACCTCACTTACATGCTGGTGATTAGCCATTGCCTTGACAAATATGAACAGAAGTGGTCTAATTGAAGATATTCCATGACGTGATAAACACATTGGGTTACAAATTCAACTTTTCCTTCTCTTTGTAAAGGCACTGAGACGTGAGTTAAAGGAGAAAGAGTATTCTGTCCTGAATGCTATAGACCAAGCTCGAGTTTTCCTGGCTGATCAGCCAATTGAGGCCCCTGAAGAACCAAGAAGAAACCTACAATCAAAAACAGGTGAGACTGGTTTCTTTAGTATGTCATAAAAATACATATGAGGAGAACAAAACACCAAAATTGAGTAGAGAATTTTTATGCAGCATTAAGTACTCGATGGACATGAGTTTGAGTGAACTCCAGGAGTTGGTGATGGACAGGGAGTCCTGGCGTGCTGCGATTCATGGGGTCGCAAAGAGTCGGACACGACTGAGCGACGGAACTGAACTGAACTGAACTGAGGACCTGATATTTTTAAATTCCTTACAGAATATCAGGGCCTAGTATTAAAATTTTTCTTCTAAGTATTACTTTAGGCAAATATGTCGTTAATAAATATCTAGATTCTTAAATTAAAAAATGAAATGACTGTATATTCAGTATCATTATTTTAAAAGGGAATTAACTGAAAAATTAATTTATTAAAAAACATGCTGTAACTACAAATAATTTCTTTAAGAAATAGTTACATTTCTTACATTTAAACTATATGATAAATAATTATATATAGAAGAATGATATTTAGAATATGAGTAAACATATACATTATTTAAATATCTATAATGTTTTTTAACTTTTCTTTTTCAAGACTACAAATTTAAATAAGACACTGAAGTGCCTTTCTTTTATAAGCAGACCACAGAATTTATTTAATTCAGATGCTAACAACTTATGGAGAAGGCAGTGGTACCCCACTCCAGTACTCTTGCCTGGAAAATCCCATGGACAGAGGAGCCTAGTAGGCTGCAGTCCATGGGGTCCCTAGGAGTCGGACTGAACGACTTCACTTTCACTTTTCACTTTCATGCTTTGGAGAAGGAAATGGCAACCCACTCCAGTATTCTTGCCTAGAGAATCCCAGGGATGGGGGAGCCTGGTGGGCTGCCATCTATGGCATCGCACAGAGTTGGACACGACTGAAGTGACTTAGCAGTAGCAGCAACAACTTATATTGTTTATGTACTTTGGCTTAAAACTGAAATGGTATCTACCTTACTAGCAACTAGTAATAAATTACATAGTAGATTTAAGAGATGAACTTGGGGGCCAACATGTATCTTTATTTTGATTTTTCACTTTTGGCATAAAAGCATTCTGATGCATTTAAAAAAATAAACTTGCCATTCAGAATATTTTCTCATCATTCACTTTCCATAGTAAAAGCAGACCTGAACAATTTCTCATGTTGTGTCCAGAGGTGTAATTCATGAGCATTTATTACTTGTAAGGGATGTAGTGTTGGAAGATGCTTTGACTGTAGTTGGAACCAGATCAGACATTTGGAAAGTAGCCATTTTCCTTCTCAGCCTTTGTCAGGGAAGCTCTACTTCAATGGGAATAAATTTCCCATCAGGATCATACCACTTTTCTTGACCCTTTGGGGGAATGTGTGTGTGTGTATGTGTGTGTATGTATACATACAGAGACACACACAGCACGCTTATCGTCTCTTGCAGCTTTGCTTTACTCCTCTGTCCTGGCAGTATCACTGTTTTTCCAGTCAGCCTACCCAGGGGCCTAAATCACTGTTGAGTCTCCACCTCTCACAGTCTGCAGATTATTCATGATGGTTATTCTATCTTTGGAAGACTAGCCTTCTGGGTACTCTGTTATAGATGAAATTATATGTGTATCATATACACACACGGACATAATGTATGCACACACACCATGCACACACCTACGTAGCAGGTGGTTGAGTGACTTGGATGCTGAGCACGCTTGGGTGTGGATTGGATGCTGAGCACGCTCGGGTGTGGATTAAAGTGATTAGTTGGGATAGAACCATTGGAAGCAGCAGCCCAGCGTGAGGAGCAGAGCAGCTGTGTGTCAGGGAAAGTCAGCAGAGCTCAGGAAGAGGGGCAGGGGGTGATGGAGGGGGTGGTCAGGGCCTGTGCCTGCACAGGAGGTATGAGTGAGGAGTTTGTGCGTGCTGTCTGGTGTAGATTACGGAGGCCCTGGGCAGTTGGACAGCACGTTTCACTTTAAATACAGCAAGAAGAAGGCGCTATTTTGCTTGTTTTTTTAAGCTTGGAAGAAAAATAGGAAGTTCGCTTGTCTTACTTTATCCAATTTAAAGTCAACCTTAAATCTACCTGCCTCATCTCCTTGTTTCCCCAATACTTTTCAGAGAATAGAGGAAAAATTTTTATAATCAGTTACTTCACAGCAGTAGAAAAGTGTTACATCAGTTGAGTTTCACTTTGCTATCAATTTTCTTTCTCAGTGGTTAGTCAGTTTAAAGGGTAAAAACATACTGCTTTTTGAGCCCTTATATTGAGAATTTTTAAGGTCCATTTTCATATACTGTATTTGGGAGGCAAGAAAAAAATGTCATGTTAGTGTAACTTTATGATTTTTTTTTTTTTTACAATTAGTCATTCCCATGCTTTCTCCTTTCCTGATATTATTTTGTATAATGTTGGCTGATTTTACCTGTTGTTAAAAGTAAATGAAAGAAAATTACCCATAATAGCTTTTATACTTTGTTGTTTACTGTGATTTATGAACCTCTGCTGTCAGAAACAGCGTATTTGAACATTAGTTATCTTTTTTGATGCTACTCAAAGTACTCAGTGTTAAAGGAAATAGAGCAGAGAGAACCTATATGATTTTGGGGGTTCCATTTAATGAGCATTTATTGAGTATGCTATGTGTAATGTACCAAAGGACACACCAAGGTGAATCCGTTTCTTTACTTTTGAATAACTATTTCCGAAAATACTTCTCTCCATGATTTTTCTCTCCTGAAGCCTTTTCTCCTAGCTCTTTTTTTTCTATTATCAATTACTATCTCATAGTGTCACGTGTATATGTGCATTTTATGATAGCTTACTGAGTTTCATTTTCTTACTGAGTAAAGTAACACTGGATGAGTTGCTCTCAGGCAGCATTTAATAAATGCTGTTAAAAAAACAAGCAAACTAATTACTTCAACCAAATAATCAGTTGTTGACAAAGAATCTTATCAGGTACACTCTGCTAAAAATTTTCTTTTTCCCCCCAGTTTTATTGAGACATAATTTACATAATATTATACAAGTTTAAGATATACAATATAATGATTTAATAATTGTATATATTGTTAAATGATCACCACATAAGACTAGGAACATCTAACATCTCACACAGTTCCAACTTTTTCCCTTGTGATGAGAACTTTTAAGATCTAGTCTCCTAACAACTTTCAAGTATGTATATTTTAAACACTAAAAATCACTGCTAACATTAATTGCCCTATTTCAGGTCCTTAGCATCTGTTGCTAGGACTGTTGCAATACTTTCTTTATTGGTATCTCTGCATCAAGGTAGATGCTACCATGATGTATTTAAAACACAGAGCTAGCATTTGCTACCCTGGTTTAAAACCTCTAGTAGCCTCTGCAATAGGATCTGAACTCCTTTACCTGTCATGCAAAGCTGCGCAGTGATTTGGCCTCAGTTTCCCTGGTGGCTCAGACAGTAAAGAATCTGCCTGCAATGCAGGGGGATCAGGTTTAATTCCTGGGTTGGGAAGATCCCCTGGAGAAGGAAATGGCAACCCACTCCAGTATTCTTGCCTGGAGAAGTCCATGGACAGAAGACCTGGCAGACTACAGTCCTTGGGGTTGCAAAGAATTGGACTCAACTGAGTAGCTAACACTTTCACTTCATTTTTCTATTTAGTAGCATCTCATGCCTCTCTCTGCTCCAAACTAATGTCATTTAACACCGGCTTCTCATGATGGTCTGCAGGTAATGATTTCGTTGCCCATCCTATTTTTTTCTGCCTATTGGTCTCTTCTGCCTGATCTCCAACTCCTTCTTCCTTTGCCTACCCAGTCCTTGCTCATTCTGTCCCACTCACTGAGGCTGTGTGTCACCCTGAACCCATTCCTGTCTAGCTCTTCTCCTTGCTCCCTGGTACCTGGTCCCCTCTCTGACTATATACTAATATCTGTGTCTGAAGCTCAGCCTTGCCCTTGCTTAGTGACCTCTCCCATTTGCTGAGAATCTGAAAGAGTACGAGAAATTATCTGAGCAGCCAAGATAGTATTATGTTGAAAATATAGTGAAGATCATAGAAAAGCCACTCTCTCAGAGGTATTAACTCTTACTTTAGACACTGTTGTAACTTGTTTCCCTTGTTTTCCAGTGAATTATGGGTATGTAGCAAGATGGAAATGATACGGCAGGGGAAAGGGTGGCAGTGAGAAATGATGTCTGGCAGTCTGACAGCAATGAGGAGAAAGAAAATTATAAAAAGGATACATGAGAATTCTAAAATAAACCAGAGTAGTCTTTGGGGATTTTTACAATAAACGAAAAGCTGAAGCAATGAACTGTGGTTTGTTTATTTTTGAAGATAGAATATAAATCAGTTAAGAGAAGCCATGGGAGTTTATACTATATTTTAGTAAATTTCCTTCCAAAATGGCAACCATACAAAAATAGGGCTAAATGAATGAAATATAGCCATCTGGACCACTCAGCTTCCCAGAATTACTCATTCTGCCTATGAAAGGTTATTCAGTCAATATAATTTTTACTTGAACTAAAGTTCACAGCTTTGTCAATAGTTTCCTTCTCTTGAGTGATAGGGAACTACTTAATTTAACTTGAATTGTATCATGTCAATGTATAATATTTCCTTTTAGTGAGGTTGAATTGAAAAGACCCTGATTCTGGGAAAGATTGAGTGCAGGAGGAGAAGGGGACGACAGAGGATGAGATAGTTGGATGGCATCACCGACTAAATGGACATGAGTTTGGGTAAACTCTGGGAGTTGGTGATGGACAGGGAGGCCTGGCATGCTGCAGTCCATGGGGTCACAAAGAGCTGGACACGACTGAGCAACTGAACTGAATTGTTTTTCATTTGATTTTAACCACCTGGTTTATCTGTTAAAAAGCAGGACAATGAAACAGCAAAAATTTTATCATCATTCATACTGGTCTTACTGTGTGTACTCTTCAAACCACTTTTGTATTTGGCCTACTGAATTGAGCAGATTGTATAGCATGCCTTTTTAAAAAAAAATTAAGTTAAAACACAAAGGCCAAGAAAATACTGTGGTGCTGACCAAGGTCATCAGCTAATATGGAGTAGATCAAAGAACAGAACCAACCTTGTGTGTTGGTAACCTTCCTTAACCTTGCGTTTGGGGGCTTGTTTTCAACTCATCCCTTCATTCTCCTCTCCTTTCTCTTTCCCTCTGCTCATTGGCCACTGACCTCCTAGCTCTTTCTTGACTCTCAGTGTCTAGAGACTCTCTTAAGCCTGTGCAAATGTTTCTTGGCTTCTTTCTTGTTCACCAACCTCCTTTGCGGTTCTCAGCCCCAGATTTGAACTCCTTTAAAAACCACACAGCTGCATAGTGAAAGTAGATGGGCAGGACAGCTGTGGGTCTTTAGCCCACTCCTGCCCCTACAGCTCTTGAGGTAGTCAGGGAATACATATACCTTCTCACCTCTCCGTTATCTAGAGTTCAGGTTAAAAGTCAAAATTGCACAGGGAATTTGAGTCATGTCTGCATCCCCCTCTCTACCCCACACACAGATGCAGACAGGTGTGTATGCAGATGCAGCATGCACGCCCACACCCACCCACACACACATCCGTATTTTATGAGTTGAAGCTATGGTAGCAATTATTAAACAGAACAGTTAACACTTTAACAGTATAGTTCACCTCTAAAAGTGTTCAGAAAATTATACAAATGATTGTCAATGTGGGTGTGGAAAAGCTATTTTCCTCTACTCAGGTTCTGATTTTAAGACAAAAAAAAGATTGCATTATTTTGCTCATAAATTTCCCTTTGGGTCTTCTTTAAAATTTATTCCTGTCAAGACATTACTATTACTACAACTATTATTTTACTGAAGGCTGTTTGAACATTGTTTCTTTTTCAGCCTGGTATTTCATTTAAATGATAGAAGAAAAAATAAAACATTATATAGTATATATAGTATACAAGTCCATGGAATTCTCCAGGCCAGAATACTGGAGTGGGAAGCTATTCCCTTCTCCAGGGGATCTTCCCAATGCACAGATCGAACCCAGGTCTCCCACATTACAGACGGACTCTTTACCTTCTGAGCCACCAGGAATTCAAGGCTAATAAAAAACTTTTCAGATAAAAAGTATGTATGGGTTAGTGTTTTTCCTCTTTGACCTTTAACAACTGTGTGTATATTTAGTAATGTTTAATATTTTAACTCAGAATATGCTATTTTCTTTTAATTATTAAATGCTTCATATTATTTTAGAAAGCCAATTAGGAGTATTTTTCACCTCTATGAAATCTCATATATTTTGTGATATAACAAAGAAATAATAAATGACATTTTTCAGTCCACTATGTCAGTCCATTTTGTGCCAGTATTAGCAAACTTGTACAAATAAAATTTCATGACCGTTAAATGAGTGAAAAGGTGAAATTATCATAGAGTTTAGAAGTAACTCTTATATTGATTCTCAGTATAACATAAGATCACATAAAAATGGTGGCAGTAATTATTTCCTTGCGTTTCATAAAATGAGACCAAGTTATACATAACCTAAGTAACGAGGCAGTAAAACTCATGGGTGTTTTTCCCCAGGGAATTTTTTGTTTTCCTAATAACCAGTTTATTAGTTAGAACCTCACTCATTGTAAGTGACAGATACCCAGCTTCCATAAGCATAGACACAGGGGGGAATTTATCAATATTAAACCCCATAACAAAATTACATTGAACACAAGGACACAGCTGATCATAGGAACCAAGCGCACAGCTGGCCCTTTCTACCTCTCTCCACAAGTTTTCATTTTCTTCCCTTTCCTATGACCTTGGAGAAGGAAATGGCAACCCACTCCAGTACTCTTGCCTGGAGAATCCCCTGGAGGGAGGAGCCTGGTAGGCTACAGTCCATGGGGTCACAAAAAGTTGGACATGACTGAGCGACTTCACTCCCATGACCTTGTACCTCACAATCACATATCAGGGAGGGAAAGCCCTTCTTTAGATCTAGCACATTTCAAGAGAAAGCAGCAACTGACTTAGCTTGAGCACCATGGAGCTTGGGGTCTTGCGGGATTGGCAGACCCCGCCCCCCACCCTCCGCTTTATAAGCATCATGTCAAATGGAAGAGGAATCACTGCCCAGAAAGGAAGGAAGAAGAGAAAAATGTTAGTCCACGTGAGTATTCACCACAAACCAACATTTATCCTTGAATAAATTATAAACCCGCCAGGCACTGTTTCCTGAAATTCTCATATCAACTCTTTGAGGTATGAGTACTTTACCACCCATTTGACAGATGAGGAAACCAAGAGTTTGTGATATCTGGATGCATACTGTCACATCTGAAATACCAACTCAGGCTTGTCACATCCCGTGGTGGCCTTAACCATCATAGCAAACTACCTTAGCTATATTTGTCTACTTATAAAAAATTAGTACAACAGTTAAATTGCTTTTACCTTCCTTCTTACTTTTCCTTTACTGAAATATTAGGCTGCTTAATAGAATGATGTACCAGTTCACTGATTTCCTAGCACCAAGGGAGAGGGTGTTTAGGCAATGTTAGACTTTGTCTTTTTAATTTTCATATAAAAACTTGAAGGATAAATAATTGCTTTCAGGTCAGTAGACCAAGGCAGTAATTTAATTAGCTTCTTAAGTCCAAATTAGATTAGTAAAGTTGTCATGCATGAAAAAGCACAGAAACATATAATGTTACTTCCATTTTCAATGTTAACTACAGAGCAGCAGTGTGATCCTTCCCATTTTAAGTTCCGTTATGTATGGATGGTTGTACTGAATCCACTGTTCAACTTTCCTAAAATATAACAAACTAGTTGAGTAGCCCTATTGATTGGATAAAAACTAATGGATACCATCATAGTGAAATTCAATTTAAATCTATCAAATTCTTGATGAAGATTTATATGAGAATGAAGGTTAGTTTGATGGACATAGCATTTAAATTAATTGTTTACCATCTGTTATGGTCTTTCATCACCATTATGGCTATACATAAATCACATGTGCCTCATAAAAAAATATGGCAATAGTTTACATGTATGTATTTTGTTGAAATTAACATCTGGGGTGTCACTCTCTGATTTAAACATAAAGACTAGGAGGAGACAACATTTTCAGTGTGGTGTGTTTTTTCCTTCCTGTTGTTGTTACTGCTCATCTTGAAAGCTGGTGTCCTCAAGAGTGAATTGGAGGCTTTACTATCTTTTAAAAAATGAAATCCTAGCCAAGGAGTAAATTCTCCGCTTTAAACTTCTCATTTTGACAGTACGTAAACTTAGGACATGCTTAACTTCTTTAGTGAGAAGCGCTAAGCTTGAATAGAAAGCCTGGGACTTCTTTTGCAAGTTGATGGATCATTAGCTGCCATGTTCCTCAGGGAAGCAGCCTGGGGAGAGAGGGGCAGCAATGTGGCAACAAATGCGACTTCTAATCGAAGATTCCTGTCCTCTGATCTTAAAAGTGATTTTTTTCCAAAACAAAGAAATATCATACATAGTGAAGTCACTCAATCGTGTCCGACTCTTTGCGACCCCATAGACTGTAGCCTACCAGGCTTCTCTGTCCATGGGATTCTCCAGGCAAGAATACTGGAGTGGGTTACCATTTCCTTCTCCAGGGGATCTTCCCAACCCAGGGATTGAACTCTGGTCTCCCGCATTGGAGGCAGACACTTTAACCTCCGAGCCACCAGGGAAGCCCGATACATACATCTTTTTATTTCCTTGGCCAGTACTTATTGAAAGCCCACCTTGTGCCAGGTAGTGTTCTAGATGCTGGGGAGACAGCAGTGAACAAAACACATCCTTGCCTTCCTGGAACATACAGTCCCAGCTTCTCTTCTCCCCCTCTCAGGACCACTCCCCTGTTTCCAGTGACCTGTTTATAGCTGTCTAGCACTCAAAACTGACTTGAATAAGTTATAAAATTGCCGTTGGTATGAGGAAATTTAGGGAATATTCCATTACAGAAAATTGCAAGCTGGGTCTCAAGTGTCTTAGCTAGATCTGTTCCAGGGCCATTCTGCTATTTCTACCTTTTTCCTTGGTGGTTAACCTTCTTAATGGTCTCTTCATTTTTCATCCTTAACCCTATGCTAGGTTTATTTGCTTTGGCCCACTTTGAGAGAAGGGTAGCACATTAACGTATTCAGACTCTAGCTCTGCCTTCATTGATTTCTGCTCTGAAGTGCTGTTTAATACCTCTCCACCGTGTGGTCTATGTTCCTATTCTCTCCATACACCCCACCTCCACCCCTGACTCTCCTTCATAGCTTGTATTTTGGTATTTGTAAAAGATTTTCCCTAAATCTCTTTACTGTACAGTTCGTGACCTAAATGTTTCTGTTCACTGTCTTCTTTCTCTTAAGGATTTGACAAATTCCTTGGCAGCAAGATGTATCCTTATTATGTTTATCATATACCTACTGAAAGACTTAGGCTATACATTATCAGGTTAATCTGCTCTGGGTATTGTCTTACTGTTGTCATCCTTATAATGTATTAGATGAATATAATGAGAAATATTACAGTAATCAGATGATGGCACTTGATGGTGCACTTGTAATCTGGTTCCTAATGAATTGTTGTCGCCAATCATCATGCAGAAAAGGAAATGGGCAGGGTCGTCTTCAACACTGATCATTTCAGAAAGATTAAACTGATCTTAATCATGTAATCAGAAACTTTGAGAAGAATGTATTTCCCATTATCTTAATCAGAAACATCTTCTAGTTACGAAGGAGACAGAAAAACAGAATGGGGCTAAAGAGAGAGACAGAGTGAAGTTTGGTCTCTAGATATATGAGGAAGCTTTGTTTTTTTTCCTGTGAATTCTTGTTGGCTAATCAGCTTAGTTTGCTTATGTGAAAAATCTCTAGAGATAGCTAAACCTCCCAGACGTAGTAACAAAATCATTTTAAAAAAGAAAGAAGTTAACCTTTGCTGAAGCTTTTCTGTCAGGCATGTGTCAGTAGCCTTACAGATATTAACTGAAGTTTGAAGAGGTAAGGAATATATCTATGGTACGAACACATAACTAGTTAGCATTGGATTGGCATACAAACTAATTCGTCCTTGCACCAAATTGTCCACGGAGTAAAAAGGCTACTCTGGAGAATTTTTGTCCTCTACTTGTTTGTCTTAACATGTCCTCTTTATCTCTCTATGAAATATAAGAAGATTATAGATACATGCAAAAAATAAGCAAACAGTATAAATGAGATGAAATTACCATACTTTAAATAACTACATAAGCTTTATCCTTCTCTTTCACAGTAAAAAAAAAAAATAGTAACAATTAATGGAAATGCTTTAATGGGTTTAGGGTGAAGGAAGAAAAAATAATTGGAAAGATTTCCATTTAAAATTATGAAGTTGAATATTCTCAATAAAGAGTAAGGTTGAAAATTCCATTCAGAAAATTGAAAATTTCTCAGTAAATATATATATATATTGAAGACATACTAGTCTCTAGACCGAATACTGTAAAACCAAGATGAACGGAAACAAACATGCATGACATAAAGCTTTAGAATCTAAGAATAAAAAGTCACTATGGAGATTGTGTGTTAATTCCAAAATTGAGAAAGAAAATATGACAAATGTGGAAAATCTTTATTTAAAATAGCTGAACTGATTCTAATTTCTTCAGGTTTCTATGGTATTTCATAGGGAGGACATATATTTCGATGTTTTTAAATGTAAAAAAAAATTATAAGTACACAAAAGAGGGAAAAAATTGTTTTTCCCTCTAATGTGAGACTTCTTTGAGACACACAGTGGCTTTGTTTTTCTTATATAATTGAATTTTAGAAGAAAAAGGGGCCCTGTGTAAAATCTTTTCCCAGCATGAGAACACAGAGTTCCCACTGATAAAGCAGGTCATCTAGCTCACCTGGGAGCCAAGGGCAGGATGGGAGCAGTGCTGATTGCAAGTCTTAGTCCTTGCTTCTGGTCCAGGTTCGTTTTCCATCTGTATTCCAGTGAAGCATAGAATACAGGGTAGAAAGAAGAGAGTGGTGTAAGTGCCATCCAATTAATTTGCATATTTGAAGAATAAAGGTCAGTGGACCTGAAAGAAAGCTTCAGGGTTGGTCATTCCTTTCTCCGCTCTTTCTCTTGTTTCTCCTTCCTAAAAGATAGTTATCTGCTCTTTATTAAATGTTTTGTAACACAAGAAATGAATTTCTACTTTAATTATATAAATATAAATATGATAATATTTATAATACTTTATAACACATTATACTATATACAATATATAGTGATAAAGTAAAAGTGTTAGTTGCTCAATTAAGTCTGACTCTTTGGACTGTAACCCACCAGGTTCCCCTCTCCATGGAATTCTCCAGGCAAGAATGCTGGAGTGGGTTGCCATTCCCTTCTTCAGGGAATCTTCCCAACCCAGGGATGAAATGTGGGTCTCCTGCATTATAGGCAGTTTCTTTCCCTCTGAGCCTATAATACAATTATAAATATAAAAATAAATACAGTCCCACCCTCAGAGATAAATAAGAAGGCTTAAAGGGAGAAGAATGGGAGAATGGAGAGTGAAGCAAAGTACTCCCTCCCAAAAACATACCCACACACACCAGGGAGTAGGAGAGTGACCTAGGAAAAGTGCTTCTGGTCTGTGAATTGTCACTAAATTTGCTTGGTTTTATCCTGTTCTTTCCTCTGTCTATTAGCCTCTATTACTGCCTTTTCAAATGCAAATTAGATTCCCCTCTTATCACCAAGCTTCATTTGCTTTCCCACCTTCAGTAGTTAGCACCCTGCTCTGCATGGGAATGACGCAGCAGCTCAATTGGGTGGAAACACTCTGTCCAGCAGCAGTGACCAGAGCAATCAATTTATAATCCAATAGTCTGACACTGCTCCATCCTGGCAACAATTACTGTTACTTGGGGAGCTTTTAAAAATATATCCATGCCTCCCTTCACCCTTGACCAGCTAAGCCAGAATCTTTTAATACTTGGTCCTTGGGGATTAGCATTTAAAAACAAACAAGTAAAAAGACAGCCCCTCTCCTGGAGGTTTCTAATGTTACCAGAATTCCAAACCACTGGTCGAAGAGATTCTCCACTCTTGCATGAGGGTCTTGAACTTTACTGCAAAATATCTATTTGGAAAATTTGAAGCGAACTTTGTCCTTTGATTTTCAAGTAACAGGAGGTTTTTTTTTTTTTTTTAAAAGTCTGGATATCCCTTTATTATTTTCATGTTTTATGCTTGCTTTCTGTTTTGATTTGATTTATTCTATTTTCTTAGCCCAAATTGTCAAAATTTGGGATTTCACATGTTGCTTCTTATTACCTATTTTACAAAAGTTCTGGAAGGTTTTTGTTTGGCTTTGTACTTTGCTCTGTTCTTAAAGTATATATTAAACTGAGATTGTTGCTGCAACAGGAGGCACTTTTATTCTGATTCTGTGATTAGTTAATACACTTTCTTTCTGGCAAACAGATGGTGAATTGAACGTAGAACTTTTCTTTCGAGTAGCTGCTTGAGTGGGGATTTTATTATAAATACCACAGAAGGACTGCTCAATCAAAAGATTTCACATTAAATGAAGACAAAAAGTCACAGCCAGAGTTGGCTGTTTTGTCACAGGACAAAGAAGCTGTGTGTCTCCCTACCAGGTTATTCAGTGACTGACTTAGAAACAGTTTTTACTTTATCTAGAGAAAATAATCATAATTAAGTTGTCTTTCTGAAATTGGCACTGTATTATGTTTTTTACAAAAGTCAATAAAACAAGAGTGTTTAAAATATATCTTTCAAAAAATTCAAGTGATTTATTAACAAGTACAGCAGTTGCCACCATAAAAATTATTGACTCCCTTTCTTATCAGGCTAAGAATGATTTTTTTCTCTTACACATAGCATGTTATATTTATATAAAATACAAATAGTATTGCTATAACATATTTTTTGATTTGTAAAAAATCTTGAAGGTTTAAGGATTTAAATAAAGTTGCCTTTTTAGTGATATACCTGTCCTCACAAAATTGTTTTTTTATCAAGAACCTTGAAACCTTGACCTGTAACAAGTTTGGAAAAAGAAGTTATTTTTCTCCAGGATTCTTAACTCCCTCCCCTCACCGTGGTACTGGGTTGTGTATCTAATTCTAAGCAGTCCTTAAAGCTGGGCTCTAATTCACTTATTTTCCTTATTTATCTTTTACTAGTATACTCAATCTGTCTATCATAACATTGTCTCTTCTTATAATCACTTCATCTGCTAAGGGATGGGTCATGTTTCTGTGTAGCCTCATATCTTTCAGCAGCAAACTCGAAGTTCTTGGGTTTCTAAGCTCTTCATCATCTGTGTCATTCCTGGAGATTTATTATAGCTGTTTGCATTTAAACAATGAGGTCTAGAAATTTCTGGAAACTGGTTGTGGTTTTTATTCACTACACAAGTTGTGTCCGACTCGCTGCGACCCCATGATCTGCAGCACACCAGGCTTCCCTCTCTTTCATGATCTCCCTGGGCTTGCTCAAACTCAGGTCCATTGAGTCAGTGATGCCATCCAACCATCTTATCCTCTGTCACTGCCTTCTCCTCTTAACCTCAGTCTTTCCTAGCATCATGGTCTTTCCCAGTGAACTGGGTCTTCTGGAAACTTAGATAAAAATAAATGTTCTGTCCATTTTATCTCGACTTTTACATAATATTTAAATAAAGACAGGCAGACAGATGTGTGTTGCATAGAAAAGTTATGGTTTTGAAGGGCTTGCTTCGGTGCATCTTATCAGAAGTTTTGATGAACTTCTGTGCATTTTATGAGTGGTGTGGAATGTTTTGAGGTGAAGTGGGTGTCGCTAATGTGATTGATACTAAAAGATGGGATGTTATCACAAAGAAGAATATGCACTTCTATTCTAAAGAAATATACAGTTTATTTACTTTGATTCTGACTTGCCTCTCTGTTTACAGGGGACAAGCATGAGAACCATCAAACCAGCTGCTAGAAAGGAAAGGCAGCATCCTGGGGTGTTAAGGGTAGTGAGGCTCAGGAGTGTTTAGATGGAGGTCTCTACCTGCTTCAAGAGTGTCTGTTCTACGACCATCAAGTTCCCCTGTCCTTGTCTTGCCAGCGTCTCATTGCTGTTTCTGACTCTTGGCTTTCAACCTGACTTTGATTTCTATTTCCTGCGCTTGTCTTCTGAACTCTTACCCTGTCTTACCACCCCTGTCCTCTGGCAGCATCTTACATTATGCCTGCCCTTTCCTGTCTGAAAAGTCTACTTTATTTCAGAAATTCTGCAAGTCCCATTGATGATAATGCTAAGTTGCTTTAGTCTGACTCTTTGCAACTCCAGGGACTGTAGCCCACCAGGCTCCTCTGTCCAAGGGATTCTCCAGGCAAGAATACTGGAGTGGGTTGATGTGTCCTCCTCTAGGGGATCGTCCCAACCCAGGGATCAAATCTGCTTCCCTTTTGTCTCCTGCAGTGGCAGGCGGGTTCTTTACCACTTGAGGAAGCCCAAGTTCTGTTGATCTGTTAAATATTTAGGGTGGTTCTTGAAGTCTTGCTGTCTTTTTGTTGAAGTATGTGTGGATGTGTTATACTTCTAGGCTACGGAGAATAACTTGTATTAAAGATGAGCTAATTGCCAAACAGATTCAGCGGTGATGGATTATCTATGATATGTTATTTATATTTGCTATATGTTATTTGATAGGTCAGTTGTATTTTTTTTGGTAACATGATAAATTAATCTTATTTTCTCAAAGTTTCCCTTATGACTTAAAGCTGTTTTTCTCCTAGTTATCTTTCCCATTTCTCTAGAGAACAATGAAAAACTAATGAAAAGCTGTCTTTGGATTTTACTTCATTAAATTTGTATTAAAGAAAAATTCCTTTATTTCTTGAGTTGCTACATTTCAAGGTTTGCAAATATATTCAAATTCAAAAGTCACCAAAACCACAGGGCTGTTGATCACTCTGAGTGGCTCTTGTCTATTTTGAAGAAGAGCAGGGATAAGTAGAAGCAGTATGGAGACAGTTTTTCTTACTCTGGCTAATGTAGCTTAGGTGCTACCCTTTGAAAGGTGGTGCTTACACTTGCCTATAAGAAAGTGGAGTTGACCAGTCATCCAAATATTCTTTTTTTTTTTTTTTCCCTAAATTGCAGATTTGACTCCTGAGGAGAAAGCCCAAAAGATTGCCAAAGCCATGCGCAAGCAGTCTTCCGAAGTCAAAGAGAAGTGGGAAAGTCTAAATGCTGTTACTAGCAGTTGGCAAAAGCAAGTGGACAAGGCGTTGGAAAAGCTCAGAGACCTGCAGGGAGCGATGGATGACTTGGATGCTGACCTGAAGGAGGCAGAGGCTGTGCGGAATGGCTGGAAGCCCGTGGGAGACTTGCTCATCGACTCACTTCAGGACCACATTGAGAAAACCACGGTCAGCATCCCTGCCTCAGATAAAGGGTTTTAAGAAATCCTTTCCCTGGTGGCTCAGAGGGTAAAGAGTCTGTCTGCAATACAGGAGACTCAGGTTTGATCCCTGGGTCAGGAAGATCCCCTGGAGAAGGAAATGGCAACCCACTCTAGTATTCTTGCTTGGAGATTCCCTGTGGACAGAGGAGCCTGGCGGGCTACAGTCCATGGGGTCAGGAAGAGTCAGACAGGACTGAGTGACTTCACTTTATTATTGTTAAATGTAACACAAATAAGGAGAGCCACATACATTATATAAATTGTTACAAAGGATTGTTATAAGGCCAACACTGTGACAATATCCATCAAAGTCAGGATATAGAACTTTTCTAGACACAACAGATGTTTTCCATATGCCCCTCACCATCGGAACTCCCCTCCCCACCAAAACAGCAACTAAGGTGACTTTTTCAATACTTTACTTTTATTTTGTGTTATACATTTTCACCCAGCTGTGAATCCCTAAACAGTATAGATTTAGTTTTATCTGTTTTTGTAAGAATACTTTGAAGTCCCTTTTAATCTCCTCTATCTTTTCCCCTCTATCTTTTATTTTCCCCTCTATCTTTTATTGTCTCTGCAAGGTATTTGTTGAAGAAACTGAATTGTTTCCTTTATAGTGTTTTTCACAACCTGGCTCTTGCAGAATGGCATCCACATGACGTAGTCTGGCAGGTTGCTTTTTACATGGGTGGTTGGATGTAGAGGTTTAGTCAAAAGTGTACTGTTTTACTGGGCATTTTTACTAATTATATCTTATTGTCTGAGTATATAATGAAGAATTATTTTAGCTATAAATTCTGTTTGTAATATTGCCCAGAGTTAAGGATGTTAGACTTCTGGTCTAGATTCCCTTTGGCTCTTGTATTCTAGAACATATCCAGAAAAGAGATTAGTGGAATTTAGGCAGTAAAAGACACAAATAAACAGATTTAGAATGTTTTGGGATTTGTGAAAAAGTAAAAGTCTTCTTCTCTCAGTCGTGTCTGACTCTTTGTGATCGCATGGACTGTAGTATACCAGGCTCTTCTGTCCATGAAATTCTCCAGGAAAGAATACTGGAGTGAGTTGCCATTCTCTTCTTCAGGGGGTCTTCCCAACCCAGGGATTGAACCCAGGTCTCCTGCATTGCAGGCAGATTCTTTAAATTCTGAGCCACCAGCGAAGCCATTGAGGTTCATAATAGCATAGTAAACTGTATGGGTTTCCCAGGTGAAGCTAGTGGTAAAGAACCCGCCTGTCAACGTAGGAGGCTCAAGGGTTCGATCCCTGGGTCAGGAAGATCCCCTGGAGGAGGAAATGGCAACCCACTCCAGTATTATTGCCTGGAAAATCCAATGGACAGAGGAGCCTGGAGGGCTACAGTCCATAGGGTCCCAAAGAGTCAGACATGACAGAAGCAGCTTAGCATGCAGTAAACCATGTAGTAGGTAAACATGAAACAAAGAAAAAGTGGATGACAAATCAGACTGGCAGTATCAATAGTGGGAATGGGATTTTTATTGCAAAAGATATACATCTTTTGTGCACAGACATTAGATAATAGTTTCCTGTTTGTTTTACACGTGGCTGAATAGGAAATAGAAGAAAGGTCTAGGAAATGTACTGATTCCTACTCAGGCAAATTGTATAAGTAAATATATATTTGTGTATAGACATAGGAATAATAATAGCATTTATTGATGATTATTATATGCCAAGACCTGTTCTTTAGCCAGTTTGTGTTGCTGTCCTTTTTAACTCCCACACCAACCCAGCAAGCTAAGTATTATTATTTGTACAAATGATAAAACTATAGATATTGCTTCATGCCCACACAGCTAGTAAATGGTGGAGTTTCATGATTAGTTTCTTGCTCTTCTCTTTCATTGTAGAGACCTCATTGATAATACTGTCATTAAGCTCAATTTTGATTGACTATTTGAATTTGAATCTTTAAAGGTTACATATTATATTTTAAACAAAATATTTATTGTTAAAAAGTATTGGGGTCTGCCATCTTGCCATCTTTCATGGTAAATATACATGTTTCCAGGGACCATGAATTAAGTAGGCTTCTTCATGTAGCTGTTCAGTTCAGTTCAGTTCAGTTCAGTCTCTCAGTCGTGGCCGACTGTTTGCGACCCCATGAACTGCAGCACACCAGGCCTTCCTGTCCATCACCAACTCCCAGAGTCCACCCAAACCCATGTCCATTGTGTCGGTGATACCATCCAACCATCTTATCCTCTCCTCCTGCCTTCAATCTTTCCCAACATCAGGGTCTTTTCCAGTGAGTCAGCTCTTCACATCAGGTGGCCAAAGTACTGGTTTCAGCTTCAGCATCAGTCCTTCCAATGAACACCCAGGACTGATCTCCTTTAGGATGGACTGGTTGGATCTCCTTGAAGTCCAAGGGACTCTCAAGAGTCTTCTCCAACACTACAGTTCAAAAGCATCAATTCTTTGGCACTCAGCTTTCTTTATAGTCCCACTCTCACATCCATACATGACCACTGGAAAAACCATAGCCTTGAGTAGATGGACCTTTGTTCACACAGTAATGTGTCTGCTTTTTAACGTGCTGTCTAGGTTGGTCATAACTTTCCTCCCAAGAAGTAATCACCATCCCCAGTGATTCTGGACTTCAGAAAAATAAAGTCAACTGTAGTATCCATAAATCTGAGTTAAGATAGCAAACTGAAAATACAACTTTTTAGGATAGGATAAGTTCTTTGAAAGTTGCACACTTCTTGTGTTTTAAAAGACGATTTTCAAACACTGAAAAATCGTTAAGCCAATAGATTACAGAAACTATGTTCTATTGGTTTGCAAAACTGACTCTTGATTGAGTAAGAATTTACCTATTTGAATTTGAAAGCATCAGTTTTTAATATGGGATGATTAGTGTTGAGGGAAAAATGAAGTTATATCTGGCCTAAAATTTTGGGACTTGTTAATCCCATTTGATGAAGAAATTACCCATCTCTGCATCCAAATCCTTCTGTTTACATTTCTGCTTATGTGGGAAAGCTAGGAAAAATACAGTTAATACTTAAGACCAAGGGTTAAAATATTTTAACATCTTATTAGGGAAAAAAAGAAAAGAAAACCTAGGTCTCTTTAAGCCAAATAAATATATTCAAACTTTGGCAGGTTTCATATGTGCTTAAAGAATACTCCTGAAGTTATAGGCAGGTGAAAATAAGTTCTCTGATTATTGCTAAATATTATTAAATATACCAAAGCAACTGGAAAACAAAATATTTTAGGGTGATTGAATAATTTCAAGTTCCTAAATTATACTTAATCACTCTTGTCTGTGGGGTATACACCTCTGACAGGAGAAGAGCTGAGATTCCCATCTGCCAACAGGCTGCTGGTCAGCACCTTAATACACGCAGATGTTTCTGTTTTTGTAGCAAAGAAAACCTTATAGATTTTATTCTTCCATGGGAAAATGCAGCCAAATCATGATAAATTTGTTCTTTATATCAGAACACATAGCAGATCTGAAACTGTTTTACAATTTGCTTTATTTCAGAAAGCGCCTTTAGTTTGGGGCTCTTAAAACCCAAAAGATAGACTTTCTTAATGGAAAGATTCCTTGTTACCATAAAATACTGGACCACAAAAACAAAATTAAGCCTAAAATGCATTATTTGTCTAAAGACTTTTATGTTTTTATCTGTGGCTTGTAAGCAAAAAGCATTATTTTTATGTTCAGTTCAGTTGCTCAGTCGTGTCTGACTCTTGCAACCCCATGAACTGTAGCACGCCAGGCCTCCCTGTCCATCACCAACTCCCAGAGTCCATCCAAACCAATGTTCATTGTGTCGGTGATGCCATCCAACCATCTCGTCCTCTGTTATCCCCTTCTCCTCCTGCCCTCAATCCCTCCCAGCATCAGGGTCTTTTGCAATGAGTCAGCTCTTCACAACAAGTGGTCAAAGTATTGGAGTTTCAGCTTCAACATCAGTCCTTCCAATGAACACCCAGGACTGATCTAGGATGGACTGGTGGGATCTCCTTGCAGTCCAGGGGTCTCTCGAAAGTCTTCTCCAACACCACAGTTCAAAAGCATCAATTCTTCGGTGCTCAACTTTTTCACAGTCCAACTCTCACATCCATACATGACCACTGGAAAAATCATAGTCTTGACTAGACGGACCTTTGTTGGCAAAGTAATGTCTCTGCTTTTGAATATGCTATCTAGGTTGGTCACAACTTTCCTTCCAAGGAATAAGCGTCTTTTAATTTCATGGCTGCAATCACCATCTGTAGTGATTTTGGAGCCCTCCCAAATAAAGTCTGACACTGTTTCCACTGTTTCCCCATCTATTTCCCATGAAGTGATGGAACCAGATGCTATCATCTTAGTTTTCTGAATGTTGAGCTTTAAGCCAACTTTTTTACTCTCCTCTTTCACTTTCATCAAGAGGCTCTTTAGTTCTTCTTCACTTTCTGCCATAAGGGTGATGTCTTCTGTATATCTGAGGTTGTTGATATTTCTCCCGGCAATCATGATTCCAGCTTGTGCTTCCTCCAGCCCAGCATTTCTCACGATGTACTCTGCATATAAGTTAAATAAGCAGGGTGACAATATACAGCCTTGACATACTCCTTTTCCTATTTGGAGCCAGTCTGTTGTTCCATGTCCCATACTAACTTCCTGACCTGCATATAGGTTTCTCAAGAGGCAGGTCAGGTGGTCTGGTATTCCCATCTCTTGAAGAATTTTCCACAGTTAACGTGATCCACACAGTCAAAGGCTTTGGCATAGTCAATAAAGCAGAAATAGATATTTTTCTGGAGCTCTCTTGCTTTTTCGATAATCCAGCGGATGTTGGCAATTTGATCTCTGGTTCCTCTGCCTTTTCTAAAACCAGCTTGAACATCTGGAAGTTCACGGTTCACGTATTGCTGAAGCCTGGCTTGCAGAATTTTAAGCATCACTTTACTAGCGTGTGAGATGAGTGCAATTGTGCGGTAGTTTGAGCATTCTTTGGCATTGCCTTTCTTTGGGATTAGAATGAAAACTGTCCTTTTCCAGCCCTGTGGCTACAGCTGAGTCTTCCAAATTTGCTTGCATATTGAGTGCAGCACTTTCACAGCATCATCTTTCAGGATTTGAAATAGCTCAACTGGAATTCCATCACCCGCACTAGCTTTGTTCGTAGTGATGCTTTCTAAGGCCCACTTGACTTCACATTCCAGGATGTCTGGCTTTAGGTGAGTGATCACACCATTGTGATTATCTTGGTCTTGAAGATCTATTTTGTACAGTCCTTCTGTGTATTCTTGCCACCTCTTCTCAATATCTTCTGCTTCTGTTAGGTCCCTATCATTTCTGTCCTTTATCGAGCCCATCTTTGCATGAAATGTTCCCTTGGTATCTCTAATTTTCTTGAAGAGATCTCTAGTCTTTCCCATTCTATTGTTTTCCTCTGTTTCTTTGTATTGATCACCGAGGAAGGCTTTCTTATCTTTCCTTGATATTGTTTGGAACTCTACATTCAAATGGATATATCTTTCCTTTTCTCCTTTGTTTTTCACTTCACTTCTTTTCACAGCTATTTGTAAGGCCTCCTCAGACAGCCATTTTGCTTTTTTGCATTTCTTTTTCTTGGGGATGGCCTTGATTCCAAGGAAAAAGCTCTTGTCATCTCTAAAATCTGTCTTAGAGTTATAATTTTTAAAGAACTTTCACCATCATTTGAAGTAAAACTAGTTATTATTTAAAATTATATAAACCTGAGAATATTTTCTAGCATTTTATTGTTCATCTTTAAGGCCTTCAAAATACAAAGATATTGATTTTAAAAGCTGATTATTATACTATGATATAAGATCACCACTGAGGAAAGCTTGAAAGATATGAGTTCTGTATCTCAAACTGAATCTGCGGGAACTCAGGCCTTTTCAAAGTCCAGATTGAAAAATTCTCCTTTCCCACCCCTCTCTATGTCCCATGCTTTTTTATTAAATATGAATTCTTTAAACCTATAATGTTTCTGTTATCGTACATCTTTTGTCATTGACCTGTATTTGTGAATTTGTTTATTTGTATACATTCTGTCACTCATGAATGATCAACATCTGCAATCATGGAGAAAAACTATCCCAAACTGAATTCCTTCCACGCAGCAGCAATTTTCACATCTTCATGGGCTTGCTTTCTTCTATCTGATTTTAATTTTTTTTTTTTTTACTTTATGCTCGATTACAGAGTAATTTATTTAACTCCACCACTTCAATCACTTATTTACAGCTGAAATCAAATGTCCATCTGAGGCCTAAATTTGAAATGCTAGTGTCTTAAAGGTTCTGGTGATATTTCCTCCTGTGTTGCCTTCTATGCTCACTGTTTCAGGTGTCATTGACACAGTTACCTCCAAGGTCTATATCTTTCATTTTTTCTCTGGGCTCCAGATCTGTTCTTCTGACCCTCCAACTTGAGCATCTTCATGTGGTTTTTGGACATGTTCAACAATTTTGAAATAAACGTATTATCTGATTTGTTGAAAATTAATTTTCTTTTTAAAAACAAAATTATGTTAGTAATGTTATTTTGATGTTTACCAACCATAATGATTATTTTTAGCCTTTTCATGTTATAAAAAGAGGATTTGGGAAGTGCCTAAAGGTTTCCTTTTTATAAGTATGAGGAGGAAGTAAAATTAATATTGTAGTGTTTCAATAAAACCTTAAAGCGTTCAAAAGCTCTTTGATATCTGTTATTCATTAGCTAAACTTGGAGTGATGAAAGAGGAGAAGAAATGGGACTGAAACACATATGCCTACTCTCTTAAAGGGTGAAGACTGCAGAAAAGATGACACTTGAGAGCTTATTCTAATAGTATGTTCACAGCACTTAATGCCTGTATGTTTGGTACACAGTTAATATTTAGCATAACAAAGAATTAAAAATATTCAAGTTTCTTTTAATATCCCACTTCTGTTCCTGGTGCTATATTGGCTTGTGTGTTAGTGTTAGTTGCTCAGTTGTGTCTGACTCTTTGTGACCCACTAGACTCTTTGTAGCCCACTAGACTCCTCTGTCCATGGGATTCTCCAGGCAAGAATACTGGAGTGGGTAGCCATTCCTTTCTCCAGGGGATCTTCCTAATGCAGGGATCATACCCCAGTCTTCAGCATTTCAGGCAGATCCTCTACTGACTTAATCTTGCCTCAGATGCCATTTTTGAACCTTGATCATTAGAAAGGAACTCTGCCCCTCTTTTATTACTAACTTTGTACTGAGTACTGGAGAGTGTCTGTTCTCAGGAAGCTTCCATTATATGGAGGGAGATATTAAAATATGAATGCTCACGTCACCACGAACTAAGAGCTCTAATAAGAAATAGTATATAAAATCTAGAACAAGTGGTTCATATGGCACAAAACAATAAAAAATGCCCCCACTGTAAAACCTGATTTGTGTGTCCAGAGAAGTGCAGCTTGGAAATCCTGGCTGGTTTGGAGATGAGGGATAGAAAGCTGGTAAACACATGGGCAGGGCCTTCAACCAGGACTGGAATAGGAAAGGCCTCTGGGAAGTCTTCCCAATAGGTGGCGCACTCCAGTGAGTCTTTCAAGGGATGGATGGAATCTTAACCAAAACTTTATGGGAAAAAAATATACATGAACATAGAGGGGGTTGAAATTATGTGGAGAAAGGAGAAAAACTTGGTGTTTTCATTATTATGTTGTTCGTTCTCATAGGACATATCACTGTCACTGAACCCAAATATTTTTTGTTTGTTTTATTTCTCCCTCTTGACATACATCCCTTCAACCTCCACCTGTTCCAGGTCTCTTACTATGCCCCAAACTGTCATTTGTCAATTCTAAGCTTCGTTTACCTCTTTTCTGATAGACCCTGCTCTTCCTTCCCTACCTCTAAGCACAAAGAAAGGTCATAAATGACTTTGAAAGAGAGAAAACTTACATCTTAGGTATATAATAGGCACGGATTTTATGGTGAGGAAAGCTTTTTGTACTGGCCACTTTCTAACTTAATTTTAAATAGAGACATTTCAAATTGAGTTTTTGCATCAAGTGAAAAAATATTAAAGTATCCATATGAAAAGCTGGGAAATATGAAAGAAAATTAAAGATAAAATCCAGTCTAGCAATTAGTGAAATGAATAATAATGTTTCCCAGAATAAACAGTATAAATGGAAAATTTGAAGGAAATACATAATCATTAAATACATAAATCATTTAAATGTGTTTGTGCTATAATTTTTCTCTTCATGCATCTATTTAGAGTCTCTGGTTTATAAAGGGGAACTCTGGCTGGTAGTCCTGTTTCTTTAAGACCTCAGTCAAGTCAGTTGTTGAGTGAGCAGGTATCACAGATGACTTTTCAGCTGATCTTGGTGTTTTGTTATTTATTTATTTATTTTAGGAAATACAGAATACTAGCTTTTGTTTTATTCTTTTCTAATGGCATTATTTTTATCTTTTCTCCTAGGCATTTAGAGAAGAAATTGCACCAATCAACTTAAAAGTTAAAACAATGAATGATTTATCCAGTCAACTGTCTCCTCTTGACTTGCACCCATCTCTAAAGATGTCTCGCCAGCTCGATGACCTTAATATGCGATGGAAACTTTTGCAGGTGTCAGCTGATTCCTCTTCATAATGCAGGCTCACACCTTGGTCTTTAAGCCCTACCCCACTGTTCTACCACTTGCCATCCTTTCCTCGGTCTTTATGGGTTGTATTTAATAATGGATTTCTAGCATATGATGACATTAGTTATTTGTCTTTCTGTATCTTGAACCCAAAGGCCTCATTTACTTTTGAATATAGATTTTAATGTAATTTTATAGCATTCTCTTCATAGGATTTTTGTAGAAAATGGCAAAAGGTCAAATAAATCATAGTAATTGAAACCTATGGTAGGTCACAGAAACATTCTTTCCATAATGGCTCATAAAGGAGTCATTTTTCTTACTTGAATCATGGTTTGTTTTTTTTTTTTTCTTTTGAAAAGTTAAGAAAGTATCCATCCTTCTTCCATTGCTTGCTTTTTATGTATCTTGCTCATTTTTTCCAGCTAGCACACTTTAGTACAATGGTATTTTACCTTAGGTTCTTATATCTTAGTTGCTCTAATGTAGTTGTTTTAATATAGCTGAGCATTTCAGTTTTAAGAGTCAAACCAGGAAGAATCTTGTTGAGTGTTACTAAGTATCTGCAAGTCACCACATGTTCCAGTCAGTAATATTTGGCTCAGTCTTTGTAGAGCTTTGTCATACTGAGTGTCCAGTTTCTAGGAGTCATAATAATAATTTATTCCCTTGAAAAGTAGTGGGATACTTTAAGGAAAAAGTGAAAGTGAAGTCACTCAGTCATGTCCATCTCTTTGCAACCTCATGGACTGTAGCCCACCAGGCTTCTCTGTCCATTGGATTTTCCAGGCAAGAGTACTGGAGTGGGTTGCCATCCCCTTCTGCAGGGGATCTTCCCAACCCAGGGATCAAACCTGGGTCTCCTGCATTGCAGGCAGATGCTTTACCCTCTGAGCCACCAGGGAAGCCCCAGTTAAAGTGGAAGATTGAAAAAAATAATGCTTACTAGTCTCTCTATATGTTTTGGACCTAAATTGAAGTGACCTAATTTGACAAGATAAACATGCAATTTTGAGGTAGCACATAAAACCATTTTATTTTAGAGGTATAATATTTTATAGCATGGTAGGTCCTGAATAAGTCCTGTGGCCTGCCAAGTATTTTTAACTGCTCAGTCGTGTCCGTCTCTTTGTGACGCCATGGACTGTAACCCACCAGGCTCCTCGGTCCACAGAATTCTCCAGGCAAGACTACTGGAGTGGGTAGCCATTCCCTTCTCCAGGGAATCTTCCCAACCCAGGAATTGGACTCAGGTCTCCTGCATTTCAGGCAGATTCTTTGTCGTCTGAGCCACCAGGAAAGCCCCATGATAGGTCCTGAATTAATTCAACTGTTGAAACACCTAGTGGTTTATATTTTCTTCATGAAATTGAAGAGGTTATGAATGAGTATGTAGTATTAAACAGTCTTTTCTGTCTTTGAAAAGAATATTAATCTGGGATTAGTAAAGCAGAATCTGTTAAACTCATGCATGCTTTTCTACTGAGTAGAACAGAGTAGCATTTGAATTTTATTCTATTTCAATTGACTCTGCTCCATTTCTCTAATTCATTATCTTCATACTGGTATTGCTGTGGTCCATCTTGATTCCCTCGCCACTCTGCTTCTGTTGTTACCATCTGCAAAGATTAGAAGTCAAGGAATACATTATGCATGAAAAAGTTATTCTTTCATGCTGATCTCTAAGCTTGGTAACCATTAGAGCTCAGATGTTGCTGCTGCTGCTGCTAAGTCGCTTCAGTCATGTCCGACTCTGTGTGACCCCATAGACAGCAGCCCACCAGGCTCCTCTATCCCCGGGATTCTCCAGGCAAGAATACTGGAGGGGGTTGTCATTTCCTTCTCCAATGCATGCATGCATGCTAAGTCGCTTCAGTCATGTCCAACTCTGTGCGATCCCATGGACAGCAGCCCACCAGGCTTTTCTGTCCACGGGATTCTCTAGGCAAGAATACTGGAGTGGATTGCTCAGATGTTAGTTGCTGATTAAATATGAGGAGCTCAATTTATGCTGGCTGACAGTGATGTTAAATTTCAAGAGTAGCGTCTTGTGTTCTCTGGAATGTAAAAGTGTGGCATTTGAATGTTTTTGGTCACAACAAACCAAGTACCTGCTAATGTAATTTTGATAGCTAACCAGGAAGAAAAGGAGGTACCCAGTGAGCCAGAGACACACGTTCCATTTAAAGGCAGCTGAAAATAAGATTGGCAATCTAAGTGGAACACCTGACTAGCACTACTAGACAAAGACCAGGAAGAGAAATGGAAATGTCAGTAGGCTGTGTGCAATTGTTATTGATTTGCAGTTAATTTCTCAGGGTACCAAATCCGCATTTTCAAAATGTAGAGAGCTAAGACTGTGTGTAAACAGATATATAGAGTGTATAATTCACCTGGTATCTACTTGAATACTCCCAAGTCAAGATGATAGACATGAACTTGGAGGAATATAAGTCATCCATATTTATATGTCCTTTCACTCTCCATCTATATCTGTCATCTGTGTCATCATCATTATCATCTATTTTTTTTCCCTTGGAATATTTTAGACTTCTTTTTACAGCCCTTTTTACCACCTTCCTTACAAAAGAGAGATGAGTAGCACTGACCCCATGGCCATATCTTTATTTTGGATGCTTTAGAGTGTTACTGCTTTTGACTAAAGTGTTGAATAATGTCAAGACATAGCTTCTGACATCTGATGGATTGGGTGTGGATACTAACATTGCCACATAATAATAACTTTATTTCCTTGAACACCTCTTTAGGTCTCCATATCTTTATTTGTAAAACAATGATTGTAATGAGTAATACTTATTCAATGTGAGTTTTGTGAGAGTTAAAAGAATTCACATAAAATACTTAGAAGAGTACCTGGCACTATTTACTGTTACTTGATGTCGAGTTTATTTTCATACCCATACTTTGATCCCAAATTTAGACGAGTCTGTACCAGCAGTCATATCTTGGGCTACAGTACCATTTATTATAGTACTTAAATCAAGGCTATTATTAAGGTCATTGTTTTGAAATCAAATTATTTCTTGTATGTATATGTGCAGGTTTCCGTAGATGATCGCCTTAAACAGCTTCAGGAAGCCCACAGAGATTTTGGACCATCCTCTCAGCATTTTCTCTCTAGTAAGTACCAATGTGACTTCCAGTTAATTCATTAATTGAATGAATCAGCATATTATTTCACTTTCACTCAAGAAACTGTATCCTTTGCTATAAATAGATATGCTTTATTAGATGAATATAAAAAAAGATCTCAACATCAGTGACCAATCAATACCCAGTGCTTATTGGTTACTGTTTCTATCATCTGGTCATGGTAAGTCTTTGAAGTGAAGCAAAAATTAATTCATCTTTAGCTAGGGTTTTTCACTGAACCATCTGTTGTAATAACTAATATAGTATCCTATTGCTGTGCCATATGCAAAGATTTTGAACTTTTTCACAGTAAAGAAATCATTTTTATATATAAAATTTTTAAATTAATTTTCCTACTAAGAAATGCATATTTATTTTCAATGCACCTGGAGACTTAAAAAGCAAAAAGAAAAAAATTCCCCATAAATCTTTGAGAAGATTCTGGTTTATTAGGCTCATTGCAGTCATACTTAGCTTTTCTTCTAATTAAATATTGCAGATTTAGCCAAAGCACACATGTAGAGTTTTATGTAATAGTCTTCAACTGAAATTTTTCATTTTGTGAACTGACTGTTCATGAGATCTTTAATAAGTAATTTGAGCTCTTTATCACTCACTGCTAAGGAAATTAAAGAATATCAGATTCAGAGTCACCCAGATTGAGATTAAAATATTAATTTTCCCTTTTACCGGGACTGTGAAGTCCTGAAAGTTCATTTTTTTAATCTTAAAATTACTAAAATAATACGTATTTCCTCTGATTGCCTTGAGATTTAAATAAGAAAACATACCAAGTTACACAAAATACCTAGCACAGTTCTTAGCACCAGTGCTTTCTCTAAATGTTATTCCTTTCCTTTCCTTTTCTCTGGAAAGCATATGTAAGCAAGCACTTAGTTTAATTTAATTTAAGTGAAGGTTGAAACTTAATGCCAAGCTTATTTTTCCAATTATGGTACCTTTGTATCTACAGCCATAGAGAAAACTGAAATAATAATGATATGTCTTCCAACTAAATTTATTACATTTATATTTTCTCTTAATATTCATCATGCTTGATGATTTGCTTTACCTCACTTCAAGGTCAGGCTTTTCTTACTCTTACAATTTCAAGAATCCTAATCAGTCATTCCTGATTTTCCTGTCCTGCGCCTCTCTAGTGCCCAAGCCAGCTCTCTCTAATGTGTTTCTGTCTCTCTGTTTCAATTCTCCCTGTCTCTCCCCGGTCCTCTCTCACCCCATCACTCCCACACCTGTTTCACACACCTGAGCTCTTAGGTAGCCTGTCTTTGAAATGTTGAGTCCTTCCTGGAATATGCTGTCTACCTGGATGCAATAGTGCATGTCCAAAGTTTGGATACTCTCCATGTTCATGAAGTAAATAGGTTTGCTTCATTATTCGTTAGCTGTGAGTTACCCCAGATTGCTTGCACTTTATTTTATGGAACATAAAGCTATATGCTGAGACCAAAGTAAAGAGAAATTTAACAAACCATTAAGACTCTATAGTTCTAGAGTGTATATATTTATTAGTATTGATGAAACTGAACACTTTCACCTAGTAACCATTCTTTCATAATAAAAATCAAACTCTTGCTCTTTAGCAAGTGAAACATTGTAAAAATTGTGAAACTCCAGCACATTGCCCTTCATTGTCTGGCATGAACAGTCCAGGAGGTCGAGGTTATTCAGATCAAAACAGTCATTAAAATGAATGGAGAATTGTACCAAAAAATCCCAATTAATAAATTTAGTAATTGTTATCCACTGCTGCTTGAAATCTTTGGCTTTGTTAAATTTCTTGAACTTTAGCCATGGTTATGAAAGGAGCCTGTTTAGTTAGGCACAAAATAAAGACTGACCTATTAGCTTGGTGCCAGTACTGCAAAGAGGTTGGCTCTACGAGAAATTTAATATACCTAGTTCCACATTGTCATCCCCTTTTTATTCTTTCATGGACATAGTTCAAGAAGAGAATGCTCACACTTTAGAAAGAGAGGAAAGGTTGTCGAATAGAAATACTGCTGACTGGTGGTCCGAAATCCTGAAATCATGTTTGGGCTCAGCCATTTATTTTTGAGCAAGTTATTTCACATCTAATATTTAGTTCCTCATTGTTCGCTTCCTTATTAACAGACATATTGAAAATGCTTTGTAAAGTTCAAAATGCTAAATATTAGTGAGTAGGATTATGACACCTTATTCAGGAGAAAAAAAAAATAGTAGCAACAACTGGTTATATGAGAACCTAGTGATATTTGCAACACTTTAGATGGATTTGCTTGTTTTTTTAGTATATTTACCAAAATTCCTTAAACGTTCTAGATGCACAGGTACAACTCTACTTGAATAAGTCTTAATTAATGTAGAAAAAAATTTTATAAATAGTAAATGGAATTATAAGAAATTTGTACCTCAGTAAAACAAAATATAAAATCTCAATCATAGTGCTGTCTAGTGTATAAAAGTAAGGAACTGTATTTCCTGTGCATTTCAGATGAAAATAAGTATTTGGAATTCTTCTATCTAGATAATTGCCTTGGTTCTTTAAAACCTTTGGGCTATGTTTAATTTTCTCCTTTCAAAATCCATATAATTGAGTTTGTTTAAATGACATCTGTACTAGTTATTCTGTGCCCATGAAGCAAAGTAAAGAGTATTATTAGTGACCTGGAAAATTCAATCTTAAGAAATCTAGTTTACAATATCGGTATATGTAGATTGTAGATTATACCTAGATTTTGCCTAGGTAAAATTAACTTTGGTTTTAGCTTATACAAAATTTATACAGCATATGTATTTTCAAATAAGTTTTAAATGTTGATTGTTAGAAACAATAAAATGTGATTTTTAAAAATATTTATATCAACAGGTTCAATCAGAGTTGGCATTAGAAATTGAGACTGTATTGTTTCTTTCCATGCTTTAAAAGAATCTTTAAAGCCACTCTTTGTTAGGCCTAGCATATTTCATAATTACAGGAATCCAGCATTTCTCATTGAATTTGCTATAAAACATGTTCAGTTGTTTTGCATTAAGGCGTAAGACATAAGAGTTAGAAGTGTTTCCAATAACCTCCATTTGTTTCTTCAGCTTCAGTCCAGCTGCCATGGCAAAGATCCATTTCACATAATAAAGTGCCCTATTACATCAAGTAAGTTGATTTTAATTCTCCTTTATGATACCAAGACAATAAAATTGTGTTAATAACTTAAGAGGCTTTTCCCATGTAACTTTAAAAACTGGATTTCAAACTTATTATAGGAAGGAATTTATATGTTTATATGGATATAAAGAATATATATTTAATATTTGAAAAAATTAGTTTAAAAATCAGGCTGATATTTGTAATTCATTATATTAGGCTATAGGTAATATAGCTGATATTTTTATAAAGCAGATATTAAAATATTTGGGAAGAAATTTTTAAATATTTCTAAATATTCTTGACATAATGAATACAGTTTCTCCAACTGTATTGCTTCTAAGCCATTTTTGTCTCCCAGAAAATTCATCTAAAAAGTACTTGTACCCTTCTCATTTTAGTCCACCAAAAAGAAACAGGATTTTATCATTAAAAAGTTCAATATTTTCAAGTTTTTTCTCAACTTGTGGAAATTATATGCAAATAGTTTAGGCTTAATAGCCTGCACTTTTGTTGTCAACTTGACAATTTCTCCTTTTTTACATAGTAAGTTTTCCCATATCATGTAACATTTTATAAATTTTGTGTAATTTACACAAGGTCTGCATAGGATTTGATCCTTGCCTTAGTTTGTGTGTTGTCATTGGGCACAATGGTAAAATATATCTTACACATCCCTTGAAGTGTGAGTTATTGATTTACAGTGTGATAAAAGTGATGAGAGTTGTAGTTGAATCTATTTTATATATAAAGTGATGGTAGCTTCATTTTGAGAGAAAAAGTTCACTGTTATCTGGAGTTAACTATGTCTCAGATTAGTCCTATGACCATAGGCAAGTCAGGTAAAGATCTCTTGGCCGTTTCCTTTATATCTTTCCTAAAGTGGCATGTGGTATCTCCAAAATTTGTGCCAAGATTAATAGTCTATTTTTCCAGTATCCCTCTTCCTAAAAACTTTGTGTGGGAAATCAAAATGCTTACGAAATACCATTTTCCTGTGAAGGTTTTATTGTGGTCTGAAATATATCCTCATATGTAAAAAAAAAAACAAGTAATTTTGCCATAGTCATAGCAAATATAATAAGCAATATATATTACATTGTCTTAATACAACTTAATATTTTATGAGTCTGAGTGAACTCCGGGAGATGGTGATGGACAGGGAGGCCTGGTGTGCTGTGATTCACGGGGTCGCAAAGAGTTGGACACGACTGAGCGACTGAACTGAACTGAACTGAACTGAATCTACCATGTGCTGAGTTGTAATAAATTTAGAATAAGGTAGCAAGTGGTGGATTGGTATCAAATGTATGCAGGTATGAAGGGAAAGAAGTCAGAGGCTCAACAAACTGACATTTTTATTAAGAGAAGATGCTCTAGAAATAAGTTTATCTGTACCATTTTTCTAGAGTCCATATATATGCAGTAATATACAGTGTCTGTTTTTCTCTTTTTGACTTACATCATTCTGTGTGACAGACTCTAGGTGTATCCATGTCTCTACAAATGACCCAGTTTTGTTCCTTTTATGGCTGAGTAATATTCCACTGTATATATGTACCATATTTTCTTTTTTAAAAAATTTATTTATTTTAATTGGAGGCTAATTACTTTACAATATTATAGTGGTTTTTGCCATACATTCACATGAATCAGCCATAGGTGTACATTTGTTCCCCATCCTGAACCTCCCTCCCACCTCCTTCCTCATCCCATCCCTCAGGGTCATGCCAGTCCACCAGCCCTGAGCACCCTGTCTCATGCATTGAACCTGTACTGGAGATCTGTTTCACATATGATAATATACATGTTTCAATGCTATTCTCTCAAATCATCCCACCCTCGCCTTCTCCCACAGAGTCCGAAAGTCTGTTCTTTACATCTGTGTTTCTTTTGCTGCCTTGCATATAGGATCATCACCATCTTTCTAAATTCCATATATATGCGTTAATGTATTGTATTGGTGTTTTTCTTTCTGACTTAGTTTGCTCTGTATAATAGGCTCCAGTTTCATCCACCTCATTAGAATTGATTCAAATGTGTCTTTTTAATGGCTCAGAAATATTCCATTGTGTATATGTACCGCAGCTTTCTTATCCATTCATTTGGCGATGGACATCTAGGTTGCTTCCATGTCCGGGCTATTGTAAACAGTGCTGTGATGAACATTGGGGTACATGTGTCTGTTTCAATTCTGGTTTCCTCAGTGTGTATGCCCAGCAGTGGGACTGCTGGGTCGTATGGCAGTTCTATTTCCAGTTTTTTAAGGAATCTCCACACTGTTCTCCATAGTGACTGTACTAGTTTGCATTCCTACCAACAGTATGAGAGGGTTCCTTTTTCTCCGCACCCTCTCCAGCATTTATTGTTTGTAGACTTTTTGATAGCAGCCATTCTGACCAGCGTTACATGGTACCTCATTGTGGTTTTGATGTGCATTTCTCTGATAATGAGTGATGTTGAGCATCTTTTCACGTGTTTGTTAGTCATCTGTATGTCTTCTTTGGAGAAATGTCTGTTTAGTTCTTTGGCCCATCTTTTGATTGGGCCATTTATTTTTCTGGCATTGAGCTGCATGAGCTGCTGGTATATTTTTGAGATTAATTCTTTGTTAGTTGCTTCATTTGCTATTATTTTCTCCCATTCTGAAGTCTGTCTTTTCACCTTGCTTATAGTTTCCTTCATTGTGCAAAAGCTTTTAAGTTTAATTAGGTCCCATATGGTTGTTTTTGCTTTTATTTCCATTACGCTGGGAGGTGAGTCATAGAGGATCCTGCTATGATTTACATCAGAGAGTGTTTTGCCTGGGTTTTCCTCTAGGAGTTTTATAGTTTCTGATCTTCCATTTAGATCTTTAATCCACTTTGAGTGTATTTTTGTGTATGGTGTTAGAAAGTGTTCTATTTTCATTCTTTTGCAAGTGGTTGACTAGTTTTCCTAGCACCACTTGTTAAAGAGATTATCTTTTCTCCGTTGTATATTCTTGCCTTCTTTGTCAAAGATAAAGTATCCATATGTGCATGGATTTATTTATCTCTGGGCTTTCTATTTTGTTCCATTGATCTATGTTTCTGTCTTTGTGCTAGCACCATATTGCCTTGATGACTGTAGCTTTGTAGTATAGCCCAAAGTCAGGCAGGTTGATTCCTCCAGTTCCATTCTTCTTTCTCATGATTGCTTTGGCTATTCGAAGTTTTTTGTATTTCCATACAAATTGAGAAATTATTTGTTCTAGCTCTGTGAAAATACCGTTGGTAGCTTGATAGGGATTGTATTGAATCTATAGACTGCTTTGGGTAGCATACTCATTTTCACTATATTGATTCTTCTGATCCATGAATATGGTATATTTCTCCATCTATTAGTGTCCTCTTTGATTTCTTTCATCAGTGTTTTATAGTTTTCTACATACAGGTCTTTTATTTCTTTAGGTAGATTTATTCCTAAGTATTGTATTCTTTTCATTGCAGTGGTGAATGGAATTGTTTCCTTAATTTCTCCTTCTGTTTTCGCATTGTTAGTGTATAGGAATGCAAGGGATTTCTGTGTGGTAATTTTGTATCCTGCAACTTTACTATATTCATTGATTAGCTCTAGTAATTTTCTGGTGGAGTCTTTAGGGTTTTCTATGTAAAGCATCATGTCATATGCAAACAATGAGAGTTTTACTTCTTTTCAATCTGGATTCCTTTTATTTCTTTTTCTTCTCTGATTGCTGTGTCTAAAACTTCCAAAACTATGTTGAATGGTAGTGGTGAGAGTGGGCATCCTTGTCTTGTTCCTGACTTTAGGGGAAATGCTTTCAATTTTTCACCATGGAGGATAATGTTTGCTGTGGGTTTATCATATATGGCTTTTATTATGTTGATGTATGTTCCTTCTATGCCTGCTTTCTGGAGGGTTTTTATCATAAATGGATGTTGAATTTTGTCAAAGGCTTTCTCTGCATCTATTGAGATAATCATATGGTTTTTATCTTTCAGTTTGTTAATGTGGTGTATCACAATGATTGATTTGCAAATATTGAAGAATCCTTGCATCCCTGGGATAAAGCCTACTTGGTCATGATGTATGATCTTTTTAATACATTGTTGGATTCTGTTTGCTAGAATTTTGTTAAGGATTTTTGCATCTATGTTTATCAATGATATTGGCCTATAGTTTTCTTTTTTTGGTGGTATCTTTGTCTGGTTTTGTATTAGGGTGATGGTGGCCTCATAGAATGAGTTTGGAAGTTTATCTTCCTCTACAATTTTCTGGAAGAGTTTGAGTAGGATATATGTTAGCTCATCTCTAAATTTTTGGTAGAATTTTGGCTGTGAAGCCATCTGGTCCTGGGCTTTTGTTTGTTGGAAGATTTCTGAGTACGGTTTCGATTTCCGTGCTTGTAATGGGTCTGTTAAGATTTTCTGTTTCTTCCTGGTTCAGTTTTGAAAAGTTATACTTTTCTAAGAATTTGTCCATGTCTTCCTAGTTGTCCATTTTATTGGCGTATAGTCTCTGATAGTAGTCTCTTATGATCTTGTATTTCTGTGATGTCTGTTGTCATTTTTCCATTTTCATTTCTAATTTTGTTGATTTGCTTCTTCCTTTTTTCTTGAT
Organism: Ovis aries; assembly: GCF_016772045.2. Taxonomy (NCBI): domain Eukaryota; kingdom Metazoa; phylum Chordata; class Mammalia; order Artiodactyla; family Bovidae; genus Ovis; species Ovis aries. The sequence goes on from NC_056061.1 coordinate 69,297,415, forward strand.
AAGCCTGGTGAATGGTTTATCTATTTTATTTATTTCTCCAAAGCTTTTAGCTTTGTTGATTTTGGCTATGGTCTCCTTTGTTTCTTTTTCATTTATTTCTGCCCTCATTTTTATGATTTCTTTCCTTTTACTAACCCTGGGATGCTTCTTTTTCTAGTTGCTTTAGGTGTAGAGTTAGGTTATTTATTTGATTTTTCTCCTATTTCTTGAGGTAGGCTTGTATTGCTATGAACCTTCCCCTTAGCACTGCTTTTACTATATCCCATAGGTTTTGGGTTGTTGTGTTTTCATTTTCATCCATTTCTATGCATATTTTGATTTCTTTTTTGATTTCTTCTGTGATTTGTTTGTTATTCAGAAGTGTGCTGTTTAGCCTCCATACATTTATATTTTTAATAGTTTTTTTTTTCCTGTTCAGTTTAGTCAGTTCAGTCACTCAGTCGTGTCTGTGACCCCGTGAACCACAGCATGCCTGGCCTCCTTGTCCATCACCAACTCCGGGAGTTTACCCAAACTCAGGTCCACTGAGTGGGTGATGCCATCCAATCATCTCATCCTCTGTCATCCCCTTCTCCTCCTGCCCTCAATCTAGGCTCACAGAGTTACATGGAGAGGAGAAGAGGGAGGAGGGAGATAGAGGTGACCACGAGGAGAAGAGGGGGAATCAAAAGGGGAGAGAGCAGTCTAGCCAGTAATCAATTCCCTGTTTGCTCTCCACAGTCTGGAACACTCAGAGAGGTTCATGGTGTTCCATAGAGAAGAGAAGAGGGAGGAAGGAGATAGAGGTGACCAGGAGGATAGGAGGGGGAGTCAAAAGGAGAGAAACCAATCTAGACAGTGACCAGTTCCCTAAGTGTTCTCCACAGCCTGGAACACCCAAAGGGATTCACAGAGTTAAGTAGAGAAGAGAAGGGGGAGGGAGGAGATAGAGGTGACCTGGGGGAGGAAAAGGAGAGTCAAAAGGTGAGAGAGCAATCAAGCCAGTAATCACACTCCTAAGTAAAAATGGGTACTGAAGATTGGATTCTTAAAGGTACATACAAAATTGATAACAAATACCAAAAAGCCAAGATTAAAAATCTAGAGTTTAGACTCTCAAAAATACAACATTAAAAAAAAATAAAAACAAAACAAAATCACAAAAGTTATAAAAAAAACATGAAATTTGCTTTTAAAATGGTGTTTTTTTTTTTTTTTGCAAGGTAATAGTAGGTTCGGAGAAGGCGATGGCACCCCACTCCAGTACTCTTGTCTGGAAAACCCCATGGACGGAGGAGCCTGGTGGGCTGCAGTCCATGGGGTTGCGAAGAGTCAGACATGACTGAGCAACTTCACTTTCACTTTTCACTTTCATGCATTGGAGAAGGAAATGGCAACCCACTCCAGTGTTCTTGCCTGGAGAATCCCAGGGACGGGGGAGCCTGGTGGGCTGCCGTCTATGGGGTCACACAGAGTCGGACACAACTGAAGTGACTTAGCAACTTAGCAGCATAGTAGGTTAAAAATGAAAATTAAAGGAGTAATAAAGAACTTTAAAAAATTTTTTTAATTAAAAAATTATAATAGTAAAATATATCTAGGAGTTTCTCTGGAGCTGTTGAGGGCAGTGTGGGGTATGTTCAGTTTCAGATAGTTCCTTGTTCCAGCTTATACTTCTTCTCAAGGTCTATAGGTCCCTTCCAATGTAGTCAATGCTAACTACAGGGGTTTTAATCTGTTGCACCTGTCACTTACAAAGTGGTTCTCTCTTGTTTATTTTGGCTTCCTCTGTTTGCAAGTCTCTTCAGTATCTAACTTCCACCCTGACACAAGGGGGTGAAGGTGGACATTTATTTAGGCTCACTTGTTCAATTGTGCTTTGGGATAGAGGAGCACTGTGAACAAATATCACTGGCGTGTGTGGGGAGTGCTCACAGTGTCTGGGCCACGCTGGGTTTGCCCCTGCTCACGGTGTGTGTGTTTTCCCAGTCTACACTACTCAGGCTCCACGTTGCTCTGCAGGAACTGTCTAAAGCAGGCCCTGCATTACGTGCACTTCCCAAATCTAAGCCACTCAGTTTCAGGTTCTTGGGTACTCCACAAAGGCACAGACTCTGTTGGGCCTGCGTTTTGTGTCCTTCCCACCTCTGAGCAACTCAGGCGACCAGGTGCTTGGCGAGTGCACTCTCCCCAGGTGGATCGGTGCATCTTATCACCTCCCCTGTCCCTGCCGCTGGGTTTCCCAGGTGCGCAGTGTGCCTGCCGTCTCAGGTGTGCCCTGTGTCTCCTCTGGGGAGCTGATCTCTGGTTGCGATCCTCCTGGCAGATGTCAACCATCCAGGATCCCAGGAAGACTTAGCAACTGGGAGCCTGCTCGCAGTTTGGTAGAGGATGCTGTCTCTGAGGCTGAATTTGCCCCTCACCTTCTGGCTCTGGCTGTAGCCTCCCACCTGCCTCCAGTGGGGGATGGGCCGGTCTGCTGCTGGCTAGCTCTCCTCTGGTATTTTCTCAGTCCTTTGTTCTGTGAGCAGGCCGGCAGTGCCTTAGATTAGAGCTTTTCTTGGGAAAGTTCTCCCTCTCTCTCTCTCTCTCTCTCTCTCTCTCTCTCTCTCTTTCCTCTTTTTCTTTTTTTCGCTCTCTCTCTGGCTATCCCACAGCTTGGGTTGCTATCTCACATTGGCTCCCTCAGATTGTCCTCAGGGCGTTCAGGAACTGTCCTTACCCTAAGCAATGAAGCCCGCACCTCCCTATTCAGCAATCCCCCTTACTGGTGGCAGATGTGAGCGTCTGGGCTGCTTTTCCTCTGGGAGTTGCAGTTAGGCACATAATCTGTGAGTTTTATATATTTATTTTTTTCCTCTCAGTTATGTTGCCCTCTGTGATTCCAAAACTTCCCACAGACCCACCAGTGAAAGGGTTTCCTGGTGTTTGGCAACTTCCCCTCTTTTACGACTCCCTCCCTGGGACAGTCTCCATCCCTAACCCTTTTGTCTCTCTTTTTATCTTTTATATTTTGTCCTACCTCCTTTCAAAGACAATGGGCTGCCTTTCTGGGTGCTTGGTGTCCTCCGCCAGGGTTCAGAAGTTGTTTTGTGGTATTTGCTCAGCGTTCAAATGATCTTCCGATGAATATGTTGGGGAGAAAGTGGTCTCCCCATCCTATTCCTCTGCCATCTTAGGACCGCCCCTCTGTACCATATTTTCTTTATTCATTTTTCTGTCTGGATGTTTAGGTTGGGAGCCTCAGATGTGTGCTCTGTGATGACCTAGATGGATGGGGTGGTGAGGGGGTAGGAGAGAGGTCCAAGAGGGAGAGGACATATGTGTATATATATAGCTGATTCACTTCATTGTACAACAGATACTAACACAACTTTGTCAAACAATTTTACTCCAATTAAAAACAGAGAAGATGCCATCATCTAATTAAATGTGACATTTTAATTTTTATTCTGCATAATAATAATAATTATAGTATTAGAGAATTTTAATTTGCTTGGTGAATATTGACTTGAAAATTACAGGTTTTGATATAAACCTGACATACTGCAGTAGGCAGAATCTGGCCATATAAAGATGCCCACTTCCTGACCCCTGGAAGAGAATAGGTTAGGTTATATGAGGATGTAGAAGTGGGCATGATCCAGGGATGCAGGCAGCTTCTAGAAGCTGTGAAAGGCAATATGCTCTCAGAACCTTCAGAGAGGAACACAGCCCTGCAAACCTTGATTCCAGCTCAGGGAGATATGGATAATAATTTATTACAGCACAGACTGTATGGACTATATTTATATGGACTTATAGATTTTGTATGGTACATGTATTAGTTTTCTATTGCTACTGTAACAAATTATCATCCATGTCTCCCTGAGCTGGAATCAAGGTTTGAAGGGCTGTGTTCCTCTCTGAAGGTTCTGCGAGCACATCCCCTTTCTTTGACTTTTGCAGCAAGTAAAAATAAAAATGTTTTAAATTAAAAGGAATTTTTGTATGTTCAAGTCGATTAAATATGACTGAGCATTACATTGTCTAAGTCAGAATTTTACTAGATCAATATTTTTATAATTTGGGGAGGATCTAGCTGAATTGTTTCCTTTCCCAGTCTACAAGTTCTTATGGGGCAGGCAGGTAAAGTGAAGGCTGGTTTCTCTGGCATTGTATTGGCTAGAGTGCATAACTAGCATTTCAAAATAAGTATAACACGTTGATGGCCAATATTTTTAATGTTGCCTGTAGGATTGTAGCATCCTGAAATATTTTGAATGCCGTTAGTGAAAGATTGAATTTTCTTAAGTATTTTAAATTTTTAGTGTTAAATGTCTTAGGATTTTCAAATATTTAAAAATCTGCCTGTGTATATAGAATGAATTTTCTTATATTTAGAAAACTTGTTTAACCAGATTGTTCCATTACTTGCTCTGTTGTGAAAGCTAACAGTTTATTTAGACCTCATAAAGAAGGCACATCAATCACTAGAGATAAGGTTATGTAGGCCAGTGTTTCCAGATAAAAAATTATTATGAAAACAAAATTTGGAGGCGGAAGTGGAGCTTGTTGTGGCTCAAAGGGTTGCTCGCGGAGGTGCTGCTGCTGCTGAGGCGGTGGCGGCGCTGCCGCCAGCGGCTGCCCTATGAGTGTGTCACTAGTTGTCATCCGCCTGGAGCTCAGCGCTGCCGTTGGGGAAATGTCTGATGAGGAGATCCAAAAGAAGACACTAGCTTCAGCTGTAGCCTGTTTAGAAGGGAAGTCACCAGGGGAGAAAGCAGCAATCATACATCAGCATCTTGGTCGTCGAGAAATGACAGATGTGATCATTGAGACCATGAAGGCCAACCCAGATGAGCCAGAAGCTACAGTGGAAGAAAGGAAATCTTCAGAAGCATCCCCCACTGCACAGAGAAGTAAAGATCCAAGTAAAGAAGGTGTAAATGCTGCTCTTGATTCTCCATCCAAGCAGCTTCCAGATCAGATTTCCTTCTTCAGTGGAAACCCCTCAGTTGAAATAGTTCATGGTATTATGCATCTATATAAGACAAAGTAAGAAAATCCTTTTCTCTTTTGAGTTTGTCTGTTATTTGCCATAGGGTGGAGAAAATGTTCTTGCCCTGAAGAGAAGGATTATTTTAAGCTTTGTTCGAAGGGTTAGTACTTTCATATATTGTGTGTTAAATTCTTAGATATTTTCTTAAGCAATCTCATAAATTGGGTAAAGAGCCTTATGAATGAATCATGTAGATTCACTTGAGCGAATACCCAGGAAAATATACCCTGAGAAGGTAGGCATGCAGGTGATTGGAAAATTGAAAGGAAGGAAGATAAAAAAGAAAAGAAAAGTTCTAAGTGATCTATAATATAGCTGTAGTCTCTTATTCCCACCAAGTCTTTACTAAACAAGCTGCTAAGAAGTCACTTAATGGGTTGCCATTTCATCATATCTTTGAACTCCTTTTTGTGGTCCAAACAAGGCTTTCTGGAGGTCAAAGGAAAGGAAGATTTTACTATATAATAACATAGCTGGGCCACCAGCTCCTTGGATAATTAGTTGCTGATTTCTTTAAAGACTGTCCTTGTCCTAAATTGTTTGCTCAGTCCCCACTGGGAAGCAGAATACTCAGGTAGCCATTTTGGGTTGCAACTGTTGAAGTGAGTTTGCAGCGTTTCAAAAGCAAATTGCTCACCTGAAACTACCACAACATTCTTAACTGGCTATACCCCAATACAAAATAAAAAGTTTAAATTTTGAAGGAAAAAAAAAAAAGAAAACAAAATTTATTTCCCATATAAATTAATAAGTAAGTAAATGATGAATGAAAAGGATTTTTAATATATACTTCCCTTTGCATGGTTGCACAAGTAAGTAGAAGAAAAATGTTAGAAACACGTTTTACATGATTGTCATGCAACTAGAATTTCCTAGAACATATTAAGATATATTAATTTGACCAACAAGAAAGTAATATCCCAGTAGAAATATTAGATATTTTCAGTATTTAAGTATACAGTTTTATGTACTGTAATGCTAGAGTATAGTAAGAAAGGTGGCAGAGAATACGAAGGACAAATTATTTTTATTTTGTATTTTAATTTTATAGGTCAGTTAAAACATACTTGGATGGTTCCTCAATGCATTTCTTTCTCTCTATTAATATTTTGAGGTGAACTGCCGTGGTTCCATGACTTATTTGTTTCTAGAAAAAGATAGGATATAGATCTGAACTGTAAGAATCTGTATAGTGTAAGTCTCTCTGTTAATATCTTAAGTTAAAACTCATATCTTTAAATGATACTTGCTGCTTATAAGATGGACTTTCCAGAGCTGATCTAATTATTTTTCTTTTCTACTGTAGTCCAATGCCAACTCATTGCTCCATCAATTTAAGAAAATTTGAAATGACTCTTGCTGCCTTCACAGTGTACAATAATACTGTAAAATCAAGATCTCTTTCTTTGTGAATTTTTGGCCCTGCATTGTGCTTTGTACAAGTTGTTCATTTCCTCAACTAAAAGTTAACATCCACAGAGTTTCAGGTATAAAGGGAATGAAGAATAAACGCCTTGAGTTGAATTTTCTTAATATGTCATAATTATCATGTAAAACTCATTGCTTCTCTTTTTGATGCAGAAATAATAATAATAATTCATAGTCATAAAGGGTGATAATAATGATCATTGTAATAAGTGATATGTTTTCAATATTCACTTGCTAGCCACTGTGCTAATCCTATGCCTGGGTTATTTCTTTTAATTCTCACAGTAGCCCAGTGAAGTATAGGTACTATGGTGGTTGTTTAGTTGCTAAGTCGTATCTGACTCTTGCTATCCCATGGACTGTAGCCCGCCAGGCTCCTCTGTCTGTGGGGCTTTCCAGGCAAGAAAACTGGAGTGGATTGCCATTTCCTTCTCCAGGGGATCTTCCCAACCCAGGAATCGACCCCAGGTCTCTCACATTGTAGGCAGATTCTTTACCGACTGAGCTATGGGGAGCCCATAGGTACTATCATTACCCCCATTTATAGACAAGGCTGAGAAGCCTGGTAGGCTACAGTCCATGGGGTTGCAAAGAGTTGGACACAACTGAGTGACTTCACTTTCACTTTTTACTTTCTAAGTCATAAGTACACGTATAACTTGCTTGAGATCACATAACTGGTACATGTCAGAGCTGGCATTCAAACTCCAGTGCCTGAACCCTTGACAGGTATGCATTTACTGCCTCTTATTCTCTGTATTAGAAACAGTAGAGAACAGAAATTTTTAGTCCATGGAAAATTGGGGTGGGATGAAAGATTATATTTAGAGAATTCAGTCAAGTGGAGAAATTAGGAGCAAACATCCTTTCTTTCATACTGTAGACTGGTTATCATCTATTGTGCCCCTGCTATGTGTCAACAGTGAAATTCAGGGCTGTCTTAGTGCAAGGCCTTGCTTTCTTCCAACCTGCACTTTGCCTTTTCCATAGGATTCTACATAAGCTATCTTCTGTAGGCCTGATGTATGATTAGGGCTTCCCTAGAGGCTCAGTGGTAAGGAATCCACCTGTCGATTGAGCTGGCATCACCTAAGCTCAATCCCTGGGACATGAAGATCTCTTGGAGAAGGAAATGGCAACCGACTCCAGTATTCTTGCCTGGGAAATCCCACAGACAGAGGAGCTTGGAGGGCTACAGTCCTTGGGGTCTCAAAAGTGTTGAACAGACTCAGCAACAATACATGATTAAGGAAAGTTCATGCTGTCTTCTGACAATGGACTAAGGTGCTCTTCTGTAGAAAGTGAATGTCGTTTGCCACAGTCCCGCCAGTGGGATGGGGACAGTTTGGAGGTGGTGGGGAGAAGGCTGTCTGGCCCTCCTCTACTTTTTCTCATGCACAGAGTCTGGAGGTTTCTGACACTGGGGAGATTTCCATCTGTGAGGAGGAGCTTGGCCAACAAAGCTGGCTTATAGGTCTCCTGGGGCTTTTAGCATAGCTGCTGCTCTACCTTATTCAGCTTGTTAAATAAGCCATCCTGGTTTGTAGAATTTCACGAGGGGTAGTTAGGAAATAGAGCTTTCCTCTCTTTCTCCGCAGTGGCTTCTTTAAACCCCATGTGTGTGACTTTTCAGTAAGCCTTAGTGTTAGTAAAGATGATGATTCTGCTCTATATGACAGCATCAAGCTCACAGCTCAGTTCTATAGCTTTATTTTCCCCATTAGAATCTGAAGTACAAAGTTTGCTGCTACTGCTAAGTCACTTCAGTCATGTCCGACTCTGTGTGACTCCATAGACGGCAGCCCACCAGGCTCCCCCGTCCCTGGGATTCTCCAGGCAAGAACACTGGAGTGGGTTGCCATTTCCTTCTCCAATGCATGAAAGTGAAAAGTGAAAGTGAAGTCGCTCAGTCGTGTCCGACTCTTAGCGACCCCATGGACTATAGCCTACCACTAGCAGGCTCCTCCGTCCATGGGATTTCCCAGGCAAGAGTACTGGAATGGGCTGCCATTGCCTTCTCCGAAGTACAAAGTTTAATTCTTTCTAATGTAGTCACACACACCCAGCTTTAACATAAAGACTTTAGTCATCTCTGATTATATAGATAATACCTGTCACCTTCCCTACAGCTGATATTCCTCAATCTTACAATGTAGTCACCAGAATAAATGAATCTTCAGCTACAAATAGCACTACCTTGCAGTCTCTGCCTTTTCTAAAGCCTCCTTATGAATAGGTCTAAATCAAGATTTCCCTACATTTATTATGTCTCTCTTATATTTTCCTTTTCCATCCTTGTGTTCATTATGTGTAATCCTGCAATACTGTTTTGGACCCCTCTCTTGCCTCCCAAGGGCACCCTCTGCTGCCCTAATTCATCACTTCCTAGCAAAAAAAGATGAAGTTTATAGTTGTAAATGAAATCTTGGAGAGCAAGTAGTTGTTCTTTATAGTAGTCATGCAATTTATTTGCATAAACTGTATATACTTGTCTCATTATGTATGTACAGTCTAAAGGAGAGAATTAATGATTATTTCTTTAGAGGAATTGTGAACCCTGCTTAGATGATGTAGGTGAAATATTTCTCCCCTTAATAAGAGCAGAGAAGAGTGGCAGCATGGGAAATTCAAATATCCAGCCTCACCAGGAAATCACAGCTGACAAAGGTATAATAACATCAAAAAAGAAATTAACATAAAACATTTTATCTTTAAAGGTTAAGGAAACTCATCCCAAAGCAAAATAAATCCACAACAAAGATATTTTTAACAATGAAAGATATAGTTCTCTCGGAAAGGCTTCCCAAAGCAGCCCTCATCTTTCTCCTCCTTCATCAGGATGGGAAAGGGTGTCTTTTTGATTCCAGAATTTTAAGTGGAGAAGTCTTTTCTCCAGAAATGGGGCTTGTGTTTTTGGTTTTAATGATAAAGAAATAAATGAAATACAAATATAAGAGAATGTCCTAGAGAGTCTGCTTTCCCAAGAAATGATCTGTGACTTTATTTTTATTGAAAATAAAGTATTTAAAACTCACTGGGCCCAATCTGCTGATGAGGAGGTAAGAATGAATTTGCTTTATGAGAGAATTAAGTACCTTGGGATCACTTAACCTCCTGGGCTTGGGGGCAGCTTCAGACAAAGGAGCATGCCTTAGCTCACTTGGAGACTAAGCAGCAGACAGCCTGCTCTGCAGCAGCCCCAAATGGGCAACTTCTAGAGCACTTACCCATGTAAATAGTTTGTTGAGATTATTTAGGTGGAGTTGACGTTGTCTTAGAAATATATTGACTAGTTCAGGACTTGAGAAGATATCTTTCCTGCCATTCATCCATATGTTGCTGGTGCCAGAGATATTATAACCATGAAGTGGAATTTTGGCTTGGAATCTTCTGGATCACTCAGCTTCATTGATTTATAACAGCACCATCAGTCATACTGTACATTTTGGTTTTTAGGGTCAGGGAAGCAATTGATAAAGGTTTACCGTGTAGCATAGGAAGGATCACTGAGGGGTCATTAAGGGAAGGAAAAAAAAATGATATCTGAACTTGAATTTGTAATGATTCAATATTTAAAATAATCGCTACAATTAGCAAAGATACAGAAGTAATAATGATCAAATAATGATCAATAATGATCAATAATGATCAAATTGTGAAATAAATAGAATATCTTTTTCTGTACTGATTATAACCTGAAATGATACAGTAAAAGATTCAATACAACTCTATAGTAAAAATTAGAATAAATTTCTCGTTTAAGATATATGTGAAATGGGACTATCTTTGTGGTCCGGTGGTTAAGACTTTGCCTCCCAATGCAGGGGGTGCAGGTCCCTGGGAGCTAAGATGCCATATGCCTCGGGGCTAAAAATACCCAAATATAAAACAGAAGCCATATTGTAACAAATTCAATAAAAACTTTAAAAATAGTCCACATTAAAAAAAAAACTTTGAAAAAATAAAAATAAATGTGAAAGAGAAAAAATAGTTCTGTTTAAAAAACTAAATGATAGAAGTTCAGCTTTGAAAAACAATGGAGAAGACAACGGCACCCCACTCCAGTACTCTTGCCTGGAAAATCCCGTGGACGGAGGAGCCTGGTAGGCTGCAGTCCATGGGGTCACTAAGAGTTAGGCACGACTGAGCAACTTCATTTTCACTTTTCACTTTCATGCATTGGAGAAGGAAATGGCAACCCACTCCAGTATTCTTGCCTGGAGAATCCCAGGGACAGAGGAGCCTAGTGGGCTGCCATCTATGGGGGTCACACAGAGTCGGACACGACTGAAGTGACTTAGCAGTAGCAGTAGTTGAAAAACAAAACTTGAAGGATACAACAATAAATTGAACTCTGGTAGGAACCTAAACTTGGGGTTAACACCCTCAGGCAAGGGCATACACAGCGGGGCCAGTGCCACAACGGGTGACCTATAGGTCTTCTGTTGGTTGATGGTCTGATTCTCCCTAGTTTGAGGGCTTAAAGAGACAGGAGGGTAGAGCTGGGTGAGGTCAGGGCTTCCTTTGAGTTCTGGGCTGAAGTAGAGATATTACCAGAGGGGAGGTTCTCTTGTATTTGTCAAATGCTTTATTCTTGCAGTCAGTCTTCCACTGCCTTAAGACAATTGTCACCTATATCTCCCCTCACACCCAGGCACATCCACTTTGGTCATTAATCCTACTGCTTTGCTTAAACACACACAAACTAACCTTGTCTTATTGTTCCATCATCCGCGTGTGGGGTGTTGACACATGTATTTTGGGGTAGCCCTTTACGTGCTTGGGTCTTTGAGCCTACTCTTACGTGTGAGAGAACTTTTAAGTGCATTTTTAAAAAACAAAATTCAGCTAGGTAAATTTACACATCTAATTGGCTTTATTCAATAATTTATGAAGTGGATAGTGTCCCATTTAGTAAATAGAAAGCAGATTCAAGGAACTGTACAAAATGGAAGGCTTTTATAGAAACTGGAGAGAAAGGAAGGAGCTGATAACAAGGAACTTATTAGCTGAAGAAAAGAAAAGATTGTTTCAGGCCAGGTCATCTTATTTTCTGGGGAAGGGAATGTAAGAGTCTTCTTATATAGATTCCCTCACGAGTGCTGACCAGGAAATTTCAAACTAATGGTTTATTCCACTCCTGGGAGAGGGTGAAACTGCAGTTGGGTTAGGTATTAAGTCTTGGTGGGGTTTAGCACAAGTGACTCCATTTTGGGTTTGTTGTTTCTTTTTAATAGCATTTTATAATTGAATCCAAGAGATTATCCATTGTTTACAACTATGTCTTCATTATCATGACAAACGAATGGCATTTTTTATGGTTGTATGATATCCATGGGATTATATATCTTGGATTTTAAACAGAAAGGGTTTTTTTTTTTCCTTGAAATGTTGACATTCACACTTTTAAGTTTTCCCTTAGATTTATTCTTGTGTTTCCAAAAGTATAATCCTGGATTTTATGCCTTTAAAAGATCAGAAAATGGTAGAAAGCATTGGTGAAGATTCAGGAAGTTGGATATAACCAGAGAAACAAATATGTTTACCCTTGCACAGCATCCTCATCTACTGCCCTGTCCCCTCCCGAGTAGTCACACACACAGGCACACACAAACACACAAGCATGCACACAAAGCATGAATCAACGTTATGATAGGTGTATTCCATATTCTTCATGTATTCAAGGATGATGAAACCAATATTGAGGGGATTGTAAATTCCAAAATGTCACCTCTTAGATCTTTAAAAAGATATTACTGAGATAAATGATATCACACGAGGTTGCCAAAATGTGTTTTAGTCTTTATGCTTTCGTCACCTGAATGCAAATTTGATTACTTGGGAGCTCTGCTTGATCCCTGTATATAACTTGTATATGTAAAGAAGGTGTTCAAATAGCATACATTTTGCCTACATCAACTTCATTCTGGATATTCTGTTTTTTACATAGCATCTCTCAGCATCTACTACACTAGATAACTTACTTCTGAAGTCTCTACCCTATTTCTCTTTGCTTATGAGGAGAGGTCTAATTAGCTGAAGACAGAAAAGCAGGCATTCCACTTGATAACACGGAGTGCCTTGATAATTTTGACAGGACCAGTTTGGGTGGAGTGAGGTTAAAATCCAAATAGAAGTGACTTAAGTCCTGAATGAATCTGGAGGATGTGGACTATTCATATGAAAATTTTGTCTGTAAAGAAGACAAAATGGGTCCTCAGTTCAGTTCAGTCGCTCAGTCGTGTCCGACTCTTTGCGACCCCATGAATCACAGCACGCCAGGCCTCCCTGTCCATCACCAACTCCCAGAGTTCACTCAGACTCGTGTCCATTGAGTCAGTGATGCCATCCAGCCATTTCATCCTCTGTCGTCCCCTTCTCCTCCTGCCCCCAATCCCTTCCAGCATCAGAGTCTTCTCCAGTGAGTCAACTCTTCACATCAGGTGGCCAAAGTACTGGAGTTTCAGCTTCAGCATCATTCCCTCCAAAGAAATCCCAGGGCTGATCTCCTTCAGAATGGACTGGTTGGATCTCCTTGCAGTCCAAGGGACTCTCAAGAGTCTTTTCCAACACCACAGTTCAAAAGCATCATTTCTTCGGTGCTCAGCCTTCTTCACAGTCCAACTCTCACATCCATACATGACCCCTGGAAAAACCATAGCCTTGACTAGATGGACCTTTGTTGGCAAAGTAATGTCTCTGCTTTTGAATATGCTGTCTAGGTTGGTCATAACTTTTCTTCCACGGATTAAGCGTCTTTTAATTTCATGGCTGCAGTCACCATCTGCAGTGATTTTGGAGCCCCCCCCCCCAAATAAAGTCTGACACTGTTTCCACTGTTTTCCCATCTATTTCCCGTGAAGTGATGGGACTGGATGCCATGATCTTCGTTTTCTGAATGTTGAGCCTTAAGCCAACTTTTTCACTCTCCTCTTTCACTTTCATCAAGAGCCTTTTTAGTTCCTCCTCACTTTCTGCCATAAGGGTGGTGTCATCTGCATATCTGAGGTGATTGATATTTCTCCTGGCAATCTTGACTCCAGCTTGTGCTTCTTCCAGCCCAGCGTTTCTAATGATGTACTCTGCATACGATGCTAGGTGTTGCAAGAGGGCATACACACTGAAACCATATTCACAGAAAACTAGTCAATCTAATCACATTAAGACCACAGCCTTGTCTAACTCAGTGAAACTAAGCCATGCCCTGTGGGGCCACCCAAGACGGGCGAGAGGTCTGACAGAATGTGGTCCACTAGAGAAGGGAATGGCAAACCACTTCAGTATTCTTGCCTTGAAAAAATGGGTCCTAGGTGGCAGAAAACGCAGATTCAAGATAGGGTGTGAATGAGTGAGTGAGTGAGTGAGTGTGTGTGTGTGTGTGTGTGTGTGTACACGTGTGAGACAGAGAGAGAGAGAGAGAGATTGAGATTAAGAATGGCCAACCCTTCTACATTTACATTCTGAACCTAGTCTTATTGAGAGGGGTTGGTAATCAGCACAAGAGTTGTTTAGAAATCTTTGGGAAGAATTGGCCCTTCATAGGAAAGGGGGTCACTTCTCATTAAAAAAGGGGGGGGGGAAGCAGATGACAAGGCATATGCAGGGAAGCTTACTGATTTAGAGGTGGGAAGATGACAGAATTCTAGTGTGATGATTTTTAGTTTTTTAGATGAAGTGTGAGATTGAGTTAAATGATACTAAGACAGGCAGGGAAATTTACTTAGATTTGGGGAGTGAGATGCCGGCAGTAATTGTTGCCTTGGGCTCTGGGAAGCACTTTATTAGGGAATGTAGTGCATTTGCCAGCACTTGGACATTTGAGGTTTGAAGTCAAACATTTAAAGTAAAATCAGTCTGTTGAGTGATTTTCTCCAGCTGTATTCATGCACAGCTGCTCTGGTCCAGAGAAGGCAAGTAATTGAGCTGATCCATGCTTGGGTTTTGCCAGGAGTGAGAGAAGCAAGGGAGATGAGGTTGTTTGCAATGATTATAATGATGGACCTCGGACTCAAATTTAGACAGCTTCGTCAGAAATAGTTTAAAACCTCAATCGTGCAAGTACACATCCATATAAAGAACTCAGGCTTAAAATCAGACCATCTGGGTTCAAATTCCATTTCTACTATTTACAAACTATGACCTTGAACAAGTTATCTAAGTTTTTCCTAGGTTCATTTATTTGTAAAGTGGGGATAATATTGGCACCGAACTCATAGAATTATTGTTTGGTTTTGAGTTTATATAAAGAGTTTAGGAGAGTACTTGGTACAAATTGTGCATTCAAATAATAGGCCATTACGGTAATTAATATTACATATCCTCACCTAGTGTATTAAGTTTTACTGTGTGTAGCAATTGGGCTTCCCAAGTGTCTCACTGGTGAAGAATCTACCTGCCAATGCAAGAGACGCAAGGGACGCCGGTTTGATCTCTGTGTCGGGAAGATACCCTGCAGTGGGAAATGGCAACCCACTCCAGTATTCTTGCCTGGGAAATTCCATAGATAAAGGAGCCTGGCAGGCTACAGTCCATGGAATTGCAAGGAGTCAGACACAACTGAGCACACATGTACACATGTACCGCGAAGAAGAAATATGTCTCTTTCTGTGATTGTCTCAGCCACAGCATTATATTCTCACACACATTTATATTTTACTTTTATATTTTTAATTAGCTAACTCACCTATAGTTCTTTTCTCTTATGTATGTGCTTAGTTACTCAGTCATGTCCGACTTTTTGCGACCCCATGGGCTGTAGCCCACCAGGCTCCTCTGTCCATAGAATTTTCCAGGCCAAGAATACCGAGATGGAGTGCCATTTCCTTCTCCAGGAGATCTTCCCAAGCCAGGGATCAAACCTACGTCTCCTGCATTGGCAGGTGAAATCTTTACCACTGCACCACTTGGGAAGCTTTTTCTTTTATAAGCCTTTATAATTAAAATGGGAATGGAATGATAAATAGCAAACCCCACAAAATCCAGTTTCAAACATTAAATTAGATAGATAAGTAACAAGAAAGTGTGTGTCAGTTTTTGAATATCCAGCTTCCCATCCTATCATCTTTTAATGAAAAAAATGAGACCACTCTAATGAGAACAAATGGGTTCAACAGATATCTTCCCCAGAGCAGTCTTTGCCTAGAAATCAGTATCATTGATATTCTTTGTAAATTGCTCTTGGTTCACTATATTATATACTGGGCAAGTGTTGTGGCCCAACAGTTTTTGTCTTCTCTTCACTGGTGCACAGTCTTTTTTGCCTTTACCTTTCTGTGGTTTGTGAGAACACATTATGAATAATAATAGCTAGAAGCATATGCTACTTATTAACCATACTGGTTTAATATTTCATCAAAGTCCATAAAATATAGCAAAGTCGTATGTTATCCCAACTGGAACACTTAAGGATACAGGGACACTTTAATAATTATATGCGACAGCAGGTATAATCCAGGACTGTCCCAGGTTTTGAAGGATAATTTAAAAATTAGGTGATGGAGATCTAATGCACAACACAGTGATTTATAGATACCGATACTGTATGATAAGGGCTTCCCAGGTGGCTTGGTAAAGTGTCTGCCTGCAATGCGGGAGACCCAGGTTTGATCCCTGGAGAAGGCAATGGCGACCCACTCTAGTACTCTTGTGGGGAAAATTCCATGGACCGAGGAGCCTGGTAGGCTATAGTCCGTGGGGTCGCAAAGAGTCAGACATGACTGAGCGACTTCACTTTCACTTTCACTGTATGATAAACTTGAAAGTTGCTGAGACTAGACTGTAAATGTTCTTACCACAAAAAAAGAAATGATGATTGTGTGATGTGATAATGGTGTTAGATAATGCTATAGTGGTGATCATATTGCAGTATACAAATATATCAAACCAACATGCTGCACACCTTAAACTTACCCAGTGTTGTATGTCAGTTGTGTCATGGTCCAGGTGCAGGTTGGAAAAGAATTTCCAGGCATGAGACAGAATGAGAGGGAAATAAAGTTTATTAGAATGGGAGATGCTGTTAGAACAGTGGGCCAGCTCAAAGGAGAACTGACATTGAGTGGGGGTCCTTAGTCCACTTTTATACCTAGGGTACAAGGAGTCAGATAGGGGTCTTGTAGGTCATGTGCTGATTGGATGAGACATGTATACTGGGTGGGAGAAGAGAAAGACAAATACCTCTCCCTATGGGGCAGGAGGGGAGACAGGTTCTACTGCTCAGGAAGACCTGAAATCCATTAATAGTTACAACATGGGGGGAGGGAAGGGCGATAAGGGTCTAGTTTTTCCGTTCCTGCATTCCGAGAACCTCCTTGGTTTTATCTGCTCTTTCCTCCTTGAGTCACCACAAATTATATCTCAATTAAAAATTTTTAAAATTTAAATATATAAAATAAAATTTAAACTATAGAAAATCTTGACTTGTACAAATGTTGAAAAAAGCATCCAGTAAATAATAAGGAAATGGATAAGAAATTCTAGTAGGTTCCAAGGAGAATACTAAATATTAGTCTTTATAGTTAAGGCATGCTGAAATGAATTAACAATGGATGCAAATCTGACAGACTGGTCAATATCCATCAGGACAATAATCAGTTGCATTCGAGTGGAAACAATTTGCATTTCTGTGGACAAAAAATCATTTGCATTACTATCGGTTTTCTTCATTTTGTAGAGTTTAAAATAGCTTAAAGATAATCGCAGCTACACAGGTGTATCACTCACTAATTTCTGGCCCACATCAAAGGCCTTCACAGTTTTTCCTGGCGCTAGCAGGCTGGGCACCTGCTTAGTTACATGTCGCATACTCTCGCTGTTGTTTGCATCACATGATCCGGACTTAACTCCTAATTGCTGCTTTGGTGGATTTTCTGGTTTTTCATTTATTCTTAGACTCCTGTGTTGGTTCCCTCTTAAAAAGAGGATTTTTAGTAACAAAATTGGAATTTTATTTTACAGTTTGTCAAGTTGTACAATATTAAGTTCTACTCCTCGTTCATATTTGAGATTGGGCAGAACCTAAACTGTTGTTATTTTGAGGGGGAAAAGCTACTTTTATTCTGTTTTGGTTGCCTCCGCTGGGAGGACTGGAAGCATTTTGGCAGGAGGAACTGAGCAATCTGCAGCTGTTCAAATACTTTGAGCCTTTGGATTGATTGTGGATTTTGCTTTAAAACCCTCCCCCAACTTAAAAAAAAGAGAGAGAGAATGAAAGAAAATCCAACAGTCAATTGCATCTACTACTTTTTTTTTTAAAAACTGTTGTTTGGTAAGCTGTAGTTTTACTTTTTTAACCAGAGGCTGTGTTTATTTTCAGCGTTGGCAGTTCTGCCTAATGAATCAACTGGTATTGAATTCACAAGGGGAGGTGCCGTTTCCCGCCCTCCATCTGTTTGCCAAATGTGTGTGTTCCCTCAGCTCTTAGTGGTGGCTTCACTAAAAAGAGCCATTAGCAAGCGGGTGTTCTCACTGATTTCTCAGTCCTCTGTCTGACTGCTTGCTGGTATTTTTCCCTTGTGGTTCCATAGAGGTTGTTTGCCAAAGCACCACACTTGTGATTCTAGAGAAAGTGTGTGTCTGTTTGTTGTTTAGGTATAAAGTTTGGCTCTGCATTACTCATAGTTTTAGTTTGATTCTTGAGCCTTGGTTTGGTCCTTCACGATGGGGTATCTGTCTCTAAGCAGTAGTGTTGCCATGGGGATTGAAATTACTCCAAAGAGGAGACAAGAGCTCCAGTGAATCCTAGTAGGCTCTTTTAAAAACTGGGAGCCTGTGATGAATTTCTTTGGATTGCTTTCTATTTTCAGCAACTCCTTCTTTAATTCTTGTTCTTCCCTTTTCTTTTAAAATTCTTATTGGTAATAGGGAGGAAGTTGTTTTATTATCAAAATTTGGAGGTATCTTTTTCATGTTTTACTTTCGTTTGTATTAGGAGTCTTTTAGGTCAGTACTTCTCTTGAATGTGCAGATGAATCACTTGAGATTTTGATGAGATGAAGATTCTGATTCTGTCAAATTAGGAATCTGAGATTTTGTATTTCAATTCAGCATAGGCCCCACTATGAACAGTAAAAAACCTCAGGGCATATAACTTTGGTACTTTTTCCATGGTCTTTGGAATAATTTAGATAGTCAAAGGGTAGAATAATTTGGTTGGTGTTTAGTACCAAAGTTGGAGAAGGCAATGGCACCCCACTCCAGTACTTTTGCCTGGAAAATCCCATGGATGGAGGAGCCTGGTGGGCTGCAGTCCATGGGGCTGCGTAGTCGGACACGACTGAGCGACTTCATTTTCACTTTTCACTTTCATGCATTGGAGAAGGAAATGGCAACCCACTCCAGTATTCTTGCCTGGAGAATCCCAGGGATGGGGGAGCCTGGTGGGCTGCCGTCTATGGGGTCGCACAGAGTTGGACACGACTGAAGCAACTTAGCAGCAGTAGCAGCGGTAGTACCAAAGTATTTGGAGATATTTGCCTTCACACTGGTATCAGGAACCAGGTAGAAGAGTCAGACAACTTTCTAACTCGTCCCAAGACAGACCTTCACATTGAACATATGTTATTTTGTTTGAGATTTTGAAAGTTCTAGGACATTTTACATACCCAATTTCAAATCTAAACTTGAAATTTTTTTCAAAGTAAAGAATGAGTTATTTGGGAGTTCTATTACTTGTGTACAAAAACATTGATTATGTTCTTTTTCCAGTGACATGCCTCACTTCTTGATATATTACTTAGGCTTTAAAAATAATTTCCCTGACATTTGATTGTATGAGTATTTTAATATCACTGTCTCTTGTGTACTGTGAGATTTTATTTAGCCTACTCAACAGTTTTATAAGAACTGAGTGTTATCTAAGAAGTCTTTTGAGTACTATTAAATGTTATTACTCTATTCTGACCTAGATAATGAACAGTAAACTATTTTAAATAAGGCCACTGACCCACTGAATAGCTGTTCACCACATATACACACAAAGAAGGAACCTAATTTAAGTACTGCATTGATCTGTATTACCCTCACCTTATTCCCCCAAACTTCTAATTAGTTTTGGAAGTTACTGAAAAAGAGAAAGTACAAAAACTTGCTTTTAAAGCAAAGGATAAGGATCATGAGAAAAAAACTATTCAATACTTATAAAAAATACTGGCTAACTGGAGGAGGCTGAAAGAAGAAATTAAAATGGCAAAAGAGAAATGCATATGTAAGGAGAGTTGAAGAATCTAGATGTTCATGAAGAGCATGTCAGGGAAGAGAAACTTTTTCTCTACTCTCTTAGGTTCAATTATTGGGAACCTGTGAATTAAGGTGACAAAGGACAAATCTGCAAGAGAAAAGAGTTTATTTATGAATGCAATCTGCATACAGTGATAAGTAACTCAAAAAAGTGGTTGGAATTTAGGGCTTATATACCCAATGCTCTTGGAGAAGGCAATGGCACCCCACTCCAGTACTCTTGCCTGGAAAATCCCATGGATGGAGGAGCCTGGTAGGCTGCAGTCCATGGGGTCACTAAGAGTCGGGCACGACTCAGCGACTTCACTTTCACTTTTCACTTTCATGCATTGGAGAAGGAAATGGCAGCCCACTCCAGTGTTCTTGCCTGGAGAATCCCAGGGATGGGGGAGCCTGGTGGGCTGCCATCTCTGGGGTCACACAGAGTCAGACACGACTGAAGTGACTTAGCAGTAGCAGCAGCATACCCAATGCACTAAGAGAAAAGAATTGGGTAGAGAAAGGCTCTTATGAGAAGACCCAGTAGGTTTCTTTAGGAAACACACGTGTTTCTTGAGAACAAACATGAGATAAGAACGTCTGTGATAGTATTTGTTTGTGCAGGAGTGTGTTTTTCTTTTTTTTTTTTTTTTTGTCATAACCCTGAAACTCTCTTGGAGAGACTCTCTTGGAGAGCCTTGTTTCCCAGAAGATGCTACTTTAAGTCAGATAAAGGAAGCTCTGACAAAGCTTCTTTCTCCATTTGTTGACTCTGAGATGTCTTCAACTTAAGATAATCTTTGTACTAATCTTTGTACTGTAAGGGTGTGAGGTCTGAGTGAATCCTCACAGGAGAGGGCACACTTACAGTGAAGAGCACATTTACATTACAGTGAAGAAGGAAAGGCTTGAGGCTAAAGAGGAGGAAGACTCAGTGGATTGTGTGATGGAGGTGTGATTCACATTTCTCCTCATTTCCCTCTTTGGAAATTTGATTAGGACTCCTAAAGTTAAGCGACTCTTCAGAGCACTTCTGCTCTCAGAGAATTGATCCTGAATGAGAATCTATATCAGCCAGACACGGGTAGAGTTATTTTAGAGCCTACACCTGTCTGGCTACCTCAAGCCTGAGGCTCCAGGGTCTGTGACAGTCACATTTTATACCTAGGTTTTAATCTTTAATTGTAATTCTTTTTGAAACAGATAAAGCATATTTATTCATCTATACCATCATGATATAATTGCTCAAACAAAAATCTAATATCGTTTCACATACTAAGTACTAGGTTGGCCAAAGTGTTCATTCAGGTTTCCATAAGATGTTACAGAAACACCCAGATGAGCTTTTTGGCCAGAATAATAATAACTGGGCCACATAATAACTGGAAAAACCCAAACAAGCTTTTTGGCCAAAACATTAATAAGCCTAAGTGATTTATCAAGGGGATAATTTTGTATGCATCCTTAAAAATTTGAATAAGAATTCGGTTTGCCTATTTTCTGTGTGGCAATTACTATTTTATACAGTCTTTTATTTAAATGTATTATTATTTTTTTTTCCTAGTCATCAAACACAGACAACCTGTTGGGATCATCCTAAAATGACTGAACTCTTTCAATCCCTTGGTGAGTGTTATTTTAGTTAATAGTAATTAATTGACTTCAACAACTGAGAATTGTATTTCTTAAATGGACTCTAGTCACCAGTTTTCCTTACATGGCATATTATGTTTAAAGGACCTTGTCACGGGCATGTGAAAGCAGTTGAATTTCTAAGGGCAAAGCAGTAAACAGATTTTACTTTTCTTAAGAGAACATATGGTTCACAATAGCGTGAACTCAAGAAGGCTGATTTTAAAAGACATATAATTGGTTTTACCTCCCTCATATTGTATCATCTTAAGCTTCAGCTTTGCGTGAAAATAAAAACAAGAGAGTACAGCAGCCCGTAATCCACTGCTTCATATTTACTTTTTGCTCACTGTTTATTTATTAAATATTATTAAATTAGCTTGTCTAATTTTTTGTCTAAGTAGTCATTAAAAGCTAAATTCACTTTAATAAAAATGCATGAGGACACGTGAGATGAGAATCCTAGCATAGTAGATTTCTAGGAGAATATGGCTGTGAGCTGATTATTATTACTGCTTCTCTTAGGTCGTTCCAGTGGCTTTGAAAGAGTTTTCTTACAGGGGATCTAAAGTGCCACTGGAGAAGGGGAGTGGCACCCCAAGGCTCTCATTTGCGCTGCCATTTCAGCAAGGAGGGGGCACTCCTTTTATCTCTTTCTATATCAGGCTTCTGTGTGAGCTTTCTCTTGGATGAGTGAGGACAGTTACAAAGGTCGAACAGACAAAAGACAAACCACTGGATTGTTTTAGTTTGTAAAATGAGCACGCCGATGTTAAGAATTAAAGACTAACTCTTCTAATCTCGCTTATGAATACTCTGTCTTTAGGAGACAAAGAAAGAAATTCCAGTGTCTTTTTTTCTCAACTTGATGCTAAATCTTTCAGGTTTTTTTAAATTAAGATAATATATAACATCACGTTAGTTTCAGGTGTACAGCATAATGATTTGATATTTGTGTATACTGTGAAATGATCACCATGATAAGTCTAGTTAACATCCATCATCAAACATAGTTACATAATTCTTTTTCTTGTGATAAGAATTTATAAGATCTATTCATTAGCAACTTTTGAATAGGCAATATGGTATTATTAACTGGAGTTAAGCTATCATTCCTAAAGACTTGAATATTGATTATTGTATAATTTTAACCAGATTGATTAAAGGGTGGAAGAAGCAAATAGAACAGGACAGAAGGTGCATAGAAATAAGACTAGCTTTGCAAGTAGTGAGACGGACAGCCTCGGTGGCACAAAAATGATTGTCCTTGTGGGGAAATGCCCTGGAAGAGAATCCCTCTGAGCAGTAGAGAAGGCAGCCTATGGTGTGATGTATTTATTAAGTCATGGAAAGTCAACAGGCCATGTTTCCCTTTCCTCATTTCCCTCCTTTTCCTGTTTGAAAACGCTTTCTTGAGATCCATATAGCATTGCTTTGGAAAGTATCTCACCATGGTGCTAATGAACATTTAATTATTTTCTTATAAACACTGTGGATTGTAGGAAAAGACCTTTTCATGTGAAAAGACATAATAATTTTCCATCATTGAAGTGAACAGATATATTCTTGCCATTCAGTGTAAGTTAAACAATCTTAAGCACGCTTTTTGAATGTGTTCCATTTTCCATTTCAGCTGACCTGAATAACGTACGTTTCTCTGCCTACCGTACAGCCATCAAAATCCGAAGACTCCAAAAAGCACTATGTTGTGAGTTTATTCTGCCAGAGTTAATCACTCTGTTGTTTGGATTGCCTTTCTTGTTTTTTTTTTTTTTTTTTAAGACAAAGATAAATGAAGAGGGTGATATGTTTGTCGAGTTGATCTGATTTTCAGTGTACCTCACTCAAGGAGTTGGCTGTGTTTCTGTGAATGCTCCATTATTCACCCCATCAGCAAGGATGCAGTAGTAAAACAAATGAACATATGCCATTCTCAGTTGGAGAACAAAATTAACCAAAATACAGGAGTCACATAAAAAGCTTTTTCAAAAATTATGCTGCCACCCAATTTAAAAGGATTAAATCAAGGAATTGAAGTAGTAGATCATTGCCTTTTTAGTACTTTGTATTCATCTGTAAGATTCACTTCGAGCATAGGATTCAAAACAGTTTAATTCAGAGCAATCACATAATAAAGAAATACTGAAAAATTATATTCCTGATCCAAATTTGAATTGACCATTGTTGTCGTTCAGTCACTAAGTCCTGTCTGACTCTTTGTGACCCCAGGGACTGCAGCATGCCAGGCTTCCCTGTCCTTCACCATCTCCCAGAGTTTGCTCAGATTCATGTTCATTGAGTCAGCGATGCTATCTAATGATCTCATCCTCTGCCACCCCCTTCTTTTGCCTTCAGTCTTTACCAGCATCAGGGTCTTTTCCAGTGAGTCAGCTCTTCACATCAGGTGGCCGAAGTATTAGAGCTTCAGCTTTAGTTCTTCCCATGAATATTCAGGGTTGATTTCCTTTAGGATTGACTGGTTTGATCTCCTTCTGTCCAAGGGGCTCTCAAGAGTCTTCTCTAGCACCACAATTATGTGTTCATTTAAAGCTCTGTGTTCATGTAACACAGTGTCTTGAGACACTTAATATTATCAATACGAACTTTAACCTGTAGAGAGTATGTTCATAATGGTAGTCTATGATAGTTTTGGGTTTCCCTTGTAGCTCAGTTGGTAAAGAATCTGCCTGCAGTGCAGGAGACCCAGGTTCGATCCCTGAGTTGGGAAGATCCCCTGGAGAAGGAAATGGCAACTCACTCCAGTATCCTTGTCTGGAAAATCTCATGGACAGAGAAGGCTGGTAGGCTGCAATCCATGGGGTCGTAAAGAGTCAGCCACGACTAAGTGACTAACACACCTACATGATAGTTTTACTAAAGGATTAGTCCTTCTCCCATAACCTAAATTTAAGTATCTATATGAATGCTTTGCAACAGAGTGTAGATTCATGCTATTTGGATTCTATCTGTAGCTTCTATTCTATAGCTTTAATGATTGAGTCTACTAAAAGAACTTTTAGGCCTTATCAGGTAGTTGTTATTGAAAGTGACATGTGCCTTTATGTTTATAACAGCACAACTTGAATAATTCCAAATATTCTTGTTGCTACCTTTTGTTAACAGTTGTTGTATGCCTAGGCCATTCAGTGAAGCTTTGCAGATTACCCTTAGAAATGATATATTAAGGTTAAAAATCTGCTAGGTCAGTAGAAATTAAAAGTACAGTTTAAGCTGGTTATGTGAGGAGAGTTGAGGAAAGAGACGTGAAAATATAGCAAGGCAAAGCTTTAGAATAAGAAACACTTAAGCTATGTTTGGGCTTCCCTGGTGGCTCAGCTGGTAAAGAACGTACCTGCCAATGCAGGATATGCAAGAGATGTAGTTTCAGTCCCTGGGTTGGGAAGATCTCCTGGAGAAGAAAATGGCAATGCAGTCCAGTATCCTTGCCTAGAAAATCCCATGAACAGAGGAGTCTGGCGAGCTATAGTCCATGGGTCACAAAGAGTTGGACCCAACTGAGCGACTAATGTGGTGGAAGCTACATGTGGAAGAGCTGTCTGAAGGGCTGAAAAAACCTCCAAGTGAGGCGACGGGTAAGAGGCTGACATGGCCTGGAAGCCCATCGTCCTTGGAGTGCGAAAGATGATTGGCAGATAGCAGCAGTCACAGCAAGGATGGCAGAATGGCCAGTTCCCAAATAGAAAGCCTGCACACTCTGGCTGGTGGTCTGTATGTTCAGCAGGAAGGGAATAGGAAGTGAATGGAGAGCACACAGAAGGGATTTTAGGGAGCTCCGTTGGGCCAGGGTGCCAACAGTTTTGAAAGAGGCTCAGCTGCAGGTCTGCTGTCCAGCTGACAGACCTGGAGGGACTTCTCAGGCCGGATGAGCTGTAGAATGAGGACAGATGCCTCAGCCACAACAATACTGCAGTGGGCAGCCTTTCCCTTCTCCAGGGGATCTTTCCAACCCAGGGATTGAACCCAGGTCTCCCGCATTGCAGGCGGATTCTTTACCTTCTGAGCCACAAGGGAAGCCAGGGGATCTTCCTGACCCAGGAATTGAACCAGGGTCTCCTGCATTGCAGGCTGATTCTTTACCAACTGAGCTATCAGGGAACCCTCTCCATTGACAGGAGATGGCTATGTATCACTGTGAACACGGGTACAGTTTTCAGTAATACTTGTGGGCAGATAAACAGATTAAACACATTTACTTGTTTTCTTCTGTGGGTTCTCTGAGTCCTAAAGAAAAAACTCTCTCCTTCAACTCATCTGTTCAAACTGGAGAGGAGCAGAAGATACATGCTTCCCACCTCTAAACTAAATGACCTTTAGTGACACTCACTTAAAAATGGGCTGGGTTGTTTTTGATTGCAAACGTTCGAGGTGATGTCCTCAGGGCCACCTGGCCGCCACTTTCTCAGCTGTCTCTGCCTCCATTGAGCTCCTAGTGGGGCCTTGACACCCCTAGTCCAGTTCACCTGTTTATGATTAATCTGCTGCTTCCTCTCCCATCTTTTCTGTTTACTCTAAATGCCTTGACCCTTCCTCTGCAATCGTTTGCAACCCTTTATTCCCTTCCAAGGCTGTTAAAAATTTACTTCTTTTGGAAACATTTACAAGCTAATCCCACCTGCCTCCAGCTTTTCCAGAACTTTATGATGGTCTGTAACGACTTTCTCTCCCATCGAGCGCCCGTCGCGTGCCTTTGTGTGACAGATAATGTGAGGAGGATTGCACCGTCTGCATCAACACCTGCTTTGAGTCAACAGTTGTCTCTCATTCTGTGTAAATCTCTGCCCAGCATAGTGTCCTCACAAAGAGGGCGTATTGTTGTTGTTACCATTGTTCTTTCATCTATTGGGCTCCAAGATTGGGCAGGGGATAAAACAATAGAGACTTGGTTCCCACACTCAAGGAATGTAAATTCAGACACAACAGGTCTTGCTGCCCGCCGCATGGAACGGCCTTTACCTTGGCCAGTCTCTCCATCCTCCTCATTCATCATGGCCCACTGTAGACTCTTGCAGTTCGAGTGGATGCTGAAAGGGCAAGCTCTGTTTTCTGCTCCTCCTGCCTGAAGAGCTCATTCTCTTTTTTTTAGGTCCTAGTTTAACTGTCACGCATCTCTAACCAGGCTTTCTTGGCTGCTGTACTCCAAATTAGGTCACCCCTGATTTTGCATCTCATAGATCCAGTTCTTTCCTAATGTGACACTTGTTTGTTCTTCAGGCTCTCACAGTGTTATATTTGATGTTTAGATATTTTCTTTATAGATTGAGGTACTATAGAATGCTTTCTGTTTTGCATAAGTTAGGAGATAGAGCAACTCATGGATGTATGTGTTAGGCGATATCTAAAATCAAAGTACCAAGGGAACAGAGGACAAGTAAGAGCTCAGGTGAAAGATGATGAAATCTGAGTGCTGGAGGGGAGATGAGAACACAGATTTTTGAGGAGGTGGGAGAACTAAGGACTGGGGGATTTGGTACTTGATAGACTGCAGAGAGTGAAAAGAAAGTGTTAGGGTATCTCAGGAGTTACAGACTGATGATCTATGGATGGTAGTAACAGCCTTGTTTGGAGAAGGCGATGGCACCCCACTCCAGTACTCTTGCCTGGAAAATCCCATGGGTGGAGGAGCCTGGTGGGCTGCAGTCCATGGGGTCGCTAAGAGTTGGACACAACTGAGCGACTTCACTTTCACTTTTCACTTTCATGCATTGGAGAAGGAAATGGCAACCCACTCCAGTGTTCTTGCCTGGAGAATCTCAGGGATGGGGGAGCCTGGTGGGCTGCCATCTATGGGGTCACCCAGAGTCAGACATGACTGAAGCACTTAGCAGCAGCAGCAGCAGCAGCAACAGCCTTGTTGTTCAGTCACTAAATAGTGTCATGTCTAACTCTTTGCAACCCCATGGATTGTAGCATGGCAGACTCCTCTGTCCTCCACTATCTCCCAGAGTTTGCTCAAATTCATGTCCATTAAGTCAGTGATCCTGTCTAACCATCTCTGGATGTCTATGTCATGAAAAGGCAAGACCTTTATTTGTGCGTATTAAGGTGGAGATTCCTGGAAGAAGACAGTATAGCTCTGATTGGGAACAAAGCAGTAGGAATGTGAATTGGATATTCAAGCAGGAGATGAGAAAGAGAATCTAGAGTCTTCCAGAGAGAAGTAGTAACTGCAGGAATGGAATTGAATGAGAGCATCAGACTTATAGAGGGAAAGGGCAGACATGAGACCTTGAGCACCACTACACTTCTGAGATGTCTGGGGAAGAGGAGCTAGGAAGGATGCTGTGAAGGGATGGTTAAACATTTCAAGAGGAGGAGAGTCGCAGAAGCCCAAGGTCAGATGCTAAACAGTGTGTGTTTTTGCAAAACCGAAGAAAGGTGATCCAATTCCATTCAACCCCCTTTGCTTCATTGTGGGTTTAAAGAAAAGCCTTAAAGTTGGTAGAAAATGATTCTTCTGTTTATTTCATTTGCTGCATGACTGATTTGTCTCTCTTTGAAAAGAGAAAATCATCATTTTCTGTGATTTAAATGTAGTCTGTCGTTTACGATACCTAAATGTGACACACTTCAGGGAGATGTCTTCCTGGCTTAGGCACTAAGGTAAAGTGTCAGAATAAATCACTAAAAATTGAAGACATGGTAGTCTGTGGGATGTGGCAAACCACTGTCACAGCTACAAAGTGTATCACAAAGGAGGCTTTTCTAGAAGAAATTCAAGGACAACCTGATCCAGGAAATGGTCTTTTTGGAATTTGGGCTTTTGTCACTTCATGTCATGTGGGAATGTAATAGCAGTGCTGTGTTGCTGGCAGAATTCATGTTGGAATTCAGAAAACTTAGAACATTTTGGCAGTATTTGAATATGTTTCTCTGTATCTGTGTGGAATTATAGTTCTATGGCTCTGTCATTTATTATGCACTTCTCTTTGTCAAGCACTGTGAGGAACAAATTTGAATTTTACTCCTGTCCTCTTCAAGGTTATAATTGAAAATAGTGTACAGTGCCAAGAAATGGGGTAAAAATGACGATGAAAATTCTAGATGGTTCTTTATGTTTTTGTCTGACACCGTCTAGCATGCATGTGACACTTATACAGGTTACTTTTGTAATTAGCTGAAATTTTACTATCTGAAGGAAATAGATTCATCTGTTATCTAGATGTGTGTGTTTTATATTCTCTCTTTCTCTCTGTTGAAAGAAATGACTTCTCTGTTGATTTAGAAATCATTTTAATCTGTACAATTTTAAAGCAGTTCTTTTCCACTGTAGATAGCTTAGGGAAAAATCATTCTATGGTGTTTCATAAATGTCTTTAAAAGTTCAAAAGTAGTGGTTATTCATTGGTTAAAAACAAAAATACAAAGGAAGCTATTTGTTTATTTTATTAAACTGTCAACATAGGTCATATTTTTGAGGGAACAGTTTTGTATCATGCAAAAAGAAAATTGTTTACATATAAAAAAAAGTTTTCTGAAGCTTATTTTTTTAACATTAAAAAGTTAAGTATGGCAATAGGGGAAGAATTTTATAATGCAGTAGTTTCCCTGAGCAAACCTTAAGTTCACATGGGTTCTGTAACTTTCCAAACCTACAGGTTTATATTTAGACATTGTCTGCATACTTAATAAATGTATAGATATGTGGTAGTTTGATAATCTAACATGTTTTCCTGTTTTCAGTTAGCTAATGATTGACTCAAAGTGAATTAAAAGAAAAGATTATGTAAAGTTCTTCTATTTGTCCAAACTCTTCTTCTTGGCCTTGGAGGGCCTCCCCTGGGCCAACATGGCCCGCCCCTCTGTGTGTCTGCCTCACAGTAACCATATGCCACCCAGTGTGTGGCCACACACCATCCATATTGCCATCATCATTTTTTGGAACTGCCTAGACTTCTTTGAATTCTTGTTTTTTCTCAAGCAATTTTCTCTTTCTGGAATTCTTTCCTTGCTTTACATGGATCTCTTGTATCTTATCTATTGTTTAAGGTCCATTTCAAATCCCATCTTCCCAGGGGGCCTTTTCTAGGCTGCTTCTACTCCCCTAGCAGTAATAGCTCTCATGGAAATTGATGTCTTCTCTTAGGGCATTTTCAGAAAAGTTATCGGAATGCTTATCCTGCTTCTCAGACTGGTGATCTTTGAGAGCAGGGCTCTTCTACTTTCTCCTCTGTGCCCACCCTGCATGCTCTAGCACCAGCCATGCCCATGTAGAGGTTCTGTCCGTGAAGAATAGGCAGTGGAAGCAAATACATGAAGAGTCATGGCTGGGGGTCCTGGCCCGTGAACCTCTTTTACCCCTACCTAGTTACAAGTTACGTATTTGCCAAAGTTTCATGGAAAGAAAACCAGGTTGGGGCCAGATTTTGAGGGCCTTATAAACTAGGCTTGGGCTTCCCAGGTGGTGCTAGTGATAAAGAACCCACTTGCCAACGAAGGAGACATAAGAGACATGGGTTTGATTCCTGGGTTGGGAAGATCTCCAGGAGGAGGGCAGAGCAACCCACTGCAGTATTTTTGCCTGGAGAGTCCCATGGACAGAAGAGTCTGGCAGGCTACTGTCCATAGGATTGCAAAGAATTGGACAAAACTGAAGTGACTTAGAACATAGATAAGGCTTGACTCAGTAGGCAGTAGAGAGCTATTATTTTTCTACAGAACCTGTTTTAGGAACTAAATATCTTCAGTGAACTTTGTATTTAATGATGTGCATGTGGAGAAACTATTTAAGAATGATCAGTTTCACAGTGATATAAAGAATGAATGGGAGAGTGGTGAGTGGGTTGTTTTCAGGAGTTTGAAAAAGAGGTGTGTCATATTCTAGATGTTCTACCATAAGGAATAGAGCTTCCCAGGTGGTACTGTGGTAAAGAATCCACCTGCCAATGCAGGAGATGCAAGAGACTCAGTTTAGATCTCTGGGTCAGGAAGATCTCTGTATCTGTTATGGTTAGGAAATGGCAATCCGTTCCAGTATTCTTGCCTAGAAAATGCCATGGGTAGAGAGGCCTGGTGGGTCACAAAGAGTCAGACACGACTGAGTGTACACATACACACACACACTCACACACACACACACCCCCCATAAGGAATAGACTTAGAGATTTACGCTTTCCTACATTCAAAAGTACAAAGAGGCTGAAGAGAGGAAAACCAGAAAAATAAACTAGGATATAGAATATTCTATAGAGTGAAAAATGAGGTCATATTGAGAAGTGACAAGAGCATAGATTCAAAAGTGTGAATGTAAGAGATGTGGATAAAAGAAGAGTTTAGAGATGTAAGAATGGAAATGCTATTTTTTTTTTAAGTTGAAATTAGCTAAAAAGGATAGATTCTTAAATTGAAGAATCAAGCTAAAAACTCAAGACGAAGTAACTTTGTTTCAATGTTGTTCTGTAATGTAGTGACTGTACATATTCCTTTTTTTCACCTGATTAGTGGATCTCTTAGAGTTGAATACAACAAATGAAGTTTTCGAACAGCACAAACTGAACCAAAATGATCAGCTTCTTAGTGTTCCAGATGTCATCAACTGTCTGACAACAACTTATGATGGCCTTGAGCAAATGCATAAGAACCTAGTCAACGTTCCTCTCTGCGTGGATATGTGTCTCAACTGGCTACTCAATGTATATGATACGTAAGTTTGCATTTTTCCCATTAAAATATAATCATTGGATGAAATTTTTTGATGATGTAAAATATCTGAATTTTTGTAACTGAATTTTTAAGAAAGTACTTCCAAAGTACTTTTCCCAGTGGAAATATTTATGTTAATTGCTGAGAAGGAATGACTTTCTAAACATTGAGTTCTTAACAAACAATGGAACAAAAGAGAATGTCCCTTTATGATTTTAAGATCTTACTTCAGTTTATAAAGACTGTCAAATTTGTAGTGTTTTTAGTCTCCATGCTAGAGGAAGCCTAATGAAAAAAGTCTGATTTCCTTCCTCAGTTTTTTATAGTATTTTTTCAAAAGAAAAAATTTAATATGTATTGTTTTGAGTTTACAAATTTATTGGTTCATAATAATCCACTCTGCATTTTTTTTGTATGACTACTTAAGAGCAATTTGGATGGCAGTTATAAGGATTTAATTTCTCTTTTGGTATTGGCTTTATTTATTGCAATTGTGGTTATGTGTATATATTGTATTTTAAATAACTTATGCTTTAGGCTACTCTAATATCTACAATTTAATTAGATACTCAGTGTTACATAGAGAGCACTCCCTACTTCCAGCATGACTCATTTGCCATTAATTTGACTTTCTTGAATGTGACAATGCATTTGTGAAATAATCAATTCTAGAAAGCCCTGCTGTGGGCTGACATTAGGAATTATTCATTCTTCTGATAGGGGGTTAAAGTATGCAAAGATGAAATAAGAAAATTAGAACTTTTGTTTTTCTCTCAGACTCTGAAAGTTATTTTCTGTTAATTAGCTATATGAAAATTTGTGCTTGTCAGTTTTTTATTTGATTTAGAGTGATAGAAATAGACGATAGTTCATAAATACAAGCAGCTGATTGATTCTGTATAAGAAGTAAATGATAGTTACAATAGCTTTCAGGATGATTTAATTAAAATTTCATTTATTCTTTTGGTTAGAAAAATCTTTTATCTTCCATTACTTATGAATATCATAACAAAGCCTTTTGTAATAATCAAATAGCCATTGTGTGGTTGAGAGCTCTTAAGAAACTCACTGAAGAACAGATAGCATGAATCTCCATTACCATGATGAACATGGGCTTTGCTATCTGCTTGTCTAATACATTTTAATACATTTCATTTTGACTCCAATTTTTATACTTCTAGGATAAAACATGACTGTTAGCATTAATTCACTGTTAAGTTGATCTTCAATTTTTTTTTTATTTTTTTTATTTTTTAAGCTTTATTTTTTTTTTATTTTTTAAATTTTAAAATCTTAACCTGTAAGACGTTTTCTGTAGTAAATTCACTAAAATAACAGATCAATTAGGTGTTTTATCTACAAAGCTTATCACTTAATTTTATGTTTCAGAAAGCTATAGTTAAGAACTTCATTAGCTCTATGGTGTATGGTAGATGTGTGCCTTTCGATCTATATTGTAAGGAAGAACTGAAGAAGATGTTAAATTGCCCTCCTTCTTTCAGCATTATCTGTGACTCTAACACACTATGTTAGTCAGCTTGGGCTGCCGTAACGAAGTATCACAGCACAGCCTAGGTAGCTTAAACAACAGAAATTTATTTCTCACAGTGCTGCAGGCTGAAAGTCCAAACTCACGCTGTCAGCAGGGCTGATTTCTTCTGAAGCCTCTTTCCTTGGCTTTTAAATGGCTGTCTTCTCCTTGTGTCCCACATGGTTTTGCTTCTGTGTGTGTCTGTGTCCTAATGTTCTTTAAGAACTCTAATCATAGTGGATTAGAGCCCACCCTATATGCTTTATTTTAACTTAACTGCAAATTTTAAGACTCTCCATATTTAGTTGCATCTTGAGGTACTGGGAGTTAGGACTGCACCATATCAGTTTTAGGGGAATGTAGCTCAGCCTATAACATGTACATATGCTGTTTTCACTGGACTGCCCAGAAGGAATAGTGCCACTTAGTTGGGAAGGAAGCAGTGTGTGAAGTGTTGTGAATCATATTCCAGGGACTTAAATTTTGGCATATTACCACTTTCTACCATCAAATGTGAACCCACGAGAAATGCAACACAGAGATAAGTGTTTCTTATTTAGAAAGACAGTATTTTGAAATTCTCCTTTTTAAAAGAAAAGAGCTTTTAGGATTTATCCCCTTTCCATGCCAAAGAGAGTCCTTGACTCTTGAGAATCCCTCGGACAGCAAGGAGATCAAACCAGTCAATCCTAAAGAAAATCAACCCTGAATATTCCCTGGAAGGACTGATATTGAGACTGAAGCTCCAGTACTTTGGCCACCTGATGTGAAGAGCTGACTCATGGGGAAAGACCCTGATGCTGAAAAAGATTGAAGGCAGGAAGAGAAGAGGGTGACAGAGGATGAGATGGTTGGATGGCATCACTGACTCAATGGGCATGAGTTTGAGCAAACTCCAGGAGACATTAAAGAGATGGGCATGACTAAACTACTGAACAACAGCAGCATGCCAAAGAAACTGCAACAACCATGCTGGATAGAGCAGTGGCCGTTCAGCTGAGTTTTCCATTTTGAAGAGAAACGCCGCTAATTCACCTAAGGAAAAAAGAGTTACTCCTCTGATGGTAGTCTCAGATGGCCAGAGTTAATTATCCAAATTTCTGTAGCAACTATGACTTATTCATTTATCTAAATAAGAGATATTGGGTTTCCTTTGTGGCTCAGCTGGTAAAAAATCCTCCTGCAATACTGAAGACCTAGATTCAATCCCTGGATTGCGAAGATCCCCTGAAGAAGGGAAAGGCTACCCACTGCAGTATTCTGGCCTGGAGAATTCCATGGACTGTATAGGCCATGGGGTCATAAAAAGTCAGACATGAGTAAGTGACTTTCACTTCACTTCAAACAAGAGTTATTAGCTGTTTTCAAGTCATTAGTTTCCTTTGAGAAACTGATAAAACTGTGACCTACTGCATCCAATGCACCAGGATATTGTGGACCCCTAAAAAGTCTCTGAACCTTGGAAATGGTATCATGACCAAGCTCTTCTCTTCATTCAGTTAATCTGACATTCAGCTATTAACTATGGATATATATATATAACTGCATTGCTTTGTGTAGCATGTTGCAACAAGACCTTGTATTTTCAGCTCTTGAAATATATTCAACCAGCTCTTGAAATAACAAATGATGCACACACAGAAGGTCCTAGAATTCTGGAAGCAGAAGGACTTCAAGGATCTTCCATTCTGTCCTCGTTTTACTGATTGAGAAACTGACCCAATGAGATAAGATAATTTATCCACAGCTACCTACTGTATATTAGTGGTAGGTATGTAACTAGTATCCAGGTTTTTTGATGATCACTTGATTTTTCCTACTATACTGCCATATCTAAGAAAAATGGGACTTTATAAATTATATTGTTTGCTGTTTCTTTCAGCTTTTAACATGTGCCACCTTCTAATATTCTAAATTGTCTGGAAAAAAAGTCTATTTTCTTCTGTTGTGGAGGATAAGAATTCAAATTTTAGGTTCTGGTTGCTTTACAACTTGGCAACCACTTAATTTTTGGCATCTCAATTTTTCAGATGAAAAACAGATAAAATTGTCTGCTCTGCTTCTCATACGTAAGTGATTGTGAAGGGCAAATGATCTAATATATTTAGAAAGTACCTTATAAACTATAAAGATAAGATTGATTCCATTTATGTGTTCACAGCCTCACTCAGTCTTGATCTTTCTGGGCTAAAAAGTCTTAATTCCACAATCTTCCTTTTAAATTTAATGGAAATCGAATTCATTTAAATAAAGATTTAAAGCAGTAGTCTGGATTATTTGGTTTAAATATTTTTGTCCCTGCAGAAAATATTAATCTCATTTGATGCATTGTTAAGTCATTTTCCCCACTATCCAAGGTGGATATAATTTTATTTATAAGGTATAATATATATCTTTCTGGTTGAATTAATTTCAGGAGAATTTATGAAAACTATAAGGGAACTAAATACTGAAATATAGGGTTATGTTACTCACTGAAAAATTTTATTGTCTCCCTATTCTCTTTCAAATTCTGCAACATATTTAATATTAAAGCCCTCTATCATCTGGCTCCATATAACCTCGGCAACATTGTCAGTCATTTACCCTTGATGCAAGTTCTTGCTGTACCTGATGAATCTTGACTTTAGTGCTTAAATCCCTTTCCTCTGTCCCCTTGTCTGGGCTTTTCCTATGATAATTTGCTTTCTCCTAGTCAGGGTAGCTCAGCCATGTCATGTCTTCAATGTTGATTTTAGACTTATCCTCTCTATCAAATGTTGTGAGGCTAATATACTTAGGCTAAACACCAATCATTAAGGACTAGTCAGCCACAGTGATCTTGTATTTGATTATTTCCATGCACAAGATTGGTCTTGTATTTCCTGATGATTCTCTAGCTGTTTTCTTGTCTCACCTGTCCAGCTAGTCATGGGTAGGAATCGGATCTTACACTTATGGTACACAGAACAATGCTGGGATCTCAGTAAGCCTTCATAATCATTGATGGTACAATGAATGGATGATTGACATTTTCAATAGTCTCCTTATGGTGATCCTTTGTTGTCCTGTCACCATAGACTGGAGGTCAGCCTCCAATATGTATGAGTTTGATCTTTTTTTTCCACTTAAGGGCTTACTTTGTTCTTAGCCACATTCATGTGCTAGTCCATTTGCACAGCATTTTGTTATTTTCTGCAAGTCTATTGTCCAGAGAATATAATTTCCTGAGTTTTGGAGGCTAAAAAACAGACACAGTCTTCTTTTCATGTGATATTTAGGAAAGAACTTAAAAATATGCGGTAGAAACACACTTCATAGCAGGGCTCAGTTTAAGGCTAATTTGAAACCTGTATTTCTATCATTGTGAGAAACTGGCATGTGTATATAGTAGATTTCTGCTTATAATGGGTATATTTATTTTAAAATTTAAGTATTAGTTATTTCATAGGTCAGTTCTGAATGTTGTACACATGTATAGCAAGGGTTCAGTATGTTTGTTGGGTATGATTAAAATTATAAAGTGTAGGCTATCAGAGGACTTCTTTTTTTTTTTTTTTTTGCTGTCCCCTACAGTTTGCAGACTCTTAGTTCCCCAACCAGGGATTGAATCTGGGTCCTCGTCTGTGAAAGTACAGAGTCCTAACCACTGGACAGTCAAGGAATTTCCACAAGGGACTATTTGAAAATAACATTTTACTAATCCTTAAGCATGTTTTCCTTTTTATAAACTTATTTTATACTTTATATGTCATAGTGTGAATACAGAAACTTACTTGAATATTTATAATTTGAGAAGGAAAGATATCAATTAGCGTTAATAATAAAAATATCAATAAGCCAGACTTAAGTCCAGTTTGACAATAAGACTACCTAAAATTAAATGAGACAAATATTTATATGTTTTTAAATGTTATGAATTACTACATTTTATGTACTCATATAATTATGTAAACATTTAGTTATAGGTTTTGAATGTGTTGTACTTATGTATGGAAAATTCACAATAAAAACTGAAATTGGAGACTGATCCTGTTTATATGGAATAGTAAAGATAGCAGTCTTTATATCTTTATTTTTTTGAGACTGTGTGTTATTTCACAGCAAGGATCATGTGTTATTAGTATTTGTAGCTTCTGCATTTTCCCTTCCACAGCCCCAAGATCCAGTACAGCATGACATCTGATAAAACAACTCATTTATTCTTTAACAAAAGAATAAATACAACTTTAACAAAAGATTTTAACTTTTGTTAAAATTCTTTAACAAAAAAAAAAATAAAACTCCGTGCTTTTAAACATAAAATAAAGTTATTCTTCTAGTCAAAGTATATGTTAAATTGAAATGGTCTCTCTTTGGTATAATATGAAGCTATTTCCTAGGGTTAATTAAATACATTTTGTATTTAATTGTAATTTGATACTTCCCCAAATAAAGATTGCACACCTGTGTGTTTAAGATCATTGACTACTATAACTGCAGTAGTAATTTATAGAAACCACATTGACAGAGCTTAAAAAAAAACAATGAAGACCACGTGTTTTAAGTATTCAACAAGTTATAAACCCTCAATATAGAGCTAATTTTCCAGTCAGGTTTTTTACATGTTTTTAGATACATCATTATCCCTTTTGATACTATATTGCCACATGCATATTATATATATCAGTAGCTATTTTGTATATTGCATATATAATTATTAACAAATTTTAATTCAGTGTTTATAAAAATGAAATCTTTTTAGCTTTATAATTAGCACTTTGATTTTGCTCTATTTTGTTCTTTCTAGTTCATATGTTGTGTAAAGTGATTTTAGGCTGTATATTGTTTCCAGACTAAGTCAAATATACTGTTACAATTTGTCATGAACTTATGGTATGGACTTAAGGGTAATTAATAAAATTGAATAGAAAGTTGCATTAAGATGCAGCTTTTTTATGGTTTACCCTCAAGAAAATAGACATCCAGGAATAATTAACATATCTATGCAGTTTTAAAGACATCTAACACATTGAGATTCTTACAATTTCAGGGGCCGGACTGGAAAAATAAGAGTGCAGAGTCTGAAGATTGGATTGATTGCTCTCTCCAAAGGCCTGTTAGAAGAAAAATACAGATGTATGTAAGACTTTTCCTCCACCAGTACTGTTTTTAGTAATAATAATAACTTATTGTATATTTACTTTTGTGATTTGCTAGTAATAACGGTTCCCATTTTTAAAAAATCCTTGACTATACATGTACTAGGCTAAACAAAGGGTATCGGTGCAAAGTGATGTGGATTTCTATGAAATAGAAAACTGATTTATAGGATCAAGATGTGAGGTGCCTTGATAGAATAAGAACCAACTACAGATTATATCTCATTTAATTCTTTGAATGATTGTCCCATAATATAGGCATTGTGGTGTCCATCTTCTAGCTGAAAAAAAAAAAAATCATGCTGGGGATGGGTTAAAAATCTAGTTAAGGCTTCAGAGACACTGACTGTGGAGCTAGAATTAGATTGTAGATTTTTCTGCCTCTAAAGCTACAGCCTTTTCTATTTCCATATATTTCCAATGCTTAAGAGAATCAGGATGGACTATAACTGTTATAGATAGTTACAGTGAGACAAATAATTATATTTTATAGTGTGAAAAAATTAAAAGTGGAACATTAAAAAATTTTTTTGTTATATTTGTTTTTATTCAGCAAATAAGTCAGTGGTGACTTTTTAACTAGCAGTTAATAAAGGTCAGCATCTTGGCATTTGTAAATGAACAGGCTTAGGAGCC
Source organism: Ovis aries (assembly GCF_016772045.2). Taxonomy (NCBI): domain Eukaryota; kingdom Metazoa; phylum Chordata; class Mammalia; order Artiodactyla; family Bovidae; genus Ovis; species Ovis aries. The sequence goes on from NC_056061.1 coordinate 69,335,657, forward strand.
AGGAAGACCTGCCTTCAAATCTCAGCTCTACCACTTAGTGGCTGGGTGATTCCACTGAATACCAACAGCTAAGAGGTAGTAGGAATACTTCCATTTCACATTTCAGGAAGCTGAAAGTTAGCAAATCTTCAACTGAAGAGTGAAACTAATAATTCTTGCTTTGAAAGTAATTACCTAAAATAGTAGTTGTTGAATAAATGGTGGTAAATAGTGCTATGTCTCCAAACTCTTAATTCCTATAAATTTTTAAATTTAATTAAATCCATAAAATATGAGTGACTTGATTATGTCTTGCATAGCCTCATGTGATTCTGTACAGATACATCTATCCATGCTTTCGAGAGAGAGGGAGAGGGGGATGTTTCATGAATGGGAGATACCACAGACAAGAGAATACTTGACCTCAGCTTCTATAATTTTAGTTTTGTATCTTCACTGAACATGAATACATTTTAAAATACATCTATTTTTTGGGACAGCTGTGAGGTGGTTTGATTTTGAATTCCAGGGCTAGATCATGACGGCTTGTTCTTACACAGTTTGACAAGAATGCCAATGAAAAGAGCTGTGGATCTGTATGATGAAAAGCTGATTGTAGGATCAGGAGGTGAGGTGCCTTGATGGAGTCAGAACTCAGTAAACCATGCAGAAAAAATCTTTACCCAGACTTTTGCATGGTGGCACTTTATCTAGAATTTAAATTGTCTTCAGCATCATAATTGTCAAAAGATATCATTTTCAAAGCTAAAAATGTTGTTACTATAATGAGTGAGAAAGAAAAATGTTAATGAAATCATCAGTGTATCAGATTAGAAACGGACTTTTTAAAATCAACTGTGATTTGCTGTTTTCATGTGTTCCTGAAAGAATTTAGGGTTTGTTGAAAAGTTACAGTTATGTCATGGGGCTCAACCTACTCTGAAAAGAGTGTAAATACAACTGCAGAGTTTATCATGAATACTATTAAAATGTAATGGTGATCTATTTTTCTAGATCAACCATTCCTCCTCCTCCCTTTATTTTTCAAGCTGATTATGAGAGTCATCTAAGGCCAAAAGAGTTACAACATGGTGTCTGTAGGTTTAGAGCAGACACCAAATTCTATGCAATATAAAAAAATCTCTTATCTACACATACTTCTGAAATGTATACTCTTTCAAATGAGGAGGTATTTCAGCATACATGTACTCATACACTCGAACTACAGTGGACACACTTTCCACAAATATCGGTAAACTTAATACTCTGTATAATTCAACATTAAAGTTTCAGATTGTGGCAGGGGAAGAGGAAGCCCTGCAATGAAAACCTCTGATATTTAATTTAATCCATGACGTATGCCATTTAGGGGGCTTCCCAGGTGGCACTAGTAGTAAAGAACCCACCTGTCAATGCAGGAGAAATAAGAGACGCGAGTTCAATCCCTGGGTCAGGAAATCACCTGGAGTGGGGCATGGCAACCCACTCCCGTATTCTTGCCTGGAGAATCCCATGGACAGAGGAGCCTGGTGGGCTACAGTCCATGGGGTCACAAAGAGTTGGACACAGCTGAAGCCACACAGCATACATGCACGTGCCATTTAGAAATTAAATAAGAAATTTTTGGGTTGAAATCTTTAAATCTTTCTTGAGAGTATTGAGACTCAGAATATTCTGGGGTTTTTTGTTTGTTTTTTACTTTGAGGTCCTTAGCAACTCTGATTCCAGTTGTGATTTTCCCAGTGATATCAGAACACTTTCTCATTATTATTTTCTTTGTTGGAATTAATATTCAGGACAATTTGTTCTCCAAACTCAGGGGCAGAGCTGCTCTTCTGGGTGAATTGGTATCCATCTGAACATTGATTTTGCAACGGTTCATGTCAGGGTGTCTACCCCGGTGACACCCTCTTTCTCTTTGTGACTTCCTGAGAATGTCGCTTGATTAGGTTCTAACAGCACCTTGGCCTTCTTGCTTATAGCTCAGTGGTTTCCTGGCCTCATCAGAGCACATTTTACAAAGATGCTTTCAAATGGCCTTTTGCATCTCTTTTTTGCGTATTTATATTTAGACTGAGACTTTCCTATGATCCATCCCCACATCCTGACACTCCTTGTTGTATCTGACTGTAACATCCAAATGTGAATTTCTATGAGAATTCAGAAATATGTCGGAATGTTAGGAAATCGTTTCTGTTTTGTGTGTAGTTTTACCTTACTAGTGGCATAGTAGTGTAGCAGTCTTCCTCAAGAGGGGAAAGGTGGGCAGGATGGATCTTGCTGAACATGTGCACGTCTCTCTAGAGATTATTATTATTACATGTATGCATCAACTCTGTATTGATTTCAGAGGCCTCATCCCAGGAACAGGTTTACTCTGAGAATTATAATAATTCTGGGTCATATGGTAATTTTATTCCTAGTTTTTAAAGGACTCTTCGTCCTGTCTTCCATAGTGGCTGTATCAGTTTACATTCCCACCTACAGTGCAAGAGCGTTCCCTTTTCTCCACACCCTCTCCAGCATTTATTATTTGTGGACTTTTTGATGGTGGGCATTCTAATTCTAATTGTGTGATGATATCTCATTGTAGTTTTGGTTTCCTTTCTCTAATAATGAGCAATGTTGAGTATCTTTTCATGTGTGTGTTAGCCATTGTATGTATTCTTTGGAGAAATGTCTGTTTAGGTCTTTTCCCCACTTTTTGATTGGACTGTTTGTTTTTCTGATATTGACTTGTATGAGCTGCTTGTATATTTTAGAAAGTAATCCTTTGTCAGTTGTTTCATTTGCTATTGTTTTCTCCCATTCTGAGGGTTGTCTTTTTATCTTGTTTATAGTTTCCTTTGCTGTGCACAAGCTTTTAAGTTCTATTAGGTTCTATCTTATTCCATTGGCATATATATTTCTGTTTTTGTTCCAGTACCATACTGTCTTGATGACTGTAGCTTTGTAGCAAAGTCTGAAATCAGGAAGGTTGGTTCCTCCAGCTCCATTCTCCTTTCTCAGGATTGGCTATTTGGGTTCTTCTGTGTTTCCATATGAGTTGTGAAATTTTTTGTTCTAGTTCTGTGAGAAATGCCATTGGTAATTCGATAAGGATCATATTGAATCTATAGGCTGCATTTGGTAGTATAGCCATTTTCACAGTATTAATTCTCCCAACTCAGGAGCATGAAATATCTGTCCATCTGTTTATGTTGTCTTTGATTTCTTTCATCAGTATCCTATAGTCTTCTGTGTACAGTTCTTTTGTCTCCTTAGGTAGGTTTATTTCTAAATATTTTTTTTGTTGCAATTATGAATGGGATTGATTCCTTAACTTCTCTTTCTGAGTTTTCATTGTTTTAGCATATAGAAATGCAAGTGATTCCTGTGTATTGATTTTGTATCCTACAGCTTTGCTAAATTCGCTGATTAGCTCCAGTAATTTTCTGATAGTATCTTTAGGGTTTTCTATGTATTGTATCATGTCAGCTGCAAACAGTTAGAGTTTCATGTTGATGTTTGGCAGAAGCCAACAGAATTCTGTAAAGCAATTATCTTTCAATTAAAAATAAGAACTCTGGATAAATAATTTTGGCTAGAATGGTCTTATTTTTAACAAATGAGAAGAAACAAGTAAACTCTAACCAAATCTAAGTGAACAAATGATAACAATTAAATTTATTTTAATTGAATTTGCTTTCCATATGTATGCTTTTAATTAAAGTCATATTTCATTATAATTACTGTGTCAATATCACTGAGCTTGGTTTATTTGCTTGAAAATTCACTGTTGACAGTGTTAAATCTATCCTTATTCTCTTTAAAAAGGGGGGGAGGGCAGAGGAATGATACATTTTGATCTGATACTCATTTATCAGGTGTTTTTTGAAAATGGTTTTTAGGATCCAAAAAATAATTACTCTCCTTTCTCCTATTCTTGGAAAACTTCATATGAAAACTATTTAGAATCTGTACAATTTTGAATTTTTAGAACTTGAAAATTTCTTTCCAAAAAGCATTAGTTTCTATAATGAAGTGGATTGTTTTTATGTGAAATTTCTCCCTACTCCAAAAGTAACTTTTTTAAGTATGCTAACTTTGTTGCTGGAAATATGGTAACAACTTTATTCTTCAAAATATTACAAGTGATGAAGATAAGCCAATACTGGGAGGGAGAAAAGCTTTTATTTTACTGAATTAAAAATATTTTTTAAACATTTTTAAATGAATAGAAAAGCCTAAGAACTATGATAGTATGTATTTTTCTTAAGTCCTTTACATTGGAATTAATGTAGTTTGTGACATAAAGTGAAGTAAAACAAAAATAATTTTTATCACTAATAAGGAATGAGAGTCTGATTGGGTCTAAAAAAACTTAAAAAACAGACAATTCCTTGCACTGTTCAAAGTTTCTTTTGCAAAGTAGATGTGAGTCTAGAAACTTTAAAAGAAATTGAAATATCTGTGTTTAATAAATACTGAATTTAGAAGTGAACGCAAAAAGTTGATGAACAAATCTTTTAAAACTTAAGAGATTTGCTACTTCAGGTACATTCATTCCTTTGACAAGTCATAAAGAAAACTTGGTTTTAGCTGTCTCTTTTTCAATAAGAAGGGAAACCTATTTGAGACCATTGAATGAATCCACGTGCATACATTGGCCATTTAAAAAGGAAATTTATATTTATTGGTCTGTTCATATATACTTATATACTACAGTAGATTGTTTTAGGAAACTTGTTCTTAACCAGTTCCTGATTACAACTATACAGAATATCAAAGTTGTCAGAGTTCAGGAGACAAGTAATGTAATCCATGTCCCCATGAGGTTTTTTTTTTTTTTTTCAGTCTGCATCGTTCATCCCACACAACCAAAGGTATATTTTACTTAAAAGATCAGTATGGGAAGTTAACCGCCCTCCTCTCTTCCTTGTAGATCTCTTTAAGGAAGTGGCGGGGCCCACGGAGATGTGCGACCAGAGGCAGCTCGGCCTGTTACTGCACGATGCGATCCAGATCCCTCGGCAGCTGGGGGAGGTAGCAGCTTTCGGGGGCAGTAATATTGAGCCCAGTGTTCGCAGCTGCTTCCAACAGGTAAACGTTTTTGAAGGATCGTTGGTGTATAGAGTGTGTGAGGAATGGTACTGAGGATGTTCTGAGAAATGAAACAGGGGTCTTGGGCTGGAACCAGGTGGTGGAAGATGCTGGATACCATCCCAGGAAGTGTATATTTTAGTTCTTAAAGCACATTTAATTCAAGATACAGCAACCCATTCAAGGAGACGCACTGTCCCTCAATGGATAAAACCTCAAATCTTGACCATGCACCGCTAGATTGCTGTGATTAGGCCTTGCCTTTGCCCCAACCTCATCTTGCACCACTGATCCCCTTGCTGTCTGTTGTCCAGTCATGCTGTTTTAGTTCCTTCATTCTGGTGCTGATCTCTTTGGACATGTGCCCTCTGTTCAGAATGTTCTTTACCGTCTACCCGCAAACTCTCTTCTCATTGCTAATCCTTCTTCCTTCTTTAGATCGTCCCTTACATCTCACATCCTCTGAAAAACCTCTGACTCCTTCAGATGAAGCTGTGTGTACCTGCTATATTCACCTGAATCTCCTCTGCCTTCTTCACATGCTCATTAAAATTGATAATTACATACTGAATTATATAATTATCTGTTTAGTGATTTAGTGGGTTATTCTTCTGTATAAACCCAAGATCCATGAGGGCTTCCCTGGTGGTTCAGTGACAGAGAATCTACTTGCCAGTGCCAGAGACACAGGTTTGATCCCTGGATCAGCGAAGATCCCCTGGAGAAGGAAATCGCAACTCATTTCAGGATTCTAGCCTAGAAAAATCCATGAACAGATAAGCCTGGCAGGCTACAGTCCATGGGATCTCAAAGTGTCAGACACAACTTAGCAAATGAACAACAAACCTCCATGAACAAGAGCTGTTTCTGTCTTTTCACTGTTGTATCATTATCTACAGTGTCATGAACATCATAGCTACTTAATAGTTGTTTATTAAATAAATGAATAAAATTGCCCTGAGCTCCTATAGGCAAGATTTTTTAAAAATATTAAGATGTTGTTGAAATTGCATTGTTTCCTTTGAGACATATGTACAAAAGGAGAATGATGTATATTCTCCTTTATATAAAAATTTATACTGATTTAAGTTACTGTTATTAAACAGGAAAAGCATGTTTGTTTCTTTTTGATGCTTACTGTATAGAAAAGCATTTTAGGAATCTTACTATTGATGTTATGCATATGCATAAACTATAAGCCTGTAGATATTTTTCCATGGCATATCCAATGATTTGTCACTGCTGAGGGAAAAATGCCTACACCATCTCTTTAAGAAGAATTGATGTTATGGGTTATTACATTTTATAATGGCCCTGTTTGTTATTTTAAAGATAACAAAAAATACCAAATGAAAATTGTAAATATGATTCTCATATGTGCTGGTTCATAGAATGACCTTGACAACAGCAGAAGATAGATGTTAGCACAAATTAAACTTTGCACATGTGAAAATTACTTAGTCTTAGGATTTAAAAAGACACCAAGACATTTCAAACAATTTATCACAATACATTTGGAAATCCTGCAAAATATATTCACGGTAATGTGTTCCTGGTGTGATGTTATACCAGGACTGAAAAATAACAGAGGGATAACAGTTTTTTGGGTCATGGATTCATTTATATGAATTAAAATTTATAAAAATGACCAAAAAAATGTATACAAATGTATGATAGCAGTTTCTTCTACAGAAAAAGGAAAGTGAATGCTGTGGGGAGAGTGGCAAGTAAAAATTAGGTCTTCAACTTAATCTGTAACGTTTTGTTTCTATCACATAAAAACAATCAGAGAATTATAAGAAAAACTGGCAAACTGTAGAAATAACAGCTTTTATTTAGCATTTACAATGGCTTTCAAGTTTGGGAACTTATCAGTGAGTCTTTACTTTCTCAGTGTTTGCAGTCTTAGATGAATGAGTTTTATAGTTTTAAAGTATCTGTGTGAAGAGCAGCTAGAATTGTATGAGTTTTGAGTTGTTTTTTTTTTTTTAATCTGGGTCTATTAAGATATTGAGGGGTTTTTTCTTCTTTGTATATGACAATTTCTTCTTTTTCTGTTTTCCAATTCTAAAATTTTTTTCCTTGATGAACGTTAAATATTTTGTGATTTAAGTGACTTGGAAAGGGTTCTATAATTCTTCTTTTACTTCTATACAGATTTTCAGAAGAGTTTGAAGCAGCAACAGTTGCTGCAATTTAAATGGAGACATTTTCTTCACTTTTAACATACTTATTTCTTGCCCAGAATAACAACAAGCCAGAGATAAGTGTGAAAGAGTTTATAGATTGGATGCGTCTGGAGCCACAGTCCATGGTTTGGCTGCCGGTTCTACATCGCGTGGCAGCAGCTGAGACTGCAAAACATCAGGCTAAATGCAACATCTGTAAAGAATGTCCAATTGTTGGATTCAGGTAGGGTGATCCATTATCAGTGGTGTCAGGAGGCTCTTTTTCTGTTCCATTTGTGTAGTTTCAGTGTTTGTCCATTATTCCTTCCCACTGGTTCCCATTTGTGGGGGTTTGCCTCCTAAAGAAATGGTATGCTTGATATGTACCATCTATCTGAAAATAGCATTCCCTCAAACAGCCAGGACACAAAGCTTTTTTTTTTTTTTATAGTTCTTATTTATACTATTTGGCTCCAGAACCAGAGATCTTTCTGAATTCCTATTTACATAGGTCAGAGAAGTGTTCATGCATAATATTTTGCATGAGTCTTTATGTATATATGACCCTGATAGAATTTGGTGATGTTCTAAGACCTTTAAGATCAAACTTGGTAAACAAGAAGTAGCATTTAAATACTAACTGAGAAGTAATCAGATTACTTCATGTTACTTCTGCCAAGTTTGACATGATGGAGATTAAGCCAACTTTCACACCAGGAGTCTTTGTCAGGGAATTTTGAGATTCATTTTTTATTGACGGTAAAGGTGATATTTTAAATTTTGATGTGTCAGGCTAATAAACATAACTCTTTCCTTTGTCATTTTGCATTCACATCCAAACGTTATAGAAAATCTTTTGACATGGATATTTGTCATCTTGTTATGTTGAAACAGATGAAAATATGATCTAGAGATTTCAACTACAAAAATTTGCCTTCTCCCCTCACTTAGGAGATGGTTTCCTTAATTTCTTTTGTGAAATTTAAGATTCTTTCTGTCCTAATTTGAAGCTAAAAAACGACAACAGCAAATTCTACATTTCTGGCCAATATAACTTTTATTTTCATTGTGATTCAGATGAGTAAAATTCCTTACCACACGTGTTTTAGACTATATAATAAGTTTACAAATCAAAGAATTTTCTTTTCTTCTCTCTAGGTATAGAAGCCTGAAGCATTTTAACTATGATGTTTGCCAGAGTTGCTTTTTTTCGGGTCGAACAGCGAAAGGTCACAAATTGCATTACCCAATGGTGGAATATTGTATACCTGTGAGTACTAAACCATTGTTTGCATTTTTTTAAGTACTGCTTTTTCATTAATTAGTATCTAAAATTATTCAGTTTTAATATTGTCTGGAAAAAAAAGTCCTTTTCAAAATTGCTTAGCCATATTTTTTTGTTGTTTTAGGCAAATACATCTGTGTTGAAATTTTTAGCACAGAATAATTATACTTTTTTCAGAAAAATTAACTTATTAAATTTTATTTACATCTATGTTTTTGATTTTGAGCTTAACATTCTTAGTAGCAAACTCTTTTAAGAGCTTACACTAACCTACATTGAAAATGATACTGTAATGAGAAGTTGTTTTTTTAGACATATTTAAAATAGTTTACATGATGAAACATTGTATTTACATTAACAAAATGTAGAAAACTGGAGAAAGTAAAAAAGTCATAAATCTAGCTGCTGAATAAACTACCTTGCAATATCCTTCTATATCTCTGATTTTAAGACTTTATTTATTTTCATATTTCTATAATTTTGATACTGCTTTTTTCACTGAACATCTTATATAATAAGTATTCCCACATATTATCATGCAGTATAATTTTCGTAGTTACAGAATATGGGAGTGAATTATTATAATTTATTTTACCATTCCGTTAGGTTTCAACCTTTAGTTCGTTTTCAATTTTCTGATATTATAAGCAACACTCATAAATATCATTGTGAAAATAACTTTCCATATATTACATAAATTACATTTCTATAGAATAAAGCACTTATAAGTAGATGATCTGAGTCAGTGGCCAAAATACTTCATGTCTAGTTATTTTCCAGAAGAAGTTTATACAACTTTACATTGGGCTCCCCTGGTGGCTCAGATAGTAAAGAATCTGCCTGCAGCATGGGAGGCCCACGTTCAGTTCCTAGGTTGAGAAGATCTCCTGGAGAAAGGCATGGCAGCTCACTCCGGTATTCTTGCCTGGAGAATCCCATGGTAGAGGAGCCTGGTGGGTCCATGGAGTCACTAAGAGTCAGACACAACTGAGCAACTAATCCTTTCACCACTTTACATTGTTATAACACTTTGTTAATGCTTCACTGGTATTGGATACTGATTCCTGTTGTTCCTTTGATCTAAGATATTTTTTTTCGGACGTAATCTTCTTTTCCCGTCAATAACTATTTCTCAGCTTCTTTCCAAATAGTGAACCAAAATTTATTCATAGAGTTGTACATTTTCTTTGGCTTAGGGAATTGAGTTACTTTTTGGGTCATAAATTGACAGAAAGGCAGCAATACTTATAAAATATACACACATAAATCTCACTCACATTCTTAGGTATCTTATGTCAGATAAATAGGTACCATATATGTGGAGAAAAAAACCTCTAGAATGTTGCTGAATTATAATAGATGGGATGCAGTGCATAATAATTTTAGAAAAAAATGCCGAGAAAATCTATGAAGCACCATTTATTATTATGATTAGCATGCTCATTCACTCAACAAATAAATATTGAGGACTTGCCATGTGTCAGATGCTATTTTTAGCTCTGATAATTCATCAGTGTACTCCCAAGATAGACAAGATCACTGACTCTCCTACTCCTTTCTGTTCAGGAGGAGAAGATATGTGACAGAGAACAAGGAAACAAATAAATGAGATCATTACAGATTGCAGTAAGTGCCTCGAAAGAAATAAATGGATAATGAGGTAGAAGATTAGAGGAGGCACTTTAGATAAAGAAATCACAGACGGTCTTTTGGGGAAATTAGTGTTTTAGCTGAGCTCAACTAAAGGATGAGAAAGAATTGGATGTGTAAATAGCTGGTATCAAAGGGTATTTTGGAAAGAGGTTGGCATGACTGGAGCATAGAAGAAAATGGAGTATATTATTGCCCAAGGGGAGTGTGGTAGGTAGCACTGGCTATTTGAAGTGCCCAGAGCAAAGTAAACATGTGGGGCCCCTTGCTAAAAATTTGCTAAGACTTTCAAGATGGTAACAGTAGAGCATTAAGCCAAGCTCAGGGAGACTCTGACTGAGTGTGAACCCCTTTGTAGCTGCACAGGTCACACTGCCACAGACCTGGCCCTGGGTTTGGGAAGGAGGTGAGAACAAAAAGACTAGGAACAGAAAAAAACTCAGTTGAGTTTCACAAAGAGTGAATTTCTCCCTTCACAAAAGAGAGAATGAGAAAGGTAAGAGATGAGGTTAAAGAGAAATGCAGTTATCAGCCTGTGCAGACCCCTGCTGGTCACTACAAGGTGTCTGGATTGGGGTGAAATATATATTGAAGGACTTACCTGGTGACTCAGCTGGTAGAGAATCCACCTGCAGTGCAGGAGACCCCAGTTCGATTCCTGGGTTGGGAAGATCTGCTGAAGAAGGGATAGGCTACCCAACCTAGTATTCTTGGGTTTCCTTTGTGGCTAAGATGGTAAAGAATCTACCTGCAATGTGGGAGACCTGGGTTCGATCCCTAGGTTGGGAAGATCCCCTGGAGGAGGGCATGACAACCCACTCCAGGATTCTTGCCTGGCGAATTCCATGAACAGAGTAGTCTGGAGGGCTACAGTCCATAGGACCACAAAGAGTTGGACATGGCTGAAGCAACTAAGCACAGCACAGCACATATAGTGAAATTTGCATAATTACAGCTAGAAATTTTGGAAACTGATTATAAAGAACTAATGTCAACATGGGAAAAATCATAAAGTAAATATACATTAAAGATGTATAAAAGTGACTACACATTTTAAGATGTATAAAGTCGGTAGACAGCATTTTGAAAAGCAGAGACGTTACTTTGCTAACAAAGATCTGTATAGTCAAAGATGTAGTTTTTCCTGTAGTCACGTATAGATGTGAGAGTTGGACCATAAAGAAGGCTGAGCATGGAAGAATTGATGCTTTTGAACTGTAGTGTTGGAGAAGACTCTTGAGAGTCCCTTCGATGGCAAGAAAATCAAACCAATCAATCCTAAAGGAAATCAGTCCTGAGTATTCATTGGAAGCACTGATGCTGAAGCTGAAGCTCCAGTACTTGGCCACCTGATGCAAAGAGCTGACTCATTATAAAAGACCCTGATGCTGGGAAAGATTGAAGGCAGGAGGAGAAGGGGGTGAGAGAGGATGATATGGTTGAATGGCATCAACTCAATGGACATGAATTTGATCAAGTTCCAGGTGATGGTGAAGGACAGGGAAGCCTGGGTTGCTATAGTCCATGGGGTTGCAAAGAGTCAGACACCACTGATTGACTGAACAACAACAAAGTCAGTAAGGCTTCCCCAGTGGCTCGGCAGTAAAGAATCTGCCTGCCAACGCAGGAGACCCAGGTTCCATCTCTGGGTTGGAATGATCCCCTGGAGAAGGAAATGGCAACCCCCTCTGGTATTCTTGCCTGGAGAATCCCATTGACAGAGGATGCTGGTGGGCTACAGTCCATGGAGTCACAAAAGAGTCAGACATGACTTAGAGACTAAACAACAACAATGAATTCAGTAAAGGTGTCTAAAATTACTATTTATTTTGGCCTTCATAATGATTCATAATAACAATTCATAATGATTTTGAGAAACACCTACAATTTAAAATCTATGGCTCTTCAGCATCAATCTGTGGTCAGTGGGGTGAGCTTGAGAACCACGGATGCACTGATGAATTTTACTCTCTGGCTATCATTTTAGGATAAAATCTAAGTTACCCAAATCTCTTCTTGTTACCTACTCTTTGCAAAATCACTGTTATTATGCCTAAGAGTACAGCTTGCCCTGCATTGTATAGGATGGCTTCCTTTTTGAAGATGTGTTCTGGGAGGGTTTTTTGCCCCTTTCTGAAGTTTGCATAGCAATATTAATCAGCACCCTACTCATCATTCACCTCTTAGGGCAGGTTATTTTCTGCATTTGACCCCACAACTTTTGATAAAATGACTAAAATATATATATATATATATATATATATATACATATATATATATATAAATTGAGTCTTTAAAAGACATACTATTAAATTCAAATAGTAATGACTTATTTGATTTAACTGCTTTCTAAAATTTCTTTTTCTTTCAGTGAGCTTTATTCATTTTTGGTATATTTTTCTTTTATCCAGTGTTCCGTCAACTCATCTGATCTCTGCCTTATAAAATGAACTCAAATGTGAATTTTTCAATACAGTCATAGTAAGCACCACTTAAATGTTAAATGGATTAGACCTTTCCGTATAAATCCTGATGTTGGCATTTCTTATAGTGCATCTCTGCTTATGGTTAGGAAAATGCCCTAGTCATATTACTGACTTGATTTCTTTCCCATTCAAGTTTCTTTTTCAGCTGAATCTGAATGTTTCTGTTGGTAAAAGCTTTCCAAAGCTTATAAGCCTTATTTTAAACCATCAAAGCTCAAAAAATATTTTTTTCAAATGTATCTTGAAAAAATACTGTATTATCTATCTATTGTCTTTAGATGTAGAATGACTAATACTGTATGAATTAACTATCCTAATTTATGAAGATATTTTATGAAATTGATAGTAAAGCATTTATCTACGGAAATGAAATAGAATTTTTCTTTTGCTAGGAAATGACTTTTTAAAATGCTTATTTCCTCTCCACCATTCTATAATCCAGATTTGTACATTTAAAGTTCTTTCATGAGGCCCAAAAAGAGTTCATCTAAAACAGACAGTATGACATAAACTATATATAATGCTTGTTACTATTATCTCTCCATTCATTTGAAAATCCCACTTTTTCATGAAAACAGCATGACTCTTATTTTGTGTGAGAAATCTTCCCCAATTTTTTTTTTTTTGCCTTTGCTCAACGAAACAGGTCATTCTGTGGTTTTGACCACTAGCCCCTGCTTTACCATTTGGTATTTGATTCTGTATTATCTTGCATTGCTTTCTCTGTTGGTGTTTTTGCCCTTTCAACTATCTTTTTCACTCCTTGGGACAAGGATGATTCATACTTTTCCTAATATGCATAGTTAATTCTTGTACACAAAAACTGAATGTGCCCATACCTGATATTATATTTAGTATTTATAGAGTATTAAAGCTGGAAAGAGTCTAAGAAAATACCTAATTCATCCTCATTTTTAAAAAAGACTAAGTCTTAGAGAAAGTAAGTGATTTGTTTAAAGTCAGTGACATGGATTTAGTGATTTATCTACATTTGAGAAATATATATACAGTTTAGGAGAAGACAATGGCAACCCACTCCAGTACTCTCGCCTGGAAAATCCCATGGATGAAGGAGCCTGGTAGGCTGCAGTCCATGGGGTCACTAAGAGTCAGACATGACTGAGCGACTTTACTTTTTAGGCTGAGGCTAAGGGAGAAATGGCACAGACCTGCTTTATTCTTGTTCTTTGATTGTATAGTCCGGGATGGAAAGGATTGTAGGGGAGATGGTATTGTCATGGGAGCGTCAATATTCACTGAAAGAGAAAGGTTGAAATTGCAGTTATGAACAAGATGTAAGGGAATGTGTTCATAAGTAAAACACAGAATCCACACTAACAGCTAAAAGGGAAAAAATAAATAAAAGATTAATAGAGGCTGTGTGCATCTGTGGATGGTGGCCTGATCCACATTGGGAAAGTGGGGAAAGTGAATAGAGTGCTTACTCATTGGTAAATACAGACATCAGGAACTGAAGCAGTAGCCCAGATAGGAAGATGTTTTGAGAGTCATGTTAGCTCAGGGAGAAGGGATATTTGTAAAACTTTATTTCTAGCAAAGTCAGAAATATCAGCTACTTCCAGCATTCAAATTGTTGGGAGTGGAATCAAGGCAAAATTCTCATTTGCATGCTGGGTTTGGACAGGACTAGTTTGTTCTGATAGTCATGTTGAGTTTCTGATGAGAAGAGAGGAAGATCGGTAACAGTCTATTAAAAGTTAGCAACACTTCAAACAGACTTGTATTGCATTTTTTTAGAAAGTATATGTTACTTTTAAAGAAACAGGTTCAAGAATGTTCTTCTCACTATTGGTTAACATATGGGGAAAATTAAATTTCATATTTTCAGTGTTTTTAGAGGTATAGAAAAATCAGTTTCCTACTGAAAAAAAAAACAGAAAAAGTTTTATTTTTAAAGCTAAAAGTGAAATCTCTCTTTTCTTTACAAACAATATGTCACTGGCAAGAAACAAAAAGAACAAAGGAAAAAAACTAGAAATAGTTGTTTTGTCGACCCCTCCCTACTCCTGCCAACATCAATGTATTCGTAGGACTATAAACATCAAATATAGAACATGCAGATTCATTCTTTGGAAAGCTCTCCACTGAGTTAGTGTAGTTTGTTTCTGGCAGTCTTACTTCTTCAGATGAGACTTGGGATGTTGTCAATATGCTAAAAACGCAGCATCATTGCTTTCTCTGGCCTCAGCATCCTAAGTGGTTTTATAGTTCTTGCCCAGTCTACATTGTTATCCCAGTAAGTTGAGTGCATTTAGATCGCGTTGTTCACCTTTAAGGTGACATTTGAACAAAATCTATTGTTTGGATGACTCATTTACCCTACTTATTCTTGACTCCTTGATGATTTTTTTAATGCTAATATTTTAGTTTCATATTTTTCCATTAGAACTGAGAATGCTCTGAAGCTTGTCTTACTAATTTTATCCTACCTATAAAATTCAGTGTATCTGAATTTCAACTTGTTGAAATCATTGAAACTTAAAGCAAAACTGAGAGGTTGTTTTTCACTTTTTAAAAAACTATTGGAATGTCTTTAAGATTAGCCCTATGATAATGCAATGTGCTTTTTACACTTTGCATCTGTCATTTGAGACTATTGACTATATATTTAAGAAGTAAATGTTGCTAATGAGAATCTTGTTCAACAGTGGTTTTTGTACTTGTGCATGACCTAAATAGTATTATTTAATTATTCTATTCAGGTGCCAAAGATCATATTGTTTCTTATGTAACCTTGATTTTCCTCCTTATTCTAGCCTGTCTTCCTCTGCCTATAACTTATGCATATATGTAGTTAAGTTAAAAACATGATGTTGGGAGTATTTGATAAAGAATTAGATAATACTGCTATCCCAAGTTATGAATTGACCAAATAAATTTTTAGAAGATTTAAAATGAATATAGTTTTATTTTCTGAAATAGAATTCAAGAGTTAAAAATCATCTCATGCTGCCAGCTTACACAGGAGTTTTGAGGATTTGGGTTGAGAGTTACTGCAGGCTACCTTTTATAATTCAGCAACACATTTTAAATAATTGATTTGTACTAGTTGGTAGGGACCAAGTCAAGAACTAATTACTTGTTATTATCCAAATAAGTTTTCATTATTATCTCACTGCTACTTAATAGCAGCATAGTAGTGAAAGAAAACATAAGTACCCACTTGTCTATGTAGGTTCAATTTTAAAATGTTTGTCACAGTGACTCACCTTCGTTAGATTTCCAAAAATGACAGTTTGAATGACAGTCCTTGTTTGAATATTTGAGTTCTTACATAATTGTTACAAATCAATCCAGAAGGATTGGGAGGAGATGGTGGTAGCAGTGGCTTCAGAGTTTTTCAGTCTATTTGCCTTTGCCGTTTTCTTCCCGTTAGTAAAGTAGTTACATAAAAAGAGACACAGCAGATACACAGCAATACCAAACCTCTGGATAATATTTACAACAAAAGTAGGTAGTGAGATATCCCCAAAATAAATCTAGGTGGTAACAAGCCATACCAGTCACAAAACTTGCAAGATATTGTTGGAGAGGAAAAAGAATTTACCTCTTCCTTTTCTAGATTCTTCTGGCTGGTCTAATAATTAAATTGACCTGAGACAGATTAACAGGAGAAAACCTAATGTTAATTTTGTGCATATGAGAGACTCAAAGACGTGACCAAAGCAGGCAGCTTCTGTACCTTTAAGACAAGCAAACACCAGCAAAATAACGTTGTGAAGAACTGATAATGCAGAGAAATTTAGGCTTGGGTACCAATTAGTGAAGCATCTAAGCAGATGGTTTACATAGCTTTCTCAGTGTTGAAGTCCCTCTTTCCATGATAAGGTGTCTCTGGCCCTCCTGGTGCAGGGAGACTACTTTTTACATGGGAGATGATTTCCTGCTTTCAGGGGGACAAAGAGGAGGGCCAGAGTGTTCTTCTAGTGCTGGCTGTTTTCAAGTAACTTTAACAACTGATTGGTATGCCCCTTTGTTGTATTTGGGGTGATAGAACTCAGGAAAAAATTAGAAATAAAAGAAAAATAATTTTGAAAGTTAAAGCTAATTAATTTTAGTCTTAATAAACAGAGCACATAAATACCATTAAAAAAATAGAAGGTGAATAAGAGGCGAACTTTAAAGCTCAAAGAAAAGTTAATGGAGACACAGAGGTAGAGAACAAATGTAAGGAAAGCAGCGGGGGTGGGGGAGAGGGTGGGGAGGGTAGTGGAGGGGGTTGAATTGGGAGATTGGGATTGATACATATACACTGCTGATACTGTGTATAAGACATAACTAATGAGAACATACTGTATAGCAAAAAAAAAAACTCGAAGAGAAGTAAAGAAAGCAACATAAAGGATCAAGAAAAATGACAAATATTGAAGATAGTCATAAAAGAAAAGAAAAAATGGAAAATATGAGTCCATGAAGAAAAAAGCCAAAGTAGAACAAGCACTATTAATAAAAATGCCAGAAAATAAGGAGAACTAATCAGTTCTACTTCCAAAATTATTTTTTTGGGAAAAATCTTTCCACTGTCCAAAAAAAAGAAAAAGTGAATCTCTATACTGAAAGAGTATATTAATGCCTGGGCTCTCCAACACTATGGAATATCCTGGTAAAATTACTGGTCTTTGAAGTAAAACGGAGTCTTTTGGTCATTTAAACAAAAAGAAAAACTGAATTAGAAAAGAAAGAAAATTAAATAACCATCAGACTTTTCAATATCAATGCTTTATACAAATGAAAATGGAGGAACATACTTAAGAAACTCAAGGGAAAAATATATGAGCCAAGAATTTTATATCTAGAAAAACCAACTTTCTAGTAACTAGCAAAGAACACAGGAAATCTGTCATTAGCATGTAAGAACTCAGGTAACATTGGTCCTATGAACACTTCTTGCGGAATTATTTGAGGGACCAGACTTCAGATAACTAAAGTAACTAGAGAAATAACATCCTGGGAACTGATGGATTAACAACATTAAATACATTGTTACAGACAGTAAAGAGTCTGCCTGCAAAGCATGAGACCTGGGTTTGATCCCTGGGTCAGGAAGATCCCCTGGAGAAGGGAATGGCTACCTACTCCGGTATTCTTGCCTGGAGAATTCCATGGACTGAGGAGCCTGATGGGCTACAGTCCATAGGATCATAAAGAATTGGACTCAATTGAGCAACTAACATATACACAGCTTAGTAGAACTTTTTTTTTTTTTAACTTTATTTTACTTTACAATACTGTATTGGTTTTGCCATACATTGACATGAATCCACCATGAGTGTACATGCGTTCCCAAACATGAACCTCCCTCCCACCTCCCTCCCCATAACATCTCTCTGGGTCATTCCCATGCACCAGCCCCAAGCATGCTGTATCCTGCGTCGGGCATAGACTGGCGATTCGATTCTTACATGATAGTATACCTGTTACAATGCCATTCTCCCAAATCATCCCACCCTCTCCCTCTCCCTCTGAGTTCAAAAGTCCGTTATACACATCTGTGTCTTTTTTGCTGTCTTGCATACAGGGTCATCATTGCCATCTTTCTAAATTCCATATATGTGTTAGTATACTGTATTGGTGTTTTTCTTTCTGGCTTACTTGACTCTGTATAATCGGCTCCAGTTTCATCCATCTCATCAGAACTGATTCAAATGTATTATTTTTAACGGCTGAGTAATACTCCATTGTGTATATGTACCACAGCTTGGTAGAACTTAAACAGGACAACCAGGAAGAGGCCCCCTACAGGCCAAAGTTGGGACAGTTTGAGCTTCAGTAATGATAATATAGTTAACCCTCGAACAGCTCAGGGGTTGGGAGTACCAACCCTCCGAACAGTGGAAAATCCATTACAGTGGGCCCTCCTTATTCATTGTTTGTGTAGTGAGTGCTATTGTGCATATTCAGTGAAAAAAAAAGTATATGAGTGGATCCATGTATTTCAAACCCATGTTGTGCAAGGGTCAACTGTAATTGACCCTTTTATCAATAGATGAAAACTCATAAATATATTAATCTATGAATTGATAATGATATTTTGAAACAATTTAAAAATTGATCATCTTTGGAAGATGATATGAAACCAATCCATTACAGAGCAAAGTGGTCAATAAAAGAGAAAAATCAAACATGTAATCTTGCCTTTCTTGAACTGTACTACTGAGTAACTAAACAGATGGGGGAGGATGTCTTTAATTTTTTAAACTAGGAATGAATGATAGACTATCACCATTTAAAAGTCCTCATTGGATGGATATAGGCATTTAGCATGAAAGGTGCTGCTGCTGCCGCTGCTAAGTTGCTTCCGTCGTGTCCGACTCTGTGTGAGCTAGGAGTACATAATAGAGATGACCAGACATCATGTGTCTTCTGTAATCCTATGAAACGCCACCAATAATCTTGCCAGAAATGCAAACCTGAGTCTCATGTATTCTCTGGATCCAGCTGCCAATTGGAAGGAGCATGCTAAACTGCACCAAAAATGTGCAACCAGCAAAATCTAGACAATAGAAAACGCTACTGGTCGAATTGCCTGGGTTTCCAACAGATAAGTTGTAAGAACATGGACAGTATGAAGAAGAAATCTGGTAGATTAAAAGTGACTTTAAATATATCATATTTTTTAGGACAGACATTGGAGTGATAAAACTTACTTTTAAAACACAAGGAAATTATTGTTACAAAAATGAGGATGATGGCTTTATGGAGGTAGGGAGGGGTTGTAACTGGAACAAGTCTCCTGGAATGTCCAACGAAGTTCAATTTCCTGACTTGATGGTGTTTAACATATAATTTATTTTATTAAACCATATGTCTGTTGTATATAGCTTTATATATGTATGTGTTATTTTGCCATAAAAAGGATTAAAAATAAATTGATCCAGTACCAAACATTTTAAGACTGATTATCTCTGGGTGACGGAAGAACTGGTAATTTTAATGTTTCTTTTTTCTCTTTCATGTGTATTTTTTTTCTAATTGTACTTACACTGAACATTTCTTAGATATGCAATTTAAAATTAGAAAGTGACATTTCAATATAAATCTTGTAAAAATCAGCCACAGGGTATCTTGGTAGGACTTTATTTAAAATAAAGAGGAAATTCAGAATATTATAATAGTTTAATCAATGGCTGTGACTTCTTTTTCTTACAAAACTTAAAACTGTGTAGTTTTTCCTAGAGAGATGACACAGTGCCAGTCTGGTGAACAGACGTAGGTTTGTGAGTTTTCCTGACCTTCTTGATCTGAATCCCTCTAAGCTTTAGTGTCACTTTCCTTTTGGGTCAAAAAAGTGGTAATGGTCTCATCACACTTGATAGTAAAAAGAAATTCAAGGAAAGCTGTTTGTAAGGTGAGACTTCTGTGCTAATACATCACCCTCATTACATCTACTGATATCTACAAAATCTTTTGTTCTTTTTGTTTCTTTGCTTAGAGCAATAAATGAAAACCTAGTCTTTCAGGAGATGCATGGATAAGTTAAAATGCTGGATAATTTGTGTAGTAATGAATGATCCTTTCAATTTCATCTTCACATCATATTATCAATAGCTGTTTGCTTAAAAAAGAACAACTCTCCACACTAGCATGGAGACGGAGTTAAGTTTGATGATATTGATTATGTTAGGTGAGTGGTCCTCTGTTTGACCTTTTTACCAACTGTTACTCAAGCACCTTCAAACAGAGAAATTTTAGGTACTATCATTAGATAGCAAATTAGATCACATATGTACAAATATATTTTAACCTTTTTTTGGTGAGAAAATAGGCATAATTCATTTTCTTGGTTCTATCTAAATTAAGGAATCACATTCCTGTGGGATGAATTACTTTTCACTTTTTCTTTTAATATTGTGTAAAGTTTATGGTGATAGCAAATTTAGTGCCCTTAGATTACGAGGGCACTTTCTCCTCATTAGCATTCCTTATATGAGAATGCACTCATTTTTTCTAAAAATAAAACTCGAGCATTATCAGAAACCCCTTCTATAACTTTTTGGGAGGCAGGTAGTTGTTTTTTGTATGCTTTTCTGTGGGAGAGAGAAGGGTTTTCATTGGTTGTCTGGTTTTGCTTTCTTCTTCTATATGGTGAATGTCTTTACCTGAAGAGTGTGTGATGTGGAATGGGACTTGTACTTTTAAATGAGATGTCATTTTTTCCCCATCAAGAGTTCACATTGAAACCCAAATAGAGATAAGTTAGAAGAACATTATGCTTAGTGAAAGAAGCCAGTCACAGAAAACCATATATTATATGATTCCATTTATAAGAAATGTCCAGAATAGACATGTCCATAGAAACAGAAAGTAGATTAGCGGTTGCCAGGGGCTGAGGGGAGGAGATGGGGGTGGTAGTGGGGGCGGAAATGATTGCTAATGGGTACAGGCTTTCTTTCTTTTTGAGGTGACGATGCTATTCTAGAATTAGATAGTGATGATGGTTGCACACCACCATGAATATACCTAAGGGCCCTGTGCTGTCCTGGAGGAGGCAGACTGGGAAAGTGGCCTGGTGCCTGCCCACCTGGCCTTTCTCCCACCCGCCCACTCAGGGTTGCCTGAGTTAGAGACCTGGATATGGCTTGAAAATCACTGATCCGAACAATATAAACTCTTTTATTGCCAGATGAAAATAGACCAAGTAAAAGCTGGAGGCCATTACTTTCCTGTCTCCTTGTATATTAACAATTTGTTAAGAGCAGACACAGAAATAAATTGGGTCATAAATGCTTATTCTTGCATGGGGCCTTCTTTTTGTATTTCTATCATGGAAAGCTTCTTCTTCTTCTTCTTCTTTTTTTCTTTCTTTTTACCAAAACATTCAGGATAAACATATCTATAAACTTAATGATCTGAAGCTGTGATACCCATTGCTGAAAGTCCAAATGTCCTTTATAGCAGTGATATATCTTTTTGGCTTTATTCTCAGGACCAGGCTTTGTGTCTCTAAATATTGCCTTCTTTATTCCCAGCTGTGATCTGCTCCTCTCCCCTGTTCTGCCTGGTCAGAGATAAATACCCCCAAACCAGCATCTCATAGCAACACTTTTCCCTGTATAGAGTGCCTTGAATTCTCTTTTTTTCCCCCCAATTAGTAGCTTATTTTCTACACTTTATATTTGAGAGGGTCTGTATCTATATAATGGAGGTATTATATAGTTTGTTCTTTGTTATTCAGAAAAAGATTTGACATTGTGGGTCTGATAGCAAGGTCCGGTGATAACGTGGGCTTTGCTTGCTATACATATTCTTTTAAATAAAAAGAAAACTGATGTATACATAGCTTGGGTTGATTTATGTTATTTCTGCTCTGCAAGGTTAGAGAATCAAGTAGTAGCAGTAGCAGTTGTTTAGTCGCTAAGTCATGTCCAACCCTTGCGACCCCATGGACTGTAGCCCATCAGGCTCCTTTGTCCATGGGATTCTCCAGGCAAGAATACAGGAGTGGGTTGCCATTACCTTCTCCATAGAGAATCAAAAATTCCCTTAATTGTTTACCAGAAGAAAACATATTTAGGTGGCATGAGAGCAAATAGAAAGTAACAAAACCATGAAAAGATTGACTCAATTCAGTTGTTCCAAAAAATATTTTGTTAAGCTTCTGTTTGCAAAACAAGTTTGTGTGAATCCAGGGCATGCTTGTCAGGAGGGAAAAGACAGACTGAGGAGGGTGCAAAGGCTGGGGGAGCAGGTGGCAGGTAGGTCAGTCACCCTAAATGGTTATGTTAACCAATCATATTGAAATGCTTTTTTTAAAAGTCACATTTTATATCACCATTAGTAATTAAGTCCATGTCAAATGCATGCTCTGTGTGTGTGTGTGTGTGTGTGTGTGTGCGTGCTCCAGTCACTTAGTCATATCTGACACTTTGAGACCCCATGGACTGTAGCCTGCCAGGCTCCTGTATCCATGAAATTTTCCAGTCAAGAATACTGGAGTGGGTTGTGTTTCCTACTCCAGCGGCTCTTTGTGACCCAGGGATTGAACCCACATCTCCTGCATTGCAGGCAGATTCTTTACCGCTGTACCACCTGGAAAGTCCCATGTCAAATAATTATGTTTATATGGGTGGGAAAGAACAAAGAATCTGACAGTATTCCTTGCAGAACAGAGAACCAGCGTGGCCCTGGTCTTTCTCTCTTGTGTACTGTTTTCTCTTTTTCTAGACTACAATTTGTGCTGGCTTCTGTGAAGTCGGTACAGGATATATGTATATATATGCATATATATATGGGTGAATTATGAGGATGTGTGTGCCTCATTACTTAGCTAAAATCATATAATATCCAGAATACATCCTCACCAAGTGTTTAATAGCAAATTGCAGCTTTTCTAGTGACAGGAATTAATGAAGAACACTGCCAAAATTGATTTTAACGTATTGGGGAAGTGATTTACTTATTGCTTATTCTCAACAGAAAATTAAAAATTATAAGCTGATTGCTGGAAATATTTAACGATGAGTCTTGATTGCCATGTGTTCTCATGACCTTGTGTGCTATTCCAAAAATACATAAAACTACTGAAAGTGTTGTCATTTAATTGCATCAATTTACATCTGCTCTAATTTGATTGTAGATAGTTGTCTCCTTCCATTTTAATGAGATAAGTGTAATTTTTTTCAACCTCATAGACAACATCTGGGGAAGATGTACGGGACTTCACAAAGGTGCTGAAGAATAAGTTCAGATCGAAGAAATACTTTGCCAAACATCCTCGGCTTGGCTACCTACCTGTCCAGACAGTTCTTGAAGGTGACAACTTAGAGACGTAAGTTTAATTTTACTATTAAACTTGTATCTGTATGTGCTCTTATACCTGATACTTTTATATTAGTGACAAAAGATAAGTCTGATACCCAAAAAGAAGTTGTGTTTTGGTAAAATGTTTCATCTACAAAAAGGGAAACTAAACTTGGACTCAGTCTTTGCAACATGAATTTTGACTGTTTTTCACAGCACAGGTTTAATTTTGCATGTTTTCCAGAACTTTTGAAATATGTAATAATGTATCCGCCTTTGCACTGGTCATCTCTTTTACTCTTAAAAATACTTTAAGCAAATTGTTGTATTTATGCTCTTTCATTACTTTATTTTCCAATTTTCCGTCTTTGTGGGTTTTTTTTTTTTTACTATTTCTTATATGTTTTATACTCATTTTACTTATTTTAATATGTTTATTAATAATGTTTAATTCCTTGCTTCAGATATATGTCTGTATGAAATTTCATCAAAATCTCACATTGCGTTTCTAATTTCTTTTTTTCTTAAACATGGCAGTGAAATAAGATAGCTTTAAATAGAACCTGTAATAGACAAAGTTTTCTTAAAAGTATATCATTTGAGTTTACAAACATAAATGAAACAAAGTTTCAGATTGCAAAATTACTTTGGGATTATAAAATGAAGGATAATAGTTTATAGCCTGAAATGAAAAGAAATTTTAAAATGAACCAGAGTAAATGCAAGAACAAAATTTAAATTACTAAGTAATTATATGTCAAGATCAAAATAAATATGATTTTAAGTCTTTGAATTACTTTTTTTTGAAATATCAGCATAAATATGCCTGCCAAGGCAATTTTCTTGTGCTTGAATCTTGGGGAAAATTAAGTTTTATTGCTAATCATCACCAGAGTGCCTAGTCATAAAGAATAGTGGAGTTCTAGTTACAGAAATATTCCTTCTCAAGTAACTACAGAAGAGAAGCTCTGAAGTGTGGAGTTTTCTACATTATACGGTAAAGAAAACTGAAGTAAGAACTTCAGTAAAAGAACTTCACATAAAAATGTGTTGACATTTAACCTTCAAAACTCATAGTTAACTGATTTGTGTATATATGAGAGATAATCAGAGAACAGTAGCAGTCCAGTGTATTATGACAGTCCATGTCTCAAAGATGTCAAAATAGAGGGATAGACTATTTAGTCCAATTTTTTTATCCATATAAAACTCTTTGGACCAGGGGCTTTGCTACATTTATATGCATTTTTTATTTTTAGTTTGTTTAACCACTAAACAATAAAAGGAAGACTATAGACAAAGTAAAGTGGGTATTTTTATCCCTCCATAGGTAATATTATGGATGTGCATGAAGAAAGAAATACAATGTGGCTATATGTGTAGATAGGTCCAAAAATACCACATACTCATTTAAAGCATACCAAAAACTTCAAACTTTTTGATAACTTTGCTTGATATCAAATTCCATACAATTAAGATATATGCCTCCCAGTCATTTTTTTCTGCAGTACATTTTAGAGGAAATTTTATTGAAATGATTTTAATTTAAGGCATACTATTGAGATACTTGTGATTCCCTGGTAGCTTGGCTGGTAAAGAATCTGCCTGCAATGCAGGAGACCCCAGTTCAATTCCTGGATCAGGAGGATCCACTGGAGAAGGGATAGGCTACCCACTCCAGTATACTTGGGCTTCCCTAGTGACTCAGCTGGTAAAGAATCTGCTGGCAATGCTTAAAATCTGTAAAGAAGGTATATCCTGATCCTGTCTTTGTTTTGCGGATAGATTTTTTTCCCCTTTCTTTCAAAAAGTATATGATAGTACATTCTTATTTGTTTTAGTGTCTAATATATAGTTTATGCTGAATACCTAATAAAGGTAAAATTTTGCCTATCTTGGTATCAGATCTAAACAACCTTTAGCGTAAGGGCCTGAAGCATAGAATTATTACACAGTGGTTTTATTTACAAGATAATTTGATAGGTTTGAAATAGTGATGTGCTTTTGACTCTTTGGATAAACCATTGGCATTTTATGTTCCAAATAGCTACCTCCCTTGTATGAGTCATGCAGATAGATAGATCTTTTAAATTGCTTTTAAGCAATTTTGATAATTTGCCTTTCACTGTCAAAATAATGACTGACGTTAATAGTTCTGAGTGATTCAGTTAAAGGAAAAGAGAACAGAAAATTGTGTGCCAAATAATTTTGTGCTATGATTTTTGGCTGTAACTCTGAAGATGCTTCATTTCATCAAAGATGAATGTACCAGCATTTGCAGTGAGAGAAAATGAGGGAAAGAAAAAGAGTGTAAGATTAAATCAAATGTCATGAGATCCTTTTTTGAAAAAGATTTATGAGCTACTGGATACATTGGGCAGATTTTCTTCCTTTTTTAATCCTAGAATGTATTCTTGGAGTTGGTATAGTTCATTTTTCTACTGAGCCCTTTCTAGTACAGGGCCACTTAATCTTCTGGTGTAACAATTTATGTGAATAGGTAGTAAAAATTTTGATTTCATTTATTCTCCTATTTGTGGGAGGAGAACATTGGAGAAAAACCAGTGAAGTGGTAAATGTGTTGAAGTTATTTATGAAGCTGATTAGAATTTCCTTTTGCTTCTTTCTTTTTCATCCCTGCAAAATATAATGTCTTATTCCCTATCCAGTAATTATACATGCATGCATGGAGGGGATTTATGGGAAAATTAGTTATTATTAAAAGGAGGTAAACAAACCCATGCTTAGGTTTATTCAATTAATTTTACAACTATGCAAGATTTTTTTCACAAAAATAAATCAAAATAAATGAGTAGAGCTTGATGAAAGAGTTCTTACCGTTGAAAATAGACCTGAGAAACAAGCTCAAAGGGTGACAAAGTAATTTGAGAATTGAGTGAGATTTATTGGCTAAAAAGGTAGCTTAGTTTCCCTAAAAATTGAAAGGAATAAAATAGGCACCTCTCCCTGGTATTGGTTGGGCTTCCCTGGTGGCTCAATTGGTAGTGAATTCGCCTGCAATGCAGAAAACCCGGGTTGGATCCCTGGGTTGGGAAGATCCCCTGGAGAAGGAAATGGCAACCCACTCTGGTATTTTGGCCTTGGGAAATCCCATGGACAGAGGAGCCTGGTGGGCTACAGGGCATGGGGTCACAACAGTCAGAAACAACTTAGCGACTAAACAACCACCACTACCACATGTATTGGTTAAGGTGGAATAGATGAGTTTCTTGGTTTTTTAAGTTCTTATGGTAGCAAGAACCATCTCACAGTAAGTGGAATTATGGTTGTGGGAGCATTGGACTGGGAAGAAGTGGCAGTTCATCCCAGAACTGAAAGATGAATAGGGCCAAAAACTCAGTGTTTGCTACCCGGGGAGA
Organism: Ovis aries; assembly: GCF_016772045.2. Lineage (NCBI taxonomy): Eukaryota > Metazoa > Chordata > Mammalia > Artiodactyla > Bovidae > Ovis > Ovis aries. The sequence continues at coordinate 69,362,448 of NC_056061.1, forward strand.
AGAGGGAGTTTCCCAGCAAGGCAAACATTTTCAACAGCCGAAAGACAACCCTGTTTTGGAAACTGGAATGGCAAGTTGAAAATCATGACAAGAAATGGGAATGAAAAGGAAAGCAGGAAGCAGATCATGATCAGCCTGGTAAAGCAGGTGAAGATGTTTACAGTCTTCAAGAGCAGCGGGGAGGGGGCGCTGAAGCTTTATCTGTCAGAGCCGCTGGGACCCCTGCTCTGCGACAAATGGACTTCAGAAGGCAAATAGACGGGAAGTATGAGAAGTCTGCTGAGAATTTAAGGCACTGAGAAGTCTCTAAATTCTTCAGAGAAAGTCTGAATTATATTTCTTATAACATTAAGTATATTTAGTAGAGTCTTGCATATTAGTGTGTGATTAGCCAAAACACCCTGTTCAGATACCACTCTGGAACACAGTTGAGAGGCAGCATTATGAAGTCTGGGCTAACACAGAGATTGGTCTTTTCTTAACCCCCTTTAATCATGGATTCTAACAATTCAGGGAGAATATTGCCCAGTTTTCTTCTTCTAAAATTAAATGAAAAAGCTTATCAGTTAATATATTTTCTACAAATCAAAGTACTTTGAAGTCAATAAAGCCTAAAGGTTTTTTTTTTTTAAATCTTTTTCTTTTCTCAGAAATTTTCACAATACATAAAGAAGCTTTCTTTTGACACTCTTCAGTTCAGCTTTTTGCCTCTGCCATTCTTATCTTAGTTCAATGAATCACTATTGTACTAACTGAATCAACTTTACGGGAACCAGTCAAGCAGTTTCACAAAGCTTTTGTGAGTTCAATTAAGATTTTATATATATATATATATATACACACACACACACACACACACGTATTTTTCTTACATTTAAAGCTCACAGCAAATGTTGTGGTATACTTGAATTTTATTTTATTTTATTTTATTTATTTTTTTTTTTTTTAGGATTTTATTTTATTTTATTTTTTTTTTTTTAAATCTTTAATTCTTACATGCATTCTTAGAAATGACCTCTAAATTCTTTAGAGATTCTTTACCATCTGAGCCACCAGGGAAAGTGTATAGAAAATCATTTATCTGACACTGAACATCTGTATTTCAGAGTTAATGAAAAGTAGTGATATGAAAAGACTATTGAATAATACTGTTTTGTTTCATTGTTGTGTCTATTTTATACATAGGTAATTAACTCTATTTACAGTATAAATGTCTGACAAACACAGACCAGATAAATGCCTTTTTTTGAAATAAGTCCAAAGAATCTCAGTTTTCCACACCAATAAGATGACTTTCCGTCATCTTTTAATCTTCACTTTGCAGACATCAACTTTTGCTTCTCAGTGGGAGATAATGAGATCATTAGCTTTTTCTTAAGTATGTATCTATAATAGAAATAGGAGAATCAAGTAGATCTAGAATAAATTTTCCTTCTTCTTTGTTTTAACCAGCATTACCTTTTGCAGGAGACTTTATTTAATTAGACAACTAATTTTCTTTAGGCTTTTAAATTTCCACATTCATCAGTATTCCCCCACACCTCCCCACAGCCCCAATAAAAAAGGGTTAGGGTTTGAACTAACTTTTAATTAGGATCATTTGTTTTCAAATGATATTTCTTACAGACTTGGGGTTTTCTAGGGAGTGCTGTGAGATTGGAGTGTATCTCCCGGGCTAGGAATGATAGTGAATAATCAAGTTCCAATCTCAAGCTCTGATTCTAGTAGACAGTGTTCCTTTTATCAGTTTCTTGGATAGAACTTCTGGATAAAATTTTGTTTGGTGAAAGTGTACCATGATCTAGCAACGTTTCTTTCAGTTTATGGATAATTGAGAATTTTGGCCAGGTGTAGAGGAGAACATCTAGGCTGTATCTTTTTTCAGTGTATCTGTGAGGCTGAGATACTCTGTGTACACCTTTATTTGGATTTTATTTAAAATTGGGCAAAGGGGACTTCCCTAGCTGTTCAGTGGTTAAGACTTCTAGTGTCCAATGCAAGTGACACAGGTTCCATTCCTGGCCAGGGAACTAAGATCCCACATGCCATGTGCTGCAGCCAGGAAAATATGTTTTTGAAAAATAATAAATAAAATTGAGGAAAGATTCAGAACATTCTCATTTTATTACAACTCTGCCATCAATATATAATGTAGTCCTTGGTATTTAACTTTTCCTTTCTGATCAAGTTTCTTCTGCAGGAAAAACAAAAATATGATTGCACCTCTGTCCAGTACATTATGAAACATTACTTTTTAAATTATCCCATAAATTTGAGCTATTTTAGAGCATTCTCTGTCTTTTTCCAATCAGACTCTTTAAATGTGTTTGCAGTTATAACAAATATCCTATAATATCTGTGGAAAGGCCCCTGCAGGCACTTGAATACATATAGCATCTTTTCTAGAATAAACAGTCATTTCTGTTTGTTTTGACTTCTTTCATGGTGGACCTCAGGGCAACCAAATGCAGGCATGGAAGACGATTAAGATGTACCCCACCCCCGACCCTCCGACCGACCGCTTTTGTCTTAAATTGCTCTAAAGTGTGTTTTCTATGACTTTTGTCTCCCTCTGCCCTCCTTGCAGTCCTATCACACTCATCAGTATGTGGCCAGAGCACTATGAGTGAGTATCCACAGCTCCGTATGCACGAGACGGATGTTCTGATCAGTTTTACCAGCATGGGGTGATTACTAAACTCTTATCCTAAAATACTAGTTCTGCCTCCTGGGTAACAATCCTAGTGGTTTGTTTGCATGTCAAATTCATTATTTAACTAAGCTAACATTCCTAATAGTAACATCTGTCAATATGTGGGCATAAAAATGTTTCTTTGCTTTCTTTCTTCCAGCCCTTCGCAGTCTCCTCAGCTGTTTCATGATGATACCCATTCAAGAATAGAACAGTATGCTACACGGTAAGAAACTTTGCTGGGATCCCTCCACTGCGCTGCCACCCAGAATGTATCTCATTCTGCATTAATCTTATATCGTTCACATGCCTTGGTTTAAGAGACATAGTTTTGCAGGAGTGGTGATTCTATTATATTTGAAATCTGGGCTTTCATCTTTCTATACTGTAATTTGCAGTTTGCCAGACACTTGCAATATGTTCTACTGAGTAAATCTCCATGGGATCTGATTAGTGAGCTCATGAGAATGCAAACACTACAAATAGGCTTTAGATAATGTAACCCAGTTTCAATGAATGAAAGTATTGAAAGCGTTCCCCAGAGATGGTGTACATATGAATTACAATATATAATTAAATGTATGCTCATACTTTACCATAGAGGTTTATTTTGGAGTTCCCAAACAATATAAAAGTATAAGCTGGTCTTATTGAGTTGTACAAACTCTTATACAACCAAATATGTACTAGGCATTGACAGTGTTAGTAACTGGCTATGCTTTAAAAGGTTATAGTTCAACCTATGGTTGCTGAGGGGAAGGATGATGGGATGGGACAGTCAGAGAGTTTAGGATAAACATGTACACCTCACTGTATTTAAAATGGATAACCAGCAAGGACCTCCTGTATAGCACAGGGAACTCGACTCAATGTTACGTAGCAGCTGGGATGGGAGGAGAGTTTGGAGGAGGATGGATACATGTACATGTATGGCTGAGTCCCTTTGCTGTCCACCTGAAACTAACACTATATTGTTAATCAGCTATACTTCAAAATAAAATGAAAAGCTTTTTTAAAAAGGTGTGAAAAATCTTAAGGACAAATATAATACCTGAAAAAATAAATAAATAAAAGGCTATAGTTCAAGCAACCTAATAAAACAGTAACATTTGAGCTGAGTCTAGGCCAAGTAGAAATTTCAGGAAAAAGTGGAAAAACATGCTTAAAAGCATTGAGCTCAGAAAGAATACAGTTTATTTAAAGAATTGCAAGTAGAGAAAGGGGAAAGGACAAGACAGAGTGAAGGGACAGAAGCTGAAGTCCAGTTATGCGGAGCCCACTTGCTAAGGATGGGCTTCCCTGATAGCTCAGTTGGTAAAGAATCCACCTGTAATGCAGAAGACCCTGGTTTAATTCCTGAGTCAGGAAGATCCACTGGAGAAGGGATAGGCTACCCAATCTAGTATTTCTGAGCTTTCCTTGTGGCTCAGCTGGTAAAAAGTCTGCCTGCAATGCGGGAGACCTGGGTACGATCCCTGGGTTGGGAGGATCCACTGGAGAAGAGAAAGGCTACCCACTCCGGAATTCTGGCCTGGAGAATACCATGGACTGTATAGTCCATGGGCTTGCAAAGAGTTGGGCACAACTGAGTGGCTTTCACTTTCACTTGCTAAGGAGTAATATTCTGTCCTTTGGTAAAGAGGCATTATGGAGAATCTTTAAACATGAGAGGGAGAGGGGCATAATCAGATGTGTGCGAGAGTGCAGACTGACTTAAGAATCTGAGAGATCAACTAGGAAACTACATAACATGATGTAAAATAAAATCTTTAGTCCTTATGGTGTTGGTGATAGAAACAGAACTCAGCGTTAGACGTTTTCATTTCAAAGTCTTGTTAGGGAATTTGAGCTCTTCTGGGTTTTGTGGGAATTAAGACAGTTTAAGAAACACGAAGGCTGTACCAATCAACTATACCCTGTGTGGCCACATTCTCTAACCTCTTTATTTTCATTTTATAGACTGGCCCAAATGGAAAGGACTAATGGGTCTTTCCTCACTGATAGCAGCTCTACCACAGGAAGCGTGTAAGTAAATCATGAAATTAGTGCTGCCTTGGAAAGCTGGTTGTTATATTATGGCTGTCGGAAGTAATCTTCATTGACTGTGGCTCTGAATTTTGATCTAAATCAAAATTGATAAGTGTGGTTATAAAAATGTCTACATAGATTTTATGGTTTCAAGCCATGATAGTATAAATTGGATATGTTTATTTATTTAGTTTCATATAAGTTACTGAAGAAAATCCTATATTTGGCTACTCATCTGCCCTAGGAAAATCATATTTATTTATTTATAAATACAGGTATAGATATTCATTCCATTTATCTGATATTAATTTAACAGGTGTAATTCTTGTTACATCTTGTTAATTTAGCAGATTTAATTCTATAGAATATGTGCCATTCTGTAAAATTCTTTTCCTTCTGTGTGCTCATATTTTCTCCATAATCTCTGCCATTTAATAGTTATGACCTACACAGGCTTGAACATCTACTCCTTACCCTTCACTGGAAAGTGTTAACTCCTCTGCCAATAATTTGATTTTATTAGCAACTAGGAAAAGCCTCATTAACTTTAGAATGCTTTTTAAAAACCTTTCTTGGCAGATATTTTATCTCTGATTATTCCACTGTCGTGTGCCATCTTGCTTTTATAGCTTTCCCCACCCTCCACCACCTTGGAATTAATATTTTCAATTCTGGATGGTGTCTTATGATTTCAGTAGTGTGGAGCTTAGTTGGCTCACCCAGTCATTGTGGTTTGGATCTGTTGGAAAGCTCTAAGGTTGTCAGGAAAGTTGTCAAACTTGGTTCTTAGTATTTTATACTAGAAAAGATCATAGAGACAGCCAAGTTGAAATACCTAAGGTACTCTAACATGAAATGTCTCCTGGTCAATATTTGTTTTTAATTGTTTTACTATCATTAAGCTTATAAATAAAAGTTCTCAGGAGATTTTTCAATTTTCAATTTCAAAAATTAGCAAGTTAGTACTTTATAACAATACAGTAGTGACTTATACATTATTATTAATGTACTGTGTGTTTGGAACAATTCCCAAACCAAGGTAAGAGCATATACATAATGCTTGTTTCATATTTAAACTCTTAGTATGTATTTCTTATAAAGCAGTTAATTATCTTGAATATCCTAAATCAACATATTTTCCATCAAGGTTGAGAAATAGCTAAAGAATGAAACAAAATTTAAAACTACTAATTAAAACAAAACTTAAATTCTTTAAATGTGTTTGTCACACCTTGTGATCCAAGTAAAGGCAATAATCAAATTTAGTATTTCCTATTTTCAAATTAGAAAAGGCACTATTGATTTTAAGTTTAGCACTAATGTCAGAGAAATGACAAAATAATCATATGACTAACAGCTGAATACATTTTAATATACTGTCAAGAGATATATTAACTCATTCTTCCATCCAAAAAAAAACTTATTGCATGCTTACATTGCAGTGGTGTGCTGAAGGCAGTTGTGAGAGCTGGTTGTTAAATTTTCAGGAAGTTTGTAAGCTGCTTGTTAAACAAAGACATTATTAAAATTCATTTGTATATACCTATGGACTGTAGCCCACCAGACTTCTTTGTCCATGTAATTCTCTAGGCAAGAATACTGGAGTGGATTGCCATGCCCTCCTCTAGGGGATCTGCCTGACCCAAGAATTAAACCCGTGTCTCTTATATCCCCTGCATTGGCAGGCAGGTTCTTACCACTAGTGCCACCTGGGAAACCCATGTATATACTTGCAAACCAACAGATGAGATTAAAATAATAAAAATAACACTCAAGACGCATCACATCTTAGTTATTTTACCTCATTTTACTGTTACCTGTGCTCTTGGGGTGTCAGGTGGTGCGCAACTATGAATCTTTTTTCAGCTCTATATTCAGTGAAGTCATTAGCTTAAATTGGCCACACTGAAGTATTTAAACCATCAGTTCAGTTCAGTTCAGTCGCTCAGTCGTGTCTGACTCTTTGCGACCCGATGAATCGCAGCACGCCAGGCCTCCCTGTTCATCAACATCTCCCGGAGTTCACTCAGACTCACATCCATCGAGTCCGTGATGCCATCCAGCCATCTCATCCTCTGTCGTCCCCTTCTCCTCCTGCCCCCAATCCCTCCCAGCATCAGAGTCTTTTCCAATGAGTCAACTCTTCTCATGAGGTGGCCAAAGTACTGGAGTTTCAGCTTTAGCATCATTCCTTCCAAAGAAATCCCAGGGCTGATCTCCTTCAGAATGGACTAGTTGGATCTCCTTGCAGTCCAAGGGACTCTCAAGAGTCTTCTCCAACACCTCAGTTCAAAAGCATCAATTCTTTGGCGCTTAGCCTTCTTCACAGTCCAACTCTCACATCCATACGTGACCACAGGAAAAACCATAGCCTTCACTAGATGGACCTTAGTCGGCAACGTAATGTCTCTGCTTTTGAATATACTATCTAGGTTGGTCATAACTTTCCTTCCAAGGAGTAAGCGTCTTTTAATTTCATGTCTGCAGTCACCATCTGCAGTGATTTTGGAGCCCCAAAAGATAAAGTCTGACACTGTTTCCACTGTTTCCCATCTATTTCCCATGAAGTGATGGGACCGGATGCCATGATCTTCGTTTTCTGAATGTTGAGCTTTAAGCCAACATTTTTGCTCTCCTCTTTCACTTTCATCAAGAGGCTTTTAGCTTCTCTTCACTTTCTGCCATAAGGGTGGTGTCATCTGCATATCTGAGGTTATTGATATTTCTCCCGGCAATCTTGATTCCAGCTTGTGTTTCTTCCAGCCCAGCATTTCTCATGATGTACTCTGCATACAAGTTAAATAAGCAGGGTAACAATATACAGCCTTGACGTACTCCTTTTCCTACTTGGAACCAGTCTGTTGTTCCATGTCCAGTTTTAACTGTTGCTTGCTGACCTGCATACAGATTTCTCAAGAGGCAGGTTAGGCGGTCTGGTATTCCCATCTCTTTCAGAATTTTCCACAGTTTATTGTGATCCACACAGTCAAAGGCTTTGGCATAGTCAATAAAGCAGAGATAAATGTTTTTCTGGAACTCTCTTGCTTTTTCCATGATCCAGCAGATGTTGGCAATTTGATCTGTGGTTCTTCTGACTTTTCTAAAACCAGCTTGAACATCAGGGAGTTCACGGTTCACATATTGCTGAAGCCTGGCTTGGAGAATTTTGAGCATTACTTTACTAGCATGTGAGATGAGTACAATTGTGCGGTAGTTTGAGTATTCTTTTGCATTGCCTTTCTTTGGAATTGAAATGAAAACTGACCTTTTCCAGTCCTGTTGCCACTGCTGAGTTTTCCAAATGTGCTGGCATATTGAGTGCAGCACTTTCACAACATCATCTTTCAGGATTTGAAATAGCTCAACTGGAATTCCATCACCTCCACTAGCTTTGTTTGTAGTGATGCTTTCTAAGGCCCACTTGACTTCACTTTTCAAGATGTCTGGCTCTAGATTAGTGATCACATCATCATGATTATCTGGTTCGTGAAGATCTTTTTTGTCAGTTTTTCCGTGTATTCTTGCCACCTCTTCTTAATATCTTCTGCTTCTGTTAGGTCCATACCAGTTCTGTCCTTTGTTGAGCCCATCATTGCATGAAATGTTCCCTTGGTATCTCTAATTTTCTTGAAGAGATCTCTAGTCTTTCCCATTCTGTTGTTTTCCTCTATTTCTTTCCACTGATCGCTGAAGAAGGCTTTCTTATCTCTTCTTGCTATTCTTTGGAACTCTGCATTCAGATGCTTATATCTTTCCTTTTCTCCCTTGCTTTTCACTTCTCTTCTTTTCACAGCTATTTGTAAGGCCTCCTCAGACAGCCATTTTGCTTTTTTGCATTTCTCTTCCATGGGGATGGTCTTGATCCCTGTCTCCTGTACAATGTCACGAACCTCCATCCATAGTTCATCAGGCACTCTATCTATCAGATCTAGGCCCTTAAATCTATTTCTCACTTCCACTGTATAATCATAAGGGATTTGATTTAGGTCATACCTGAATGGTCTAGCGGTTTTCCCTACTTTCTTCAATTTCAGTCTGAATTTGGCAATAAGGAGTTCATGATCTGAGCCACAGTCAGCTCCTGGTCTTGTTTTTGTTGACTGTATAGAGCTTCTCCATCTTTGGCTGCAAAGAATATAATCAGTCTGATTTTGGTGTTGACCATCTGGTGATGTCCATGTGTAGAGTCTTCTCTGTGTTGTTGAAAGAGGGTGTTTACTATGACCAGTGCATTTTCTTGGCAAAACTCTATTAGTCTTTGCCCTGCTTCATTCTGTATTCCAAGGCCAAATTTGCCTGTTACTGCAGGTGTTTCTTGACTTCCTACTTTTGCATTCCAGTCCCCTATAATGAAAAGGACATCTTTTTGGGTGTTAGTTCTAAAAGGTCTTGTAGGTCTTCCTAAAACCGTTCAACTTCAGCTTCTTCAGCATTACTGGTTGGGGCCTAGACTTGGATTTACTGTGATATTGAATGCTTTGCCTTGGAGACTAACAGAGATCATTCTGTCGTTTTTGAGATTGCATCCAAGTACTGCATTTCAGACTTTTGTTGACCATGATGGCTACTCCATTTCTTCTGAGGGATTCCTGCCTGCAGTAGTAGATATAATGGTCATCTGAGTTAAATTCACCCATTCCAGTCCATTTTACTTCGCTGATTCCTAGAATGTCTACGTTCACCCTTGCCATCTCTTGTTTGACCACTTCCAATTTGCCTTGATTCATGGACCTGACATTCCAGGTTCCTATGCAGTATTGCTCTTTACAGCATCGGATCTTGCTTCTATCACCAGTCACATACACAACTGGGTATTGTTTTTGCTTTGGCTCCATCCCTTCATCCCTTCTGGAGTTATTTCTCCACTAATCTCCAGTAGCATATTGGGTACCTAATGACCTGGGGAGTTCCTCTTTGGTATCCTATCATTTTGCCTTTTCATGGGGTTCATGGGGTTCTCAAGGCAAGAATACTGAAGTGGTTTGCCATTCCCTTCTCCAGTGGACCACGCTCTGTCAGACCTCTCCACCATGACCCGCCTGTCTTGGGTTGCCCCTCAGGCATGGCTTAGTTTCATTGAGTTAGACAAGGCTATGGTCTGTGTGATCATATTGACTAGTTTTCTGTGAGTATGGTTTCAGTGTGTCTGCCCTCTGATGCCCTCTTGCAACACCTACCATCTTACTTGGGTTTCTCTTACCTTGGGCATAGGGTATCTCTTCACGGCTGCTCCAGCAAAGCACAGCCGCTGCTCCTTACCTTGGACGAGGAATGCTACAAAGCAGGGCCTTTTTATTTATCTTGTAGAGAAGCTGCTGGTAAACACTTGGCAGCACACCCCTGACATGTGCCCAGTTCTGTAAAGGTCGATGCTGTCTTCAGTATCTTATGGCCTAGCAGGGAGATGGATAGAGGAGGAACATGGTGAGGGCATTTAAAGTAGAAAGAATAATAGGCCTCCAAAGAAATCTGCATCCTAATCCCTGACACCGATGACTGTGACTTTACACGGCAAGAGGGACTTTGCAGAAGTGACTAAATTAAGGGTTTTGAGATGGGGAGATTAGCCTGGGTTATCTCGGTGGGCCCAGTGTAGCTGCAAGGGTCTTTGTAAGAAGGAGGAGAGTCAGAGTTTGGGATACAAACTCTGGGATCAGAGGTGAGATACAAAGAGATTTTACAGGTGCTACACTGCTGGCCTTGAAAGTGAAGGAATGTGATGGCCTCGAGGTACTGGAAAAGGCAAGGAAGCAAATTTTCCCTTTTGTGGGAGATTAAATGAATAGTGTAAGAATGTATAAATCACTAAAGAGAAATTGTTGTCTAGTTACTGATACATTAATATTTTTGATGAATATTTTAAGAAGTCTTACTTTGATAAAGCCAATCTGGAAGTCCTTTGCTCTTTCACACTTTAAACTACTGAGTATTTTGGGGGGTCTTTTCCTATGAACATGCAGGGATCATTCAAGTGACAAATCTTACAAGGACTCAACCTTCGAAGTCCTACTTAGGACCTAAGTCTTGTGGTTTGACAAAATTCATTGTTGTTGTTTAGTCACCAAGTCATGTTCAAATCTTCTGCAACCCCATGAACTGTAGCCCACCAGGCTCCTCTGTCCATGGGATTTCCCAGGCAAGAACACTGGAGCAGATTGCCTTTTCCTTCTCCAGGGGATCTTCCCAATCCAGCCATTGAACCTGAGTCTCCTGAATTATAGGCGGATTCTTCACAACTTTGCCACCAGGGACACCCCAAATATTTTCATTTTAACCGGCATTACTGACTTGACAAAGTGAATAAGTATTACGATAATAAATATCTTTTCTCCCAGTGGATATCTCATCCCAATGAGGGTGACTATTCCCTCCTTTGAATTGACAGCGCTTCTCATGAGAGCAGAGTTAAGAATGAAACCTACTATTTTCCTGGCTCTCCTGCTAAGTTTCCCATCTAATAATTTAGCATCTTAGATCATGGGATACAGTAAGAAATGTTTGCTGCCCTTAACAAGACACAGTGTTGTTCTTTCTTTGCTTTTAGCTTGGATCAAGGCTTATCTATTTCTTACAGGACCTGATTATAGTAGCAGGAGGTGTATGTGCAATATGAGCTTTGCAGGTGGCGCTAGTGGTAAAAACCCTGCCTGCCAATGCAAGAGACTTCAGAGATGCAGATTCAATCTCTGGGTCAGAAACATCCCCTGGAAGAGGGCACGGCAACCCACTCTAGTATTCTTGCCTGAAGAATCCGATGGACAGAGGAGCCTGGCAGGCTACAGTCCATAGCATCACAAAGAACTGGGCACAACTGAAGCTACTTAGCATACACACACGTGTGCAATATACTCTTAACACCCTGGCCTTTTCCTGGAAGTTTCTTAAGGCTTTGGCATTGGTAGGATACTGATACAATCCCCAGAGACAATAGATGACAGTATTCAGTGCCACCTAACGATATTGCCAACTTCTGAATGAGGGATCAGTGGCTTTTTAAGGCAGGCTTGACTCTTCTGCTTCACTCTCAGATCTGTCTGGAGGCAACCAACATCAGTATTAGCAATTTAAATCCCAAGGTACTAGTAATTTTTATTGTCGTTGGGAAGGGTTAAAAAAACAACTCAGAGTGCCTTAAGCCAAAAATTGTATGTTAGCAAACTTCCACAATAATTTTTGGAATTTTTCCTCTCTCTTGAATTCTCCACCTTACCCCTAGGCCCTCGTGAGTTGAGGTTTTTGTTATTCCAAGCAAGGGTGTAGAAATATTAGCAAATATCTCTTGAATAATAATGGTAATGGTGCAAAAACAACCACCATCTCCTCCTTGATATGGAGACTCTTAAGAGCCAGGCAGGGCTTCCCCGGTGACTCAGTGGTAAAGAAGCTGCCTGCAATGCAGGAAATGCAGGAGACGTGGGTTTGATCCCTAGGTTGGGAAGATCCCCTGAAGGAGGAAATGGCAACCTACTCCAGTATTTTTGCCTGGAGAATCCCATGGACAGAGGAGCCTGGTGGGCTACAGTCCATAAGGTCTCAAATAGTTGAACACAACTGAAGCAACCGAGCATGCAGGCAGGCAAGAGCCAGGCAGGCACTGTTCTAAGCACTTTGCCCACGGTCGCTTATTCAATCGTCCATGATGCTCTTGTTCTCATTACACCACTTTATAGAGGAGGAAATCAGGATCCCACAAGCTGAAGGAGGTTGTCCAGGATTTTGTAGTCACTGGTGGAGCTGGGATTCAGACTCAGGCATCCTGGCTCCAGGCACAGGCACCCTTGACCATGCCTCACTGCCTCACTTCACTGCCTCAGCTGGTGTGGGAAGGGAGGGCTTCCTGCAGTCGGGGAGGTGGGAGGGTCAGAGCATCCACACATCTTTCTAGTCCCTTCTGTCCTTGTTCTGCTTCTGCTCATGTCCATCTGTGCTCCAGCTTCACAGTCCAGACCCAAGGAGAAGATTTTGTAATTCAACATCTGCTGTGCCCAACCTCCCAAATTTGGTTTTTAGGTGGTCTCAGCTGTCGACAGTAAAAGAAAGCCCCTGCCTTGAGGTATGAATTTTGAGACTTGAGCTTGTAATTCTAAGTTACCCCAGGCCCTTTTAGTCATTTGTATCCTATCCTGCAATTTGAGCCATTCTCTGTCCCTCAAATTGGTCTGTGGAACCAGTTCCCTGGCCCCTCACAGCATTCATCTTCTGTGAAAGTATTAGTCACTCAGTTGTGTCTGACTCTTTGCGACCCCATGGACTGTAGATGGCCAGGTTCCTCTGTCCATGAAATTCTCTAGGCAGGGATACTAGAGTGGGTTTCCATGTCCTCTTCCAGGGGATCTTCCCAACACAGGGATCAAACCGGGGTCTCTTATGTCTCCTGCATTGGCAGGCGGGTTGTTTATCACTAGTGACACTTGGTGAATCTGGTTAATTCCTAAGAGTTGTTGACCCTTCATGCATCATGGGCTGCTACTTCTTCAGCCTAGGCCTGAATTAATCTCATGGCATTTTACTTCACATAAACCTAATTGGGAGTTGGTGATGGACAGGGAGGCCTGGCGTGCTGCAATTCATGGGGTTGCAAAGAGTCAGACACGACTGAGCGACTGAACTGAACTAAAACCTAATCCACAGTTCTCCCTTTTCTTCTGAAAGTTTAACTTGGAAATTGTAAACGCATTCATTTTAGGATACTAATTTTCTTTCAAGGCTTCCTGAGTAGTTCAGTTGGTAAAGCATCTGCCTGCAATGTGGGAGACCTGGGTTCAATTCCTGGCTTGGGAAGTTCCCCTGGAGAAGGAAATGGCAACCCACTCCAGTATTCTTGCCTGGAGAATCCCATGGGTAGAGGAGCCTAGCAGGCTACGGTTCTTGGGATTGCAAGTCAGACACACTTAATTTTCTTTCATTTCAAAGAATGAACCAGGCCTGTCTCAAAAAGAGACAGGACCCAGGATAGTCCTGGGAAATCTTAGCTGAAACCCAAGGACATTTCCTTAGGCCATTGCCATCAGGGTATCTCACTCCACCTCCTCTCTTGAGTGACCTTGTTGTATGTGGAAGGATGAAATTGGTGTGCTGGTATGATTTGCACTGGCGTTGCTGTTTGCAACTCTGGAGCCTGGAACAAAACAAATCTTTAAAGGAAGGAAATTATTGTTATTTTTGTTTATGTCTTACTTGCAAAAGGTCATTCAATGAATCACAGTTCTTTTGTCATTGGATAAGTACTAATTTTGTAATCTAGACAGTGTTTACTATGCATGACTTAAATACAGTGTAATGGTGTTCTATCTAATTGTATTTCATTGGTATAGTCTACATGTTGGTGGCATTTTCTATTTTAGCACTGGGCACACTATTGATGTTAAATGACTTTAATCTGGTACCTCATGACTGTATAATTAAGAACTCAACTATATCTATTTTTATATTTAACTTTTAGGACTAGTAGTCTGTGAAAACCACTTAAGACTAAAATTATATGTTATATATGAATGATATTTAAATTCTTAGTTTTGGAAAAGTTGTCTTAATTTTCTTCCAGACACCTTATTAAAAGAATGTAATGATAGAGATGATGATGGTACTTATATTTTTAAAATAATAATATTATGTTACAGTCCCATACACTTCCCAAAAGAAATGAATCTATATAAACGTTGACAGCAAGATGCCTCTCAGGTCAAATTTTAACTCTTAGCTGTTTGTATTTGTTTCACTGTGGATAGTCCCCAGATTTCTAATACAGATATTTAGTTGGTATTAATACTGAGCATTAAGTATAATTCCTGAGGTCAGGTGCCTGAAGGCATAAGTGCTCCAAGGATATAAATGGATTAATGTCTCAGAATATGGGAGAGGCACCATGTGAGGGTCTATAATCCAATCATAGGTCTGCCAGGGAGCTTATAGGGGCCAGGCTTTCCTCTAACTTATCCTTATAGTATTTTTTTTTAACTTTCACTCTGGTCTTTGATTTTCTTTTAGGTGAGTTACTCATAGGAATTATATAATTAATTGCTTTTTAAACCAATGTGAGCATGAGTTTATCACTCTTATTTATTACAATCCCTGAGATTACCACCTAATTTGGTTCTGTTTTGCATTATTGTCGCTCTTTCTTTCTTTTGCATTATGGACAAAGTGCTTTGCTGTATATTTATATAACCTGGCTGTTCAGAAGAATGGCCAGGTTAGGACTATAGGCATTGACCAGTATCTTTGGACATTAAACATTATGGAGAGTAGGAGGCTACACTTTTTTCTTTCTTTAAAAATGATTTATTGTTTTGTTTTGATTTCTGTCTGATTGCTTGTGATGCTTTATTCTGATGAGATAAAATTTCACTGGGATATATATGAGCACTTTTCTTTTGTTACTGCTTCTTTTTTTGCATACTCAGTCTTTTTGATTTCTATACTCATCTTTTTTGGCCTAAGAAATATTTTAAATGTTCTGCTTTACTCTTACTTTTTAATTATTTAATTATTTGTTTTATATACACTGTATCTTTCTAATTTGTCCATTTGTTCTGTCCACATATCTGATATGTACTTTATAATCCCCTCTCGTTATGGTCTTTCTCTTTACTTAAATTGGGTGAAGTGACTCCAAGCATTACTGAATTAGAGTCTTGTCATCCTTAGCAGCTAATTGGTGTCCCTGTGATGTTGGTACATTAGCCTCATAGTCTTCTCTGCTCCTTCATAATACAGTTAGGTTTAGGGTACGATAATAAATTACCTATTTATTCCCTTTCAAGAAAATACCCTCTCCCTCCTCAAAATGCGCATGCGCACACCTCCTTGCCACGTTTCTGTTTGACTTTGCTCCATGGGCATCCTAAGAGCTTTGGGTTCTGCTTTCAAACACTGCTGCCCTGCAGTAGTGCAGGAGCCATTCTCCCTTCTTATCCTCATCCTTCTAAATTTAGGAGCAAGTGTGAGATTCTTCTCAAGGCTTCCTTATTTATTTCACAGTGACACCGCCTTTTTACAAGACTGGTCATCAAAGGATGATGCCATAGCTTATTTCAATCCTTCCCATCTGTGTTTCTTATCTCCAGTTTATTCCTTTTTTACTCATTTGATAATAGAAGGAAGGTGAGGTTAAGGAAGTTTACTGATAAAGGAGCAATGTAAACTAACAAGGGGCTCATTTGAACCTTTGCTTTGGCGGTTTTGCAGCCCTAACATTCATTATTTTCATTTGCTTCTTTGTATCACTCTGATCTCAATGATCAGGACACAACTTTTCTAAGAATGCACTACCTCTCAGATGAAATTTCATGTCCTCTCTTTATCAGAGTAAACTGTGATAACACAAGGTTAGATTTTCAAGCGACTTAGAGTCACAGATCTTGCCCAGTATCAAGCATGTTCATCAGCTCCAGGGCATAAGCAAAAGGTCCAGGCCTGCCCGTGCCACTCACCTGGTTCCTTCTGGCTGCGATAGGATGTGCCCTGACCCCAGGGCAACAGACAACCTCTTTAAGGAATATTTACAGTCACATCATTACACAGGAGGGAACTGGTTCAGGCATGGGATAGCTCCATTTTATACTCTGATTGCTACATAACTTACAAGATGTTTTTCTGAAGCCCTACCCTAAACATGCTTCCCAGGTGACACTGGTGGTAAAGAACCTGCCTGAAAATACAGGAGACATAAGACGTGCAGGTTCGAGAAGATTCCCTGGAGGAGGACATGGCAACCCACTCCAGTATTCTTGCCTAGAGAATAATCCCATGGACAGAGGAGCCTGGCAGGATAGGATCACAGAGAGTCAAACATGACTAAGGCAACAGCGTGCTCGCATGCACCCTATACATCCATAGATTCCAGGATTTGTTTACCAAAAGCCATAAAAGACAGATCAGGTACAATCTGCTCAAGGTATTGTGTAGCAGGACTCTCCTGCTAGCATTAACCAGGAAATCTATCATTTGCATATTTACAAGATCTGACTGGATCTCTGGGCTTCCCTGGTGGCTCAGACGGTAAATCTGCCTGTGGTGCTGAAGACCCAGGTTCAATCGTTGGGTCAGGAAAATCCCTGGAGAAGGGAATGGCAACCCTCTCCGATATTCTTGCCTGGAGAATTCCGTGGACAGAGGAACCTGGAGTTCCCACAGTCCATGGGGTCGCAAAGAGTTGGATACAACTGAGCAACTGACACTGACTGACTGGATTTCTGGTAAAAGAAGGAGAGGGATTCCAAGCTTGCTGGTAAAGCATTTCCTTCCCATAAACATGTCAACTTTGTCTACTCTCTTATGCTTCTGTTTGTCAGTTATTCTATTTGACCACATTATTAATACATCTAGTCCATTAGACAAGTAGTTAGAAAAGTGGGAGAACCCAAGTGAATTAAGTGGAATTCCTTGTTTAATACAGAATGATTGATCCTAGAAATAATGTGCTGATAATATCAAATAGAATAAATAGAGATATTTTATAAACATCTACAATTATAATTTATACTAAATTACTTACATGAAAGAATGTAACAATTAGCCTCTACCACCCTTTGGGTTACAAAGCATTATAAAATTGCTTTCAACCACATGCTAAAGATAGTGAAATCAAGTACTTTATTGGGACAGTGATTGCAAAATACTTTAAACTGGATGGTTTATAAATGACAAGCATTTTTTCTTATAGTTTTGAAGATCGAGAAGTCCAGGGTCAAGGAGCTAGTGGATTTAGTGTCTGATGAGGAGACTTGGGTTCGATCCCTGGGTCGGGAAGATTCTCTGGAGAAGGAAATGGCAACCCACTCCAGTACTCTTGCTTGGAAAATCCCACGGATGGAAGAGCCTGGTAGGCTACAGTCCGTGGGGTCGCAAAGAGTAGGACACCTTATAGGGGCGTTGGGTTTTAAGGCAGTAGAGGCTCAGCAGCCAGCCTGATTGTCATCGTTTCTACTTCCTCTATGTCCAGCAACATCCACCTCCAAATGTGAGCCTTTGTGTATATCTGCTTTGTCACCTCAGGGAGGACGAGCATGCTCTCATCCAGCAATACTGCCAGACGCTCGGAGGCGAGTCCCCGGTGAGCCAGCCCCAGAGTCCAGCTCAGATCCTGAAGTTGGTAGAAAGGGAAGAACGCGGAGAACTGGAGCGGATCATTGCCGACCTGGAGGAAGAACAAAGGTGTGCTAGACAGACTTCGGCGAAATCAAGAAGTCTTTCACCCTGGGAAGACTTCTCATGGGAAATCCTTTCATATGCACTTCCACATGGCCCTTACCCATTCTTTTTTCAGGACTATTGTCCAGGAAATACCGTGGAGGCATTTCAGAGGTCATTAACACACTGGGCAGCTGGGTACAGATTACAGCTACATTCCAGGGTTCAGGGGTGCTGTCTGTTAGAACATCTATTTATTTAAAGCTATGGTTTTATTCATGCTTGCTTGTCTCATTGATAAATGTTTTTACCTATGAGGAAATAAGTAGCCTGGGCTACCTTTGGAGCTCATGGGCAATTTTGGAAAGAAGGTGATATGTCCAATACTAATTCTAGTTTTCGCTTCTCCACTAGAAATCTGCAGGTGGAATACGAGCAGCTGAAAGAGCAGCACTTGAGAAGGGGCCTCCCTGTCGGCTCCCCTCCAGACTCTGTTGTGTCCCCGCATCACACGTCTGAGGATTCAGAACTTATAGCAGAGGCGAAACTCCTCAGGCAGCACAAAGGTCGGCTGGAGGCTAGGATGCAGATTTTAGAAGATCACAACAAGCAGTTGGAGTCTCAGCTCCACCGACTTCGGCAGCTGCTAGAGCAGGTAGAGTGTGTGGAACCTGGTGTCCCCTGTCCCCACACCATCTGCCCTAGTCCCACGTCCCATGGGGCCCAGTCCCAGAGTCAGTAGAAAGATTCACTTCTGGTTTCTCCTCTCCATACTTGATTTCAACTGGCTTAGAAATCCCTCTACAAACATCAGCATTAAATCCTTACTGGCACCAAAAAAAAAAAAAAAAAAGGCATTTTCCCAGCTTAAGGTGGAATTGCTCATTCTTCTTTAAGACTGAAATCTGTCTCAGCTCTGAATAGGTTAAAGGAAAAGATCCTGTCACATACATCTGCATAAATTACATTTGGGAAACATCTGTGGATATTAAGGGAAAGGAAGTGACCTGAACTCTTCATGCTAAAACCTCCTTCCCATAAACTATTTTCAAGAAATTAAGTAACAGATGTTTATTAATTTTCAGCTATTATTTCCTCACATAGCACCATGTTTTATGGCAGTTGTTTGCAAACTTTCTTGACAATAGAAATACAATTTGCATTATGATGAATACATACGAGTATGATGGATACAAAATACTAATTGCTGTTACTAAAAAAGACTGCCTCTTTCTATTCTCCTTCCCCCCTTCTTCCTCCCCCCTCCTTCCCCTCTTCCCTTTCATTTTTCTTCTATCTTTCTTAGTGTTGGTCAGGCCCAATTTTATAACTCATCAGTGGATAATAGCCTGCGATTTTGAAACACACTGTTCTTTGGGATATAAAAGAAGCATCAGATATAGTTTCTGCAATCTTGTTAGGGACCATAACAAGGTAGTATGATATATAACAAGCTAGTATCATCTATAAAGACATACACACTTTGGAGAATTAAGTAACTGATTACATCTAGCAGCTGAAGAGCGGGGATCGTGTCACAGAGCTAGTAGTGAAGATATCTTTGCTGCAGGTGTTTATTGTGGAGAATCCCAGACGATGGGCCTGGAACTTCCTTCTCCTGAAGAATCCCTGAGATCACCATTCATGCTATCTTTTGCTTTCTTCTCTAGCCCATGTAGTGTGGGGGCCCCTAGACAGTGAATAGGAGTGCTTTTCTCCAGAAATGATGTATGAATCAAAGGCAGAAACAACTTTCTCTCCAGTGATTTTCTCAAATTTTAGAAAACCATCTTTTCACAGTTGCTTAGCAGTCTCTTTTAACTTGTCAGAATCATTCAAAACAGTGTAATTTTTGCATTACCTATACAGCGGGCCACAAAACACCCCTTATACTTTCTGAATGTCTGTCATTGTTTCAGACTTTGCGTGAGACTGTTTTGGGGGAGAAGGTTTATTTAGAAACTGTGCATTATGTAGACCTTCCCCTGGCAGGCTTTCTCTTAGTCCTTCGAATATTAGGTTCTTACCTTGATGTCACTCCCATACAATGGAAAAACTGTATTGTCAATATTGTAAGTATGATGTTTCTGAATAGTGCCTGGATGACTTTTCCCTCGAACTCTCTTATTTAGAATATGAAGTGTGAGTATTAAGGACTTGGTGCACAGGTAGAATTGCTGTGGAAGGCAGTTGTGCTTGAAAGTTTTGTTTGCTGTAGCCTGGTGATGCTCTGAAGAGAGCCAAGGCTCTCCTGCTCACCCCCTGCCTCCCCCCACTCTCTTCCTCCCATTAGACTGAGCTGCCTAATGGCTCATGAGCCTTCAGAATTACACAGTAATGCTTTACAAGATATCGGATATCTAAATAGCTCTGTATATTCCAGACGATAAGGCTCTTATCTCTTCTTAATGACCTAGCATGAATGCCAAAAGCTGATGGAAAATTCAACTCTGATAGTAAAAACTAGCAAAACTGCCAGACTTCGGCTAATATAGATTTAATGGAAACAAACAGCATCAAAATCAATGGAACCTCTGCATTGCCTTTACAATGAATCACACTTTTCTAATCTGACCATGTACCTGTCAGTGTATCCATCACCATTGCAACCTTCCTGCCTTTGTGAAGTATTTATTAGGTGTGTCAGAGTCCATTCCAATCACTACTAATTGATCACCTCCTTCACAAAACCCTCTCGTGCAGATATTCTTATCACCAACCCTAGTTTTTAAATTTAAAAAAAGTCTAGGTTTGTGTAAATAAAAAACAGGTAGCTATAAAATTGCCTCAGAATTAGACAGCTCTGAGTGACCAAGTCTGTATCTAAGCAGCTGAATCCAAAATCACGCTCTTCAAGCACAGGGAACTTTATTCAGTACTCTGTAATGACCTATATGGGAATCTAAAAGGAGTGGATATATGTGTACATGTATAACTGACTCGCTTTGCTGTACAAGAGAAACTAACAAACTAACACAGCATTGTAAAGCAACTTCAATAAAAAACCAAAAAAACCAAACTCATACCCTTTACCGCTCTCCAATATTGCCCTTAACTATTGATTTAAATTAAAAATTCACATAATTTTTAAATTAGATAAATTTACTGGATGAGAAGCAGTGTTAATTTTAAAGATGAATGAAACACCTTCCAAAATCGCTTGGTTGACATAGAAGTCGTAGAACAATTGAGGGAATGACCCTGACATTGATAGGTAAATCCTGCCATATAACCAAGTGAATTCTTCAAAGTTCTCAGATCCAAAGGGAAGGACCATTTGGTCCTCAGTTGAACACTAGTGAGTCCACCAACTGATGTTAAAGCGTATTTGAAAATGACGGAGGGTGAAGGATGTTATGTGATTTAACTATCCGTAGTTGGGGAAGGGAAGTTAGAAACAGAAATGTTTTCTTTAATCACTTTTTGAATCTCTTCAATTCTCACCTCTGAATGTGATTTCAGCCTGAATCTGATTCACAAATCAATGGCGTCTCTCCTTGGGCTTCCCCTCAGCAGTCGGCACTGAACTATTCGCTGGATCCAGACCCGGGCCCACAGTTCCACCAGGCAGGTCTGTATCCGCAAGACTCAGCTACTCTCTCCCCTGGTTTACCCCGGGCTTTGCCATTTGTGCACTTTTCATTTTAAGTAACATTCTTGCACATGCGTGCCTTAAGCATAAGGGAATTTGTATTCTCTTTCATCTCAGCTGAGTACAAAGCCATTTTAACAATACCAAAAAAAGCAAGCATTTTAGAATAATAAACTATAATGCACTTGTTTGTGTAAGGTATAGTAGTGAATCGAATTTTGATGAGAGGGGAAAAAGAGCTCCTTCCTTTTGGGATGAGCAACAGTTTATTTTGTTCTTTGCCTTAGGAATGATTTTTTTTTTCAATAAACTTCTGTCTCTGAAATTTCATAGTTGTACACATTCAGAATAAACGACTAAAGAATATCACATAAAATATAGTTTCCTCTGCCCAGGGCTGGGGACTCAGTATTCTGCTTTCTCCATCCTAGTTCCCCCAGACATTTCTGCCTCACCCACCCTCATCTGAGGTTGAAGTCCCACCTAGCCTGTCATTGGTCACAATGGGGACCTGTCACTGTTGTGAGGATGGGCTCTGTCAACCAGGAATTCTGGAATGACATTTTGTTATTGATAAAATTAAGTTCTAAAATCCTACTGAGAACCCCATACTTTAACCAAATTAATTTGTTAATGGCATACCTTTTGCTGCATATATCAAAGGAAAACCTAAAATAGTGAAATTATTTTAAATTGTTAAATGAGAATTATTTTGCTGTTGATTGTAGAGTAAATAAATGTCAAAATAGAAGGTATCTTATAAAATACTTCTAACTTTGTAGCAGTGTCAGCTAGCCTATGCTGAAGTCTCCATCAAGAAGGAAAGGAAAAAATTAATGGAATATATTTCTCATATGAAAATATACTTGATGGGCATCCCTGGTGGCTCAGTGGTAAATAATCCTCCTGTCAATGCAGGAGACACAGGTTCAGTCCCTGGTCTGGGAAGATCCCATATGCCACAGAGAAACTAATAAGCCCTTGCAGCACAACTATTGAACCTGTGTTCTGGAGCCTGGGAGCTGCAACTACTAAGCCCATGTGCTGTAACTACTGAAATTTGCAACGCCCTAGAGCCTGTGCTCCGCAACTAGAGAAAGGCCCACATGCAGCAATGAAGACCCAGCACAGCCAAAAATAAATAAAGTTATTTTTAAAATAGCTGTGCAAAATAGTGGAATTCTAACTAAGAAATCATATGACCCCATTACTTATTTTTCACTCGTGAATTTTCCCCTGGCACTTGAATTCTTTCTATAGAAACATCTAATACATTTTAATTATGTACAATTCTGTTACCAGAAATTAATGCAGAAATGATTTTGGAATTTTCCCCTAAAATTATTCTTTGCAAGGAGACTATTTTCACACGGATGTTTAGAGGCCAGTACTGGCATTTTTTCCCCCGCAGTTGGGTTTTAATGGAAGACCTGACGTGAATTTGAGAGCGTCTGTTGTTCTTTGTATCTGCAGGCACAGCGGCAGAGGAGCTGCTGGCGCCCCCTCATGACACCAGCACGGACCTCACAGAGGTCATGGAGCAGATCAACAGTACGTTTCCATCCTGTTGCCGTGAGTATGAAAGATCGTAACGCCACTGCTGTGCTTTTTCCTTCCATTTCTTTTTTCCTGTGTGAGGCCCTTTGTCTTCTTTGGTGAGATAACAGCAGTATTGGAAGCGAGACTGAACATTATTTGCAGATAAATCAAGCTTTCTATATGTCAGCAAGGCAAACAAAGCCCAACCTGGATGCCATCACATCCCGGGGTGGAGGGCCAGTGCCACCCTGCTCTTTGAGATCCTTTGATCTGCCCTGCGAGCGACACGGGGCACATAAAACAAGCCTGTCTTTAAGGAGAAATTATCCTCTTCAGTGCAGGCCATAGTAAGAAAGGTACATTTCTCCAAAAGAGTGTTTTTTGTGGTATGCCAGACAAAGTCTGAAAATAGCTTCTTCTAAGTCATCCCTTCTCTTTTCTTCAGATATTATCTTCTGATGTCATCAAGTTCAGATGTAAAAAGGGATTATTTTCCATTTCACACCCCCCACCCTGTTTTTTGATTTGGTGTGGGTTTTGTTTTCTTTTCTTTTCTTTTCTTTTCTTTTTTTTTCAGTTCAGGGGTTCTTTTCTTAAGGAATAAAATAGTCACTGTATAAAGGGCAAACAATTTAAAGCATGGCAGATTATGACCCCGTGAATTTTCCATATGAACAACCAAGAGCCAGAAAATAACCAAATAAAAATCCCAGAGGAAACTGTATGATTGTTATTTATTGATTTTTTTCCCCCAAACATTTTGTCTTCAGCACCTTGGCGTCTTGCAGTTTCTACTGAGCTGTCTGCAAAAACATTTCTGCTGTTTCAAACAAACAGCTTACTGTACAGACATACATACTACTTAATGCTGCGATTATATTTTAAATAATATTTTAAAGAAATCAGAATGTATTATTTTAAAATTTATAATTTTAGGGTGATTAACTCTAGTCAGCCATTACACTAAGATTTTAGTGTTACATATCAGGTGGCGCTAGTGGAGAAGAACCACCCACCTGCCCATGCAGGAGACATAATAGACTCGGGTTCAATTCCTGGGTTGGGAAGATTCCCTGGAATAGGAAATGGCAGCCCACTCCAGGATTCTTGCCTGGAGAATCCCATGAAAAGAGGAGTCTGGCAGGCTATGGTCCATGGGGTTGCAAAGAGCTGGACATGACTCAAGTGACTCACGGAGAAGGCACTGGCAACCCACTGCAGTACTCTTGCCTGGAAACTCCCATGGACAGAGGAGCCTGGTAGGCTGTAGTCCATGGGGTCGCAAAGAGTCGGACACAACTGAGCGACTTCACTTTCTCTTTTCACTTTCATGCATTGAAGAAGGAAATGGCAACCCACTTCAGTGCTCTTGCCTGGAGAATCCCAGGGACGGGGGAGCCTGGTGAGCTGCCATCTATGGGGTCGCACAGAGTCAGACATGACTGATGTGACTTAGCAGCAGCAGCAGCAGCAGTAAGTGACTTAGCTCAGCACAGCACTATTATATATTATTCATCATATATATGTAGTATATAAAACAGCCTGTCGTTACACCCCTTTCCATCCTCTCCTCAGAAAATACCATTTTAAATGACAGTAAAGAGTGTTTATACTTTGATCATATAAAAATCTCCCAAGATAGGGATAGCTTTTCATAAAAATAAAAACATAAATTGATTTATTTGTGAAATTGATATATACTTTTAAAATTCTGCCTGGATTGATTAAACTTTTTTTTAAAATGGATATAGAATAGAAATGAGCACCTGCCCCAGATTTGGTTCCCAATATATTTCTGAATTGAATGAGTGAATGAATGAATGATTAAATTTTCCTATTGGGAAGGAAGGTTTAATTGATAGTACTAGATAGTACTTAGAAGGTTCAGTCAGATTCCTTTGCTTTTTTGCCCCTTTTAAGCTGTACAAGCTAGCAAATACTTTAATAAGCCTTTGCATGTCCAAAGCTTCAGTTCAGTTCAGTCACTCAGTCATGTCTGACTCTTTGCAACCCCATGGACTGCAGCATGCCAGGCTTCCCTGTCCATCACAAACTCCCAAAGCTTACTGACCATCTTTGGAGAATTTTTGAAAGCAAATTGGATTGGCATCCTCCCAATGCCAAGCTAATTTCTTGAGCCCCTGTAACTAATGAGAACTTTAAAATTACTGGTCACCAGCATACAGTGAATTGATCTGCATGTTAATCTTGACTTTTGATCCTTTGTGAATTAAAAATTAGCATGGTCACAAGTGAATTTCCACTCCTGGCACTCTTGGAATTAAAATGAAACTGTATTCTTAAATCCTAATTGCATGAATTGCCTACTTAAACATGACTTTTTTTTCTTACTCTGTCTGTATATTGTTGCACATAACACTTTATAAATCCTCTGTCTTGGATTAATGTCCCACTTGGTCCTGATAGCATCCTTGAATTATGGCCTTTTAAAGTTTTATTTTAATTATTTATGTTGAGTTTCAGAGCAGAGACACAAGCATTTCCATCTCTTACTGGCAAGAAGTTAATGAAGGGAAAGTAATCGAGTTGCCTATTAACTGATATACTAAAATTTCCACTGACTGCTGTAACTAATTTTTTCAGTGTAACATCATTTTGTTGTTGTTTTTTTCTTTTATGTCATCCAGATATACAGAATGCTAGTAGTAAGCTGAATATTATTTTCACTAATAGACTAACACATGCTTTTAAAATTATTTTATCTGCAGGCATATTCTCACTGTGAATTGCCTATATTTATTGAGCTTGATTGACATTCATCAAAACTTCAAGACCTACTAAAATACAATGATTTCCTGATTTCTTTAAAATATGTGTTTGTATGATTTGTTCAAGAGGGAACTTGCAGCCTTTATTTAATAAGAGGCTACAGGGTTAAAATATTGATTTGCAGCAAAACAGATTTGATTTCTGTTTGGATTTGGCTGTTTGCTACTGAGAAGAGAAGCTTAACTCTGCCTATGGTATACTTCATGCTCATGCAACTAAGCTTTCCCTCAAGAGGGTGTAGTTCTGTGCAAGTGTAATTTCCATATGTAAGAAAGTCCACTCTTTTTTCCCTGATATAACTTACATAATTGATAGGACTTGATTATTCCCCCTAATACTACTGGGGTGCACACTTTCCCTCCAGGGCATCATAAGAAGCTTCCACTTCTTGCTCTATCTTTTTCTCACGAAGCACCTACTGTGTGGTCACAGGTTTTTTTTTGTTTGTTTGTTTCCCTTCAAAAAGGGGGAAACAAAAAAATGGAATGATGAAAGTAGTCACATGCTGTTTGATTAGGGACAATCTTTAATGACCCAGAACAGATGCTACCATCATAAGCAGTGGAGCGCCTCTCTCTCCCAGGGCTGAGTACCAGTTCAGAAATTGTGAGATGTCACAGTGAAAGGGAGAGATGAAACCTCAGAGGCCTTAGAGAAGAGCTGTGCTAGTGGCTGCCCTTTCAAGTTGTACTGGATCAGCTTCACTGCACATGCCCTCTGCCACCAAGGAGGAACTGAGCTGCTCAGATGCAAAGGCAAAGTAGACACCATATTCTAACTTATCTCACGCTCTTAACTTAGCCCATGGAAGGCACAAGGAATAACCCAAGTTCCTACAAGACTTCTGAGTGCTAAAGACTAGGTTATTGCCACCATCTTCCTGGTCTTTGGGGTAAGGGTGGCAGAAACTAAAGACTCTGGCCCTGGCATTTCCTTAATGACTTCTTGGTCAGAATTTGTACTGTTCAGGAGAATATACAGAATTTTCTCTGTTCTAATGCATAAACCAAATATATGGCATGATTTCAGTGGGAAATTTTGAGATTTTTTTTTGCAAAACTAATTATTCACTGAATGCTTTAGCATGTACTGATTTGAGAGAGCTGGCGTATCTTTTGCATATTTTGGTGGAATTTTTATTTCTTAAAGCACATGGGATATGAAAAGCTAAGTAGGGAAACTAGCCCTGTTGAAGCATCTGGCCAAAAAAAAAAAAAAAAACCTTCCCCAAATCTCTTTCTTATTTTCTTATTAATATCCATTTAGCAGCTGGGAATGGTACAGTTCACACTTTTGCATGCATAAAAGGGAGAACCACAGAACTGCCTGCAGTTGACTGTTTTTGTCTTCTCTTTCAGCAAATCTCCCCAGCAGGCCACAGGTAAGAGTTCATGGGTTGATTGGTTTAGGTGCTACAGATTATAACTTGGAGTAAGCGATTAGTGGGACTTCCCTGGTGATCCAGTGGTTAAGACTGTGCTTCCAATGCAGAGTCAGGGTTCAATCCCTGTTCAGGGAACTAAGATCCCACATGCTTCACAGGATGGCCGGTTTGCTTTTTTATTTTGTATTTTTTCCTTTCTTTATTTAAAAATAAAATGTTTAAGCGATTAGCTACTGTTGATTTTTGATTTTTGCTATATTTTCACCTTATGAAAACAGAGAATTGAAATTCTTTTATGCTATGAATGTGCATTCAGAGTCCATGAACCATGCTCTGTTTTTATTTAGGGACAGAATGTTTTCCTGTTAGATCCCTTTCTTCCCATTTCTTGGTAGCACCATGGTATGGAGTTTATCCCTTGGCTTCCTGCTAGTGCACAGGACCCTCCTGCACAGCCCACTCGCAGTGCCTACCAGCCCTGCCCTAGGACATGATTTCTCCCTGTTTTGCTCTTCACTTACTTCATATCCCGTGCTTGATGAGAGTACGTGAAATGCTGCTCTGACACTATTTAGTCAGTGTTTGTCTTTATACTGGTGCCCTTGCTTACTGCATATGTTGCATACAGCTGCAGTTTAAGAGCTCTGCAAGGCTGGAGAAAGCATGCATTCAGGAGGCCTGTGTGCAGTTGATAACAGACCAGTGACATGCCTTATGAAGGCAGTCAGGAGACAGACCTGTAGCTTTGCTTCTCCACATTCCGATACCATGAGCTAATGGAAACAAGATTTATGGGGTCTTAGTGGGCTTCCCAGGTGGCTCAGAGGATAACGAACCTGCCTGCCATGCAGATGCTGGAGATATGAATTCGATTCCTGGGTTGGGGAGATCCCCTAGAGGTGGGTACGGCAACCTACTCCAGTATTCTTGCCTGGAGAATCCCAGGGACAGAGGAGCCTGGCAGGCTACAGTCCATGGGGTCACAAAGAGTGGGACACGACAAGTGACCAAGCACAGCACAGCACTTTTGATTCATTCCCCGTGTAAATAAGGAAACTTGTTGACATGTTAGTTGATTTGGTACAATAGTTTGTCAGTCTGAGGAGGGGGACCCCTCCCAAGCCAGTTTTTCCAGATGCCCCAGTTGCCAGATCTTTTGTGTTCTAACAGCTTTTTAGTGAAAGTCTTTCAGTTGTGTCCAACTCTTTGTGACCCCGTGAACTATACTGTCCATGGAATTTTCCAGGCCAGGATACTGGAGTGGGTAGCTGTTCCCTTCTCCAGGGGATCTTCCCGACCCAGGAATCAAACCAGGGTCTTCACATTGCACGTGGATTCTTTACCAGTTGAGCTACCAGGGAAGCCCAAAGTGAAAGTCGCTCAGTCAACTCAAGCCTTTAATAGTTCTATGTACTATGTAAAATTACTC
Organism: Ovis aries; assembly: GCF_016772045.2. NCBI lineage: Eukaryota > Metazoa > Chordata > Mammalia > Artiodactyla > Bovidae > Ovis > Ovis aries. The sequence goes on from NC_056061.1 coordinate 69,391,033, forward strand.
CAGATAGGTTTAGCTGACAGGGTTCTCCCAAACATCTACTTTGGATATCTACCGCAGAACATGGACTTAAAAGCCGTGCCTGGGGCAGTACACAAAGCTGCTTTGTTACTCGGAGGGGAGAAGATTTTGATTTTTCATTTAAGAATTTGCTGAGAACTGTTGGCAGATATAACCCATGTGTTTTTCAGTATTTTCCTTATCAGGTAGTCTTAGAAATAGTGTGTCCCAAGACCACAGTAAATCTTTGGAGAACATTTTTCCTTATGAACTTGTTTATGAATCTTTTTGAAACCATGAACCCTCTGATTGTGCTACTGTCTTAATGGCACAAGAGGCTAAGATATTAAGGGGAAGCACCAATGGTTCATCTTTAGTAACTGGAGGGAACACAAGGGAATATGAAGTAGATCAGTGGCTGTGGTATGAGAGCCTGTGAGAAGGAAGAACCTCATCCCAGAGAGCCAAGTCCTGTGAATGTTCTGTTGTCTTAGTGGATCAGAAGCAGGGGCTTCAGCACAGAGTGAGGATGGGCAGGAGGCCTTGGAGGTATGAGGAGAGACTGGAAGATGTACAGTAGATGCTTGGAGCTGGGGAGAGCATGTGGAAATAGAGTGACTGCCAGGTAGCATTAAAGGCCACCACTTGCTTGCTTGAGAATTTAACTTGAGGCCTGTCTGCAGGACTATGTGTTGCCCTTCAGCTACATTCAAGTTCATGGGCACAGGCACCAGAGTAGGCCGAGTATTGCATTTAACTTGAAATTTATTGCATTTAACTTGAAATTTATTGCATTTAAGTTGAAGTAGTTGTTTGGCCAAGAGGGTACAACAGTTCAAGGGAAGAGGCAGAGGAGTGATGATAATGCTTGCACCCAAGTCTGGTAGGAAGAATAGTGAGGATGCAATAGGTGTGGGAGACAGAAAATCCATAGGCCATAGTACCATAGGATGAGTGAAGTTTGGGTCCTAGTGGAGGTAAGCTGGAGAAGTACGGGTGGGTTGTCAGAAAGGGGGATGATTGAAATTGAAATATTGGAAGGGATGCAGGTATTGGCAATCATCCAGATTTGAGTGGAAGGCTGAGAAAGGGTGAAGAACAGATTCTGGGAGGAGTGGAGCACAAGGAGCTGAGAGGCCATAGGTTTGGAAAAACCATCTGTGTATTGAAATCATGAACGTTTAGAACCAATGAATGACAGCCATTTTTTTCTTCAAGAGGTAAGGAGACATGAGCTAAGAGGCCAGAAGATGACTGCATAGTGGGTGGTTTGGGTGGTATGGTTTGATGACAAGAGATTCAAAGCTGGGTACTTTTAGGAAGGAGAGAGAGAAAAGGCCCTGAAAAACACAATATGAACCTATGCAATATCTGAGGAGTGTGAGAGATGAAAAACAGTCCTATGGGAAGAAGTCTTTCCTTTCTATGGAGGAAGCTGTGCCTTTAGGGAGATGTAGATATCCATCAGAGCAAGTCAGTGAAAGACGCATTTAGAGAAGAGTTTGAGGACATAGGTTTTAATGATAATGGACCCAACCATTTGACCTCTGAAAGGTTGATGGCACTCCTCTGAGTGTGACCTGGATTTCTATCCTCCCTTGCTTCTGTACATTGGCGCTGAGCCTTTAACTGGCACCACTGCACACCCTTGGGCTTTGATTCTTGTCTTGAATTATCATTGTCTGGATCCCAGCTGGGATCCAGCTGGTACCCTGGAATTGTCAGGGTACCAGTTCTGCAGAAGACCTCCCACAGACCCTCAGAGGAACACAAAGGAGTGCTTGCACCAACCTAATTCAGTCAACATTAGTATCTCTCAGGAAGAAAAAAAAAAAGACAAATCGTCTCAGTTTTAACTTGGTTTCCAGCCTGGACAAGAGAAAAGTCTTCCAGACTTCCTCTATATCAGCTGAGTTGATGAAAAGCAGGCTATGAAACTTTAGGATGAAAGCAAAGGACTTCATTCCAGAAACAAAAGTCACATGGGAGTAAAAGTGTCCCCACTGAACGTAGCAAAAGAGGGCTTGTCTGTGCTGAAAGAAGCACTTTTTTGTTTTTAAGAGTTGACAGCTCTCTGCTACCTGTAATGCCTTCTGTAAATGTTGCTCTGACAGTGCTATTTTCTCTTCCCACAGGCAATGTGAAGTATTCATCTAGCCAACCAACATTTCTTGATTTACAGTGTTGCCCTTTTCAGCAAATGCCAATGTCAAGTTCCATTTAATCAGAAGCTCCATGGCTCTTTGAATTATGCTGTTGGGTGCGGACTGTGTGTTCTACTGAAGGAGTAAAACACTGCCTATCCAAAGAGGAAAGGATATTTTGTTTTTATAATAATCATATATTATTGTTTTCTTCTTCCCTTTCTATGCAACTGTAAATTAATGAACAGAATGGTATTTGGAAATGGAAATACATTTGTCACTGATTTGTATACTGTATACAGTATTGGGAAAGTGGGTGGGGGGTTTCTAATATGAGACCTTCTTTTTAATAACCGTGGACAAATGCATAAGAATTAGAAGACAATTTTACATTTTTACATTCCTTCATATTAACCTTGTACAATAACTTCATGTGTATTTGATGCTTTTACCATTATGTTTTGGTTATTTATAATTCATCAGCCACATGACCAAATAGATTTTATTTGTTTCCATGATTTGGCCAAATTAACAATTTCATATATGTCAATCAAATATTATACATTTATGGATTAGGCTACAGCTCTGTGTATACTGTTTACCTTTACTTCACATCATACACTTACTTCTTTAGTGACCACTTGGATAATCGCAATAAAAATCCTGTGGGTCTAACAGGCATTTCTATTGGGATTTTTTTTCCTCTTGTCTTTTATCTCCCTACTCTATATAAGTAGGTGTTGATTTCTTTATTTATTTCATGTTCCAATCTGTATGACAGAATTATAATAATCTCAAAGATTATTTTACCAAAGGTTGCCCATTTACGCATATTTTCATTTTGACACAGAAACAAGACTTGGTCCAACTTTTCCTAGTTCCCAGGTCTTGATTTTCATCATTCAGTACACAGCAGACCTGTGCCTAATTGTGATACCAAAATACATGGTTGTCTTTAGTTCCCTTTGAAGAAAGTTTAATGGTTGTTTGTGTCTCTAATATATTCAAGCCCTCTATGATTCTTGAAACCCCCAGTTATTTTCCTTCTGAAAGCAGACACAAATTTAATGAATGTCTCATTTTACTTTTTGAAGGAATAGCTTGTTATATTACCCTTCATTTGACCAATGCATTTGGGAACGATGTTTATCAAAAACCTGCTTCTATTGAAGAATGAAATTAATGCTTAGATGGTGGAATCCTGGCTTACACCTTTGAGTGCATTCAGTTAGGTATTTGGTTCAGCTCCTGATTTAACATTTATTTGGTTCAGTTTAAACATGCCGTGTCGTTTACCAAATGTAAAGAAACCAAAAAAAAAAAAAAAAGTGAAATGTGTTTTGATTGAAGCATATGTGCTTTAAAACATCAGGACATTTTAACTTTGAGTTCTTCTTTAACTGGGATCTGGCCAGAAGGAGGCTTAAAGTTAGAAATTCCTGTTCTTTAGAATAGGTTGGGTGGGTTGGGGGGCAAGGGTGTCTATTTGCAGTAAAGATATTTTGAGAAGAAGAAAATTGTTTTATATAAGAGGAAAGCCATGACCACCTTTCTACCTCAGATCCATCTTCATCCATCGCGTTGGAAATAGCTTTATGCCGCTACAGTTTGAAAAATCTAGAGCTTCTATCAGATCACATCTTACCCAGTAAAAATATCTATTTAAAGAAAAAAAATTCCCTGAACTCTGAAGTAAAAGTTGTAGATTTGGTGTATTCCTTGTCCTTACTTTGAAAAGTTATGTATTAATTTTTTTTCTGCCTGTAATTGTGTGCAACATGTTCTCTATCTGCTATTAAGGAAAAGCTACATAAAACACTACATGGTAACCTTTTAAGTAAGAGTAAATATAAAGAAATATATTGCAGTAACAGCAAGGGGAAACAAGTATGTAGTTCTTTTGAAATATGTGGTAAAGAACTAATCATAGATTATCATCTAAACTGGTTACATGTTGTATTTTTCATCCTGAATAAAAGTAATTTTAACACAAGATGACTTTGATATTCTTCAATGGTGTTTACTGATAGAACTTTGAATGTATGATTATGAAAATAAAATATAAAGACAGCCTGTATCCTGATACTCTACATGTGTTCCTGCAGTTTCTCTCATACACCCTAATACATTCTTTCTTACTCTCACTGTCTTACTTTCTTTTTCTCTCTGTTTCTCTCGTCTCTCTTATATGTATATACATAATTCTCAATTTTCTTTACAGATAGAAGGTTAGGGAAAAATAATATTGGATGTTAAAAACACATATGTGAAACCTATTTAGCTTTTATTTTAATATCTTAGATGCTATTAGTATTTAGTCAATTACTCCTTCAAATCCACTTTCAGCTTCAAGCTCTTAAATAATGCACTTTTTATATATGCGCTGGATTTTGCCACTCTAGTAGAAGTTTAATCCATTTCAAAGCTACCCCATGGGAATGAGTACTGAGACTCATGTTGTTTGATTCTGAAAGTAATATCTATGAAATAGAAAAGTCCCCTTAGTTTGTTAAAGAAAATTGACCCATTCTAATGAACATACATTTTAAGCATCCTGTCTGCTTCAAAGTAATAGTCACATTAAGCATCCCTAAAGAACCGATTGTTGGTTTCCAGCAACCTATTGAGTAGGCAGGTGAAAATAGAGGTAAGTAGACAGTTGAAAATATACGCTTCCCCAATGGCTCAGAGATGAAGTATCCACTTGCGACGTAAGAGACGTGGGTTCAATCCCTGGGTGCAGAAGATCCCCCGGAGGAGGGCATGGCAACCCACTCCAGTATTCTTGCCTTGGATATGCTATGGACAGAGGAGCCTGGTGGGCTGCAGTCCATTGGGTGGCAAAGAGTCAGACACCACTGAAGTGACTTAGCATGCATGCACACACGCACACACACACACACACACACACACACACATATATATATATATATATATATTTAGAAGAGTGTCCCATGTACAGAAAAGCCTGGTGGGCTACAGTCCATGGGGTCACAAGGAGTCAGACACAACTTAATGACTAAACAACAAACAATACTATACATTTTTTCTTTAAAGAATATAGTTTGCCTTTGGTTATTCCCCCAACCCTGTGCACCACCACCATTCCACTGTCTCAACTGACCAACTTGTTCAGGGTCATTTCTTAACTCACTAGTTGAGAATTGAATAGAACTGAACTGAAACCCCTAGTTGAGAACCGAATAGAACTGAAGCCACTAACACCACACCACCTAACACTATAAGTTGTATCCTGAAAATTCATTGACATACGATATCAGCTTGTGTTTTTTAAGGTTAATTAACAAAAGCAAGCCTTTGATGGAGGCCAGGGCCCAATCATAGTCACATTACGTTCATACCTGTGGCATTAGTTATCACTCACCACAATAATAGGACACAGCAGTCATAAAACCTTTATTTAATTTATGAGATGTGAGGGTTGGCTGATCTGGATTTATCTGGAGTTGGCTGGCTATTGAATGATGTGGGATGGCTAGACTGGGATGACTGGGGATATTGGGCTGAGTTCTTTCATCCACTAGCAAGCTAATTAACTGGGTGTCTTATTGTACAATGATGGAAGTGTCGGAATGTAGACAGGCTTTGCTGAGAACTGGTGCATCATCACTTCTACTGAATTCTGTTAGTCAAAGCAAATTACAAGGCTAAGTATGAGGAATAGAACCCACTTCTGTTGTGAGAGAAACTGCAGAGCCCAGAACAAAGGGTACAGCTAAGCTGGGGAGCGGCCATCAAATTTCACCTTATAAGCAGAGGACTTGGGCTAAAACCCTGATGTTAGCTGCCTCAATGGAGTGGGGAGGAAGTAGGCTTTTCACAAGGCCTTCTACAACCCTTGTGGCTCAGCTGGTAAAGAATCCGCCTGTACTGGAGAAAGAAATGGCAACCCACGCCAGTATTCTTGCCTGGGAAATTCCATGGACATAGAGGCCTGGTGGGCTACAATCCATGGGGTTGCAAAAAAGTTAGACATATTTATAGTGACTAAACAACAACAAACAAACAAAAATAATCCGCCTGCAATGTGGGAGACCTGGGTTCATTCCCTGGGTTGGGTAGATCCCCTGGAGAAGGGAAAGGCTACTGACTCCAGTATCCTGGCCTGGAGAATTCCATGGACTATATAGTCCGTGGGGTAGCAAAGGGTCAGACACTACTGAGCGAATTTAACTTTCACTTTTCTTCTAAAACAAAGGTCAACAGAGAGATGTTATGGGGAGGGAGGTGGGAGGGGGGTTCATGTTTGGGAACGCATGTACACCCATGGTGGATTCATGTCAATGTATGGCAAAACCAATACAGTATTGTAAATTAAAATAAAGTAAAAAATAAAATAAATAAAACCGTACAATAGGTAAAAAAAAATAAAATAAAACAAAGGTCAAGAAGATAGCCCCTCTGCCCCAGGCTATCAATCCAATTTCAGGGGAAAAGCAAATAGGAAGGCTTAGCAAGTCTTTGCCCCAGATCCTAGGAGAAGCAGAAGATGTGATAGAAAAGGACTGGCGTAAAATTAGAAAAATAAAAGAGAAAAAAAATCTATATGAGAAATGGAATAAAAGGGATATTATTATCAACTTCTCAGAAGGTGTGTTCAAATTAAATTGTTTGATTTTTAGATGAAAACACACAATGCATAGGAAGTCTTTCACGTTGAACAAATGAGTAGCTGCATGTGACACTGTGCCCTGGCAAGCATTTGTTTAGAAATATGCAATTTATTTGCATTTTGTTTAAGCTTACAAACGTGGCACTAATCTTGCGTTGTGAAGGCATTCCGATTGGTGACGTAGTTTTCATAATTGGGGAATATTTACAGTGTATGCTTGGGTTCAGCTATTCTTCTATAGATAGCTTATTTTTGGTACTGTTTTGAATTTTGTACGTGAGTAATTAGGAAAAGTTAATTGATAATATGCCCGCAGTCTTGCCCTGTTGTCAACCGAGAAAGCACAAATGTAGAATTTGTAATTAAATGAGAAGAGTTTCCCAGGCTGTCATGGGATGTAATTACAATTAATTCCTGATATTATTTTTTAAGAACCATTTTCAAAAGTATCAAAATACTGATTTTTAAATTTTTACTTCAAATCATGTTTTTTCTTTTAATTTAGAAGAAATGACATTATAAAACTGATGGAAGAATCAAGTCATTCTAACTTGAATCTGACCCAAGTAAGCCTATCAAAGTCTAGAATAGCCTTGTTTATATGAGCCCTGTTTACCCCTTAGCAAACTGAGACAGCTATGTATGCTGCTTGGGATATGCCTGAGGGCAGTTTGAAAAGCTCAACCCATCGCAAACTCATGTATCCTGTTTTCTACCCACTTCCACCTCCACTATACAGATTTATATATTGATAATGATGTCCAATATAAAAGGCTGCTTCAGTTAAGTTTAGTCGTTCAGTTCAGTTCAGTTCAGTTGCTCAGTCGTGTCCGACTCTTTGCGACTCCATGAATCGCAGCATGCCAGGCCTCCCTGTCCATCACCATCTCCCAGAGTTCACTCAGACTCACGTCCATCGAGTCCGTGATGCCATCCAGCCATCTCATCCTCTGTTGTCTCCTTCTCCTCCTGCCCTCAATCCCTCCCAGCATCAGGGTCTTTTCCAATGAGTCAACTCTTCACATAAGGTGGCCAAAGTACTGGAGTTTCAGCTTTAGGATCATTCCCTCCAGAGAAATCCCAGGGCTGATCTCCTTCAGAATGGACTGGTTGGATCTCCTTGCAGTCCAAGAGACTCTCAAGAGTCTTCTCCAACACCACAGTTCAAAAGCATCAATTCTTTGGCACTCTGCCTTCTTCATGGTCCAATTCTCACATCCATACATGACCACAGGAAAAACCATAGCCTTGACTAGACGGACCTTTGTTGGCAAAGTAATGTCTCTGCTTTTGAATATACTGTCTAGGTTGGTCATAACTTTTCTTCCAAGGAGTAAGCACCTTTCAATTTCATGGCTGCAATCACTATCTGCAGTGATTTTGGAGCCCCCCAAAATACAGTCTGACACTGTTTCCACTGTTTCCCCATCTATTTCCCATGGAGTGATGGGACCGGATGCCATGATCTTCGTTTTCTGAATGTTGAGCTTTAAGCCAACTTTTTCACTCTCGTCTTTCACTTTCATCAAGAGGCTTTTTAGTTCCTCTTCACTTTCTGCCATAAGGGTGGTGTCATCTGCATATCTGAGGTTATTGATGTTTCTCCCGGCAATCTTGATTCCAGCTTGATCTTCTTCCAGTCCAGCGTTTCTCATGATGTACTCTGCATAGAAGTTAAATAAGCAGGGTGACAATATACAGCCTTGACGTACTCCTTTTCCTGTTTGGAACCAGTCTGTTGTTCCATGTCCAGTTCTAACTGTTGCTTCCTGACCTGCCTATAGGTTTCTCAAGAGGCAGGTCAGATGGTCAGGTATTCCTATCTTTTTCAGAATTTTTCAGAGTTTATTGTGATCCACAGAGTCAAAGGCTTTGCATTGTCAATAAAGCAGAAATAGACATTTGTCTGGAACTCTCTTGCTTTTTTGATTATCCAGTGGATGTTGGCAATTTGATCTCTGGCTCCTCTACCTTTTCTAAAGCCAGCTTTAGCATCTGGAAGTTTATGGTCCATGCACTATTGAAGCCTGGCTTGGAGAATTTTGAGCATTACTTTAATAGTGTGTGAGATAAGTGCAATTGTGTGGTAGTTGGAGCATTCTTTGGCATTACCTTTCTTTGGGATTGGAATGAAAACTGACCTTCTCCAGTCCTGTGGCCACTGCTGAGTTTTCCAAATTTGCTGGCATATTGAGTGCAGCACTTTCACAGCATCATCTTTCAGGATTTGAAATAGCTCAACTGAAACTCCATCACCTGCACTAGCTTTGTTTGTCGTGATGCTTCCTAAGCCCACTTGACTTCACATTCCAGGATGTCTGGTTCTACGTGAGTGATCACACCATCATGATTATCTGGGTCATGAAGATCTCTTTTGTACAGTTCTTCTGTGTATTCTTGCCACCTCTTCTTAATAAATTCTGCTTCTGTTAGGTCCCTACCATTTCTGTCCTTTACTGGCCCATCTGTGCATGAGATGCTCCCTTGGTATCTCTGATTTTCTTGAAGAGATCTCTAGTCTTTCCCATTCTGTTGTTTTCCTCTATTTCTTTGCATTGATTGCTGAGGAAGGCTTTCTTATCTCTTACTATTCTTTGGAATTCTGCATTCAAATGGGAATATCTTTCCTTTTCCCCTTTGCTTTTCACTTCTTTTCTTTTTATAGCTATTTGTAAGGCCTCCTCAGACAGCCATTTTGCTTTTTTGCATTTCTTTTTCTTGTGATGGTCTTGCTCCCTGTATCCTGTACAATGTCACAAACCTCTGTCCATAGTTCATGAGGCACTCTGTCTATCAGATCTAGTCCCTTAAATCTAGTTCTCACTTCCACTGTATAATCATAAGGGATTTGATTTAGGTCATACCTGAATGGTCTAGTGGTTTCCCCTACTTCCTTCCATTTAAATCTGAATTTGTCAATAAAGAGTTCATGATCTGAGCCACAGTCAGCTCCTGGTCTTGTTTTTGTTGACTGTATAGACCTTCTCCATCTTTGGCTGCAAAGAATATAAACAATCTGATTTCGGTGTTGGCCATCTGGTGATGTCCATGTGTAGAGTCTTCTCTTATGTTGTTGGAAGAGGGTGTTTGCTATGATCAGTGCATTCTCTTGGCAAAACTCTATTAGTCTTTGCCCTGCTTCATTCTGTATTCCAAGGTCAAATTTACCTGTTACTCCAGGTGTTTCTTGACTTCCTACTTTTGCACTCCAGTCCCCTATAATGCAAAGGACATCTTTTCTGGGTGTTAGTTCTAAAAGGCCTTGTAGGTCTTCATAGAACTGTTCAACTTCAGCTTCTTCAGCATTACTGGTCGGCGCATAGACTTGGATTACTGTGATATTGAATGGCTTGCCTTGGAAATGAACAGAGATCGTTCTGTCATTTTTGAGATTGCATCCAAGTACTACATTTCAGACTCTTATGCTGACCATGATGGCTACTCCATTTCTTCTAAGGGATTCTTGCCCACAGTAGTAGATATAATGGTCATCTGAGTTAAATTCACCCATTCTGGTCCAGTTTAGTTCTCTGATTCTTAAAATGTCAATGCTCACTCTTGCCCTGTCCTGTTTGACCACTTCCAATTTGCCTCGATTCATGGACCTAACATTTCAGGTTCCTATGCAGTATTGCTCTTTACAGCATCAGACCCTGCTTCCATCACCATTCACATCCACAGCTGGGTGTTGTTTTGCTTTGGCTTCGTCTCTTCATTCTTTCTGGAGTTGTTTCTCCACTGATCTCCAGTAGCATATTGGGCACCTACCAATCTGGGTAGGTGAGTTCATCTTTCAGTGTACTATCTTTTTGCCTTTTCGTACTGTTCATGTTCTAATCACATGGACCACAGCCTTGTCTAACTCAAGGAAACTATGAGCCATGACATGTAGGGCCACCCAAGATGGACAGGTCATAGTGGAGAGTTCTGACAAAATGTGGTCCACTGGAGAAGGGAATGGCAAACCACTTCAGTATTCTTGCCTTGAGAACTCCATGAACAGTATGAAAAGATGTTGCTTAGTGTAAAACAAAATGCATGCTGGATACTATATTCTGAAAATATTGATGAAATAGTACAATTTTAAGAGTAAAGAGGAATTTTCTGATTAGAGGATGTTAACCATGAATCAGAAGTCTTCCTTGACTTGAAATTTAGTGGCTATAACTGAATTGGAAACAAAGTATCTAGTGCCCGCAATGGGCAAAGCATTGTTCAAGTTGCTGAAAAAGAGTTAGGGAGCAAATCTCTATCTGTCTAATCTAGTAGATTGGCCCAACCATAAACAAGAAGGTAAAATATTGATAACAGAAATGGAAGCTGGAAGGAGGATTAGCAGGCCCTTATAATAACTTGTCGCCTGCATACAGGAGACCTGGGTTCGATCCCTGGGTTGGGAAGATTCCCTGGAGAAGGGTATGGCAATCCATTTCAGTATTCTGGCCTGGAAAATCCCCATGGACAGAGGAGCCTAGTGGGCTACAGTCCATGGGGTTGCAAAGAGTCAGACACAACAGAGCGACTGAGCACAGCATAGCAGATATGAACTTGTAGAGCATTCTAGATTCCCACAAGTTGTGTATCCCAATACAGGGCTACATCTCATGAGAAAAATGTGTGGAATTAACAGCTTCCTGATCACAATAAACTGTGGAAAATTCTGAAAGAGATGGGAATACTAGACCACCTGACCTGCCTCTTGAGAAATCTGTATGCAGGTCAGGAAGCAACAGTTAGAACTGGACACGGAACAACAGACTGGTTCCAAACAGGAAAAGGAGTACGTCAAGGCTGTATATTGTCACCTGCTTATTTAACTTCTATGCAGAGTACTTCATGAGAAACGCTGGACTGGAAGAAACACAAGCTGGAATCAAGATTGCCGGGAGAAATATCAATAACCTCAGATATGCAGATGACACCACCCTTATGGCAGAAAGTGAAGAGGAACTAAAAGCCTCTTGATGAAAGTGAAAGAGGAGAGCAAAAAAGTTGGCTTAAAGCTCAACATCCAGAAAACGAAGATCATGGCATCCGGTCCCATCACTCCATGGAAAATAGATGGGGAAGCAGTGGAAACAGTGTCAGACTTTATTTTGGGGGCTCCAAAATCACTGCCGATGGTGACTGCCGCCATGAAATTAAAAGGCGTTTACTCCTTGGAAGAAAAGTTATGACCAACCTAGATAGTATATTCAAAAGCAGAGACATTACGTTGCCGACTAAGGTCCGTCTAGTCAAGGCTATGGTTTTTCCTGTGGTCACGTATGGATGTGAGAGTTGGACTGTGAAGAAAGCTGAGCGCTGAAGAATTGATGCTTTTGAACTGTGGTGTTGGAGAAGACTCTTGAGAGTCTCTTGGACTGCAAGGAGATCCAACCAGTCCATTCTGAAGATCAGCCCTGGGATTTCTTTGGAGGGAATGATGCTAAAGCTGAAACTCCAGTATTTTGGCCACCTCATGAGAAGAGTTGACTCATTGGAAAAGACTCTGATGCTGGGAGGGATTGGGGGCAGAAGGAGAAGGGGACGACGGAGGATGAGATGGCTGGATGGCATCACTGACTCGATGTACATGAGTCTGAGTGAACTCCGGGAGTTGGTGATGGACAGGGAGGCCTGGCGTGTTGCGGTTCATGGGGTCGCAAAGGGTCGGACATGACTGAGCGACTGAATTGAACTGAACTGAACTGATGGAACCATATCGTAGTAATTTCGCTGTGATGATTAATGTGCTTGTTGGTGATGACAGTAGTCCAAAGAAGGCATCACAATGATCAATAAAATGCAATGAATGTAGCAGTAGTTACCCAGTAAAAGGATTCTCTGGCTAAATAATCTTGAAAAACAATGCATGCTCTAAGGCACTTTGGAGATTCACAATGTACATGAACATAAAAGCTTTGAGAAATCCTTAAAGAAACCTGTCTTACTGTGTTCAGTTCAGTTCAGTCTCTCAGTTGTGTCTGACTCTTTGCGACCCCGCAAACCACAGCACGCCAGGCCTCTCTGTCCATCACCAACTCCTGGAGTCCACCCAGATCCATGTCCATCAAGTCAGTTATGCCATCCAACCATTCTCATCCTCTGTTGTCCCCTTCTCCTCCTGCCCTCAATCTTTCCCAGCATCAGGGTCTTTTCCAACAAGTCAGCTCTTCGCATCAGGTGGCCAAAGTATTGGAGTTTTAGCCTCAACATCAGTCCTTCCAATGAATACCCAGGACTAATCTCCTTTAGGATGAACTGGTTGGATCTCCTTGCAGTCCAAGGGTCTCTCAAGAGTCTTATCCAACACCACAGTTCAAAAGCATCAATTCTTCAGCGCTCAGCTTTCTTCACAGTCCAATTCTCACATGCATACATGACCACTGGAAGACCATAGCCTTGATTAGATGGACCTTTATTGGCAAAGTAATGTCTCTGCTTTTTAATATGCTGTCTAGGTTGGTCTAACTGTGTATCACTCTGCATTTCTAAAGCTTTAAGCAACAAAATCCTTTTTCTGCTGACCTGTAAGCTTTCGACAATATGTACTTTGGATCCTGAATTAATGTCATAGGTCTTAATCTTGCAAGTATACATAGGTGGTGAGCCCATGAAATCTAGAGAAGTGACAAAAGTAAAACAATTATCAGTATTAATTTAGAATTTTAAAATGGAAAGTAACCTTGTGTGACAACCAATATATTCCTTTTGTTAGCGAGATACGCTAAAGCATTGATAGGACTCAAAATGGTTTGTCTCTGTTCTCGGTTCAAGAAACAGTTATATTTATAGAGGAAAATAATTTCTATTTCTAAAATCCATATCTTCCTAGACAAGCCATGCATAGCAAGTGTTACTAAACCAGGCATGTATTATAAAAATCACAGGATCTAGGAATGCCTGGAGTATCCAAAATTTGTTTCCTAAGACCACTTTTTATAACAATTTCTTTGCTTAACTAATGACTGGAATTCCTTGTGTCTGCTAAAAATGACCCAAACATTATCCTATCACTTACTGGGACTTCCCTGGTGGTCCAGTGGTTAAGAGCTTGTACTTCCAATGCGGGGGTCACAGGTTTGATCCCTGGTCAGGGAACCAGGATCCCACAGGCCTCGCAACCAAAAAGTAAAACAAAAACAAAAAGAAACAAAAAAACCCCCCACCATGATTGCCATGTTAAGTGGAGCTATAAATGGCTTATAGTTTCTCTCTTCCAAAAACCCCTTTCTTTTGCAATCTGGCTCTTTTACATGCAGGTAAAAACTCAGTCATATTTTCCTCCAGATCTATTCATATTTTTAAAATAGCAAAACAATGTTCTGGATTTTCACAATCTGTTTGATTATTTTCTAAATCCATTCCTTTCGTGTTTGGAGAAAATATCTACAGATTATTAAATTCATTTCCCACATACTATTGGTAGCAAACAAAGGAGTTGAAGAGAGCAATTTTTGGAAATGAGCACTGTAAATGTAATGGATCGTCTCAAGATTAGTTATTAAATGCCAGTGCTCTTGGGTTTTAACTCCTACAGATAAATTATTTAAGTGGCATTCCTGAATCAGAACAGTTTAGAACCAAACCCATAAACAAGAGGGACTGGAATTTATGCTGCAATTGGCCTAGCATCAAAGAGTAATTAGTCAATTAATTTAATCTAAGCCAGCACTTAAAATGATAAACACAGCTAGATGTTAGAGTATTGAGATTTTTGTGTCACCATCCTCAGAATTACCCAAAGTGCATAGGCCGTGGTTAGGAATCTCTGTTATACCAGTCAACTAGTTCCCCAGGCCCCAGATAACCTGTTGATAAGAGAAAGTTGAGTTTATTGATAAAAGTAGTAAGAAAAAACACTACTTGATGGATGTTTTTGTAACATGTCAGAGGGGAAATAATAGTTTATGATTGGAAGGCACAGTAAGATGAAGGTTTAGAAGCCAAAGTTTTGAAGAATTTGGGGAAATAAAGTGGTCTGATGCTATCTGATGGAAAAAGAACTGAACAGTCTGATGTTCATATACATTTTTTCTTCAGGAAGTTTCTGGAATGATGAAGTTATAATAAAGCCATGATGAAGATAGAAGAATACTAAAGCTATATTAGTGAAGAAAATAGAATTCTAAACTTATGAGACTGTAGACAGAGTTGAGTGGATATAGACACTCTCAACTCTCAGCTTCTTTAGCATGAGCTAAAGCTTAGATTATTAATATCTGGAAGTGTGATCAAGTCACAACTTCAGGGCAATTTGTTACAGTTAAGTATCATATTTCTGGGGAAACTGTTTCAACTTCCCCAAGCGTCAGGTTTTCCTGTTCTTTTTGTTGGAGAATCATTTGTTGGGTCATTAAATGAGACAGCAGCTACACACATAGTATGCAAAACTCTGGGGATCACAGATCTGAACACTGCAACACAAACAGCAAGGAAAGGTTAATGATCAGAATCTGCATTCCACTTCTCAAGAGCCACAACCTAAACCAAGAGAATAAATACAATCACCCATTTGAAGAGCCTGCAAGATTAACTATGGGGTTATTAGCAAAAATCTTCAAATTTATAACTTCTTTGTTTGCATCCTGTATCTCAGTAATATTTTAGATACCAGAGAGGTTTAGAGAGATGTAATTACATCCTTCTTCTAAAATAGCACCTGTTCCCTTTAGAGAGCCATGTTACATGGCAGCTATATTCTGAACCACCTATTTTCCTGTTTCAGTGTTCAAATGTGCTCAGTTGCTTCAGTTGTGTCTGACTCTTTGTGAGCCCATGGACTGTAGCCCTCCAGGCTCCTACGTCCATGGTATTTTCCTGGCAGGAATACTGGAGTTGGTTGACATGCCTCCTCCAGGGGATCTTCCCAGGGACTGAACCTGTGTCACCTACAGGCAGGCAGATACTTTACTGCTGAGCCACTGGGGAAACTCCCAGTTTTAAGATATGTCCTGTCAACAATGAAAACTAAGTCTTGATTTTCTAAACTAGTTTCTAGCCTACTGAAGAGCCTATACAGTTTGCGAAGGTTAAGTGAAAGTCGCTCAGTCATGTCTGACTCTCTGAGGCTCCATGGACTATACAGTCCATGAAATTCTCCAGGCCAGAATACTGCAGTGAGTAGCCTTTCCCTTCTTCAGGGGATATTCCCAACCCAGGGATCGAACCCAGGTCTCTCGCATTGCAGGTGGATTCTTTACCAGGAGAGCCACATGGAAGCCCAAGAATACGGGATTGGGTAGCCTATCCCTTCTCCAGCAGATCCTCCCACCCAGGAATCGAACCAGGGTCTCCTGCATTGCAGGTGGATTCTTTACCAACAGGGAAACACAAGTGTCTCTTAAAGATGATAGTAAAAGAGTAGCAGGATTCAAAGCATTACAATGATGCATAGAGATATGTGAGAGAGAAAAGAATAGTACTTCCTAGAAAACAAGTCTAATTGCAGAGAAGCACTATTTATTTTCAATGAGCAATAAAGAATGGGCAACATGATGAATTGTCAAGTTTAAATGAGACCCTAAAAAACAGTTAATAGAGCCTTCATTATTTGGTTGCTGTGGCTTATGCCCTTAACAAGATGAGTAGACTTTTGCCCCTGGGTCAAGAAAGAAACTATAGTAAGCTATCGCCCTTTAAATGATTCACAAAAGTTGAATCAGAATACTCAGGGCTTATTCAAATCTCCCACATTATAATATATACAATTAGACAAGTACATGATAATTAGACTTAGAGTGGGAGGTTTTTCAAGTTAGTTTTAATTCATGAAAGGAGTGTTTGTGCTTAGATTTTCAAAAATGTTGATTCTGAAGATTTGATTGAGTCCTACAGTGATGTAGAGACTTCAAAAACCTGGGAACTCCAGCAGCTAGTGAGATCTAGGAATCCTCTTAATTGTCTCTCAATTAATGGACTGGTGAAGTTTTGGAAAACCAGATTTGTTAAGAGAAAGAAATGTACTTCATGTACTTCATGACTCACAGGGTAAGTCATGTTCTGTCACCTAGACAAAGCTTAGTTTGTATCACTTTGACAAAATTGTATCTTTGAGACCCCTGTGCCCTTTCTGAGCTGAAACAATAAGCAGGCAGATGGAATCAACCTTAGAGTTCACTTCATTTTAAGAACACAACAAAAGGTCATCCACATATTAGATAAGAATAGAATCACAAAGAAATTTGGATCCTTGAGGTTGTGGTTGAAGACCTATGAAGAGAAGGAGGGTGCATCAATAACACTTTTGGCCACAGTAGTCAAGGTAGACTGTTGATTTTTCCAGGAGAAGGCAAACAAGTATTGATAATTTTGGTCTAAAGGATCACTAAAACAAGAACACAGACTCATTATTGTAGAATTTTAGCCTCAGGAACCACCAAAAACAAAACAATATTTGAGTTTGGTACTACAGGGAAGCAGGGAACAAATTGTCCTCATGTCCTAGACAAGTCCATAAAATTGTCAATGGGTAATCCTGCAAGTACTGGTTCTAGGACCCCTGTGGATAAGAAAATTCACACTCAAGTTTCTTATACAAAATAGTAGAGTACTTGTAAATAACCTACACATATTCACTTGTATACTTTAAATCATCTTTGAAAGTGAGTCTTGTCCTACTCTTTGCAACCCCATGGACTGTAGCCTACCAGGCTCCTTTGTCCATTGAATTTTCCTGGAGTGGGTTGCCATTTCCCTCTCCAGAGGATCTTCCTGACCCAGGGATTGAACCCAGATACAATATCTAATGCAATGCAAATGCTGTATAAATAGTTGCCAGTAACTGAAAAATTCAAGTTTTGGGTTTTGGAACTTCAGGAACTTTTCTTTTCCCAAATATTTTTGACCTGTCCTAGCAAATGGCAACCCATTTCATTACTCTTGCCTGGAAAATCCCATGGATCGGGGAGCCTGGTGGGCTGCAGTCCATGGGGTCGCTAAAAGTCGGACAACTGAGCTACTTCATTTTCACTTTTCACTTTCGTGCATTGGAGAAGGACAGGGCAACACACTCCGGTGTTCTTGCCTGGAGAATCCCAGGGACGGGGGAGCCTGGTGGGCTGCCGTCTATGGGGTCAACAGAGAGTCGGACACGACTGAAGCTACGCAGCAGCAGCAGCAGCAGCAGCAGCAGAAGGTGGAACCAAGCTAGGCAGAACTCACGCTAGCAGGAGCCCAGTTAGGTGGAACCCACGCTAGGTGGAATCCAGGCTAAGCGGAACCAAGCTCAGCAGATCCCGGGCTAGGGGGGAACCCAGGCTCGATGGAACCGGGCTAGGTGGCATGTGTATTGAGTCCTGTGGATTATGAATGGGGATGTTACCAGTGTTACAGGGAATGCGACAAGGTATGATGAGTACTTCTCTATTTTGTCTGTTGATTGTAGTCTGTCTTTAACTCTGGCTAAGAGGTTGTTGTGAAACTTTGAGTTGTCACTTTGGTGAGGCAGTCTTAACCTGGAGGGGTCCAGCCCCAGTAATGCATCCTAGAATATGTTGCCCGCGAGAAGTCTGGCACCTCGAGATTTGCCCGTGAGCTTGTGTTAGATATACTGATATTGATTGGCAGGTCACTGTCCAGTTTAGCTCTGCCGTTGTGATGAATAGAAGGCCCTCAGGGACTTCAAGAAAGGAACTGGGAGCGTGTTTTGTTTGGCAATTCAGTTTGCATAGTAAACCACTGTGTGTGAGTGAGTGAGCATGGGTGTGTGATCACTAAGGTGGAAAACAAGTTGCTTGGTTAAAGATCCAAGGGTGATGGTTATGACTAGAACATAGGGAGTGCCAGGGTTGTTAGGGACACCCACCACTGAGTATTCTAAAAGTTCAGTGCTTTGTTTGAATGTATTCTAAAAGTTCATTCCTCAATGAGGTTGTGTAACAGTGGTAGGATTTCGGGTGGATATTGTAGCACCTGTATCAATAAAAATTTTGCAGCGCTTTCCTTTAATACTTAGAGAAATGTTTCCTTGTAAGTTTGAAAGTGAAACAGGACATTGGATTCCCCCTTGGAGCACCTTTACTGATTTTTCGCTTCATTTTGTCACTGTCCTTTCTGGGCTAACGCAAGGTAATTTTTCTCCAATGCAGTTCTGCTTATAGTAGCTACTCATGGCTTCATCAGTAGATGGCCTTTTCCTATATAGAATGACTGATTTCCCGTATAGGAGCCCATATAGATGGAAGTATCTGGCTGTTTTTTTGTTTTTGTTTTCTGTAAAGGCATAAATTTACCCTGAATCTTACTCTATTTTTGTTCTAAGTCTTTTTCAGAATAGTATTTAAAGCCTGGTAAAGGCTATTCCCCAATCTAGTTTTTGCTTTCATACAAAATCCTCTAGTTGTAGCTTAAGACTATTAATAAAAAATGAGAAGAAAGCTGGGGTCCCATTTGCCTCAGGATCTACTCCTAAATTTTGCCTAAATAGAAAAGAGTCTGTCCTTGAAGTATCAAATAAACTTAGCCTTGTTTGCTACAAGACTATATCATAGTCCCATCTATTTTTGTAGAAAAGTCTTTGGGGATAGTCACCAAAAGACTGCTCAACATTTCAAGCTTTTCTAAACCTCTCTAGATCCCTTTTTAATTAGAACTTGATTCAGTTACCCTTGAGATCTTCTCATTCTGCCTTATTCTTCTAATTTTTTGCACCTGAATTTCCACTAATGTATTAATTAATTTGTATAAACCTGGAAGCCCTGGATTATTGGTTTCTAAATTTATTCTACATTCCTCTGCAAAGTTTTTTCTATCTTATATAGACTTTGGAAATGAATTACCAGTGGCTTTCAACTCATAGTGAGACCTCAGCTTAAAACCAACCGTAGGAGATTTTTTCCTGTTCTGAGGGTAGTATAAAGAGTTAATCAAGGTTCAAGGTTTCTGGCCAACCAGGAGTGAAAGAGAGAGTGTCAGAGAGAGAGCTAGAGTGGAGAGAAATGAAGGTATATAGTCTGGTGGAAAAGAATGATACGATAAAAACGAATAGGTTCATTTTGTAATTTGAAGGAATCAAAAGGGGAGATTGCTTTATATTTTTCACATCATGCTTTGGAGAATTTTTTTTTAAGGAAGCAATTTTGGATCTGAATTTCTTTTAGCCACTTCCCTACGCTAATCAAAATTTACAAAAATTGAATATTTAAAATTTTGTTCCCCTTTTGGGCCTAAGGTCACTCTCAAATGAACACTTTTGGTTACATCATAAAGTTCCCCTGGAGTGACTTCTGTAATCCTAAATTATCCTTGGTGAATTATGTCATTTAGACAGTTAAACTCATGATTTGCAGTTGTAGTGTTAAAAATATGAGAATTAGACATCTGGCTCAGAGGGAATGCAGATGTGTGTATGGATGGAGATAAACCTGCAGGAGTCTGGGAGTGGTTAGTCAGAGAGGATGGTTTGTGCACCTCATGACTGTAATCCTCCAGCCTAATGGCTCGGCCATATCTGATTAATCTCAGAGGTTGGAAAAGCTTGGAGAAATCTTTCCCAACCTGGACTCCTATCAACAAAACAAATCAAGACAGGAAAGTCCTCTTAGATTTGATTAGGGACCAGGACAGGTAAGAAACTAGTGAACTTCTCAGTTTCCCAGGGCCAGTATGATAAAGGGACATATTGGGACCTCTGTTCATTTTCAAATATGAGCAGACAATAAGGAATTCCTAAAATGGGTTCCCTAGTCCTAGAAGTTAATCTCAGCGTTTTGGAAACTCACCACCAGACTTTTTTGATTGAGTAATGTGGGGATGGGCAGGATTAGGAATGTGCATTTCTAACAAGTTTGCCTGGCAGGACGTCAAGGGGACTCAGAATAGCAAAGTCCTAGTCAAGGGTCTTGACTTAACTGCAGTAAGGAGAGCTACATTGGATGTTGGTAGGAATTGCAAGATTGTCAAATACTGGCTCCTGGAAAAAACCCAAAACATTAAAATAACCTCTTGATAAGACAAAGCTGAGAGGTTTTTTTTTGTTTGTTTGTTTGTTTTTTAACCATGGAGAAAGAGCACTGCTTCATAGAGTCTTGGATGGGGATCTATATGAGTCTTGGAGTTTGGTTTAAGGTAGATCTTTTAGTACAGATATTTGATTAGGATTGGATAAGTATCATGGTAGAATAGTTTAGGATTTTAGTTTAGATGAAATCTAAATAGATCCAAGAAGGAAAGGATTTTAAGGCAAAGGTTTTAAAGAGCTGTGATGAGTAAACAGATGTTTGATGCTATTTATTGAAGAGTTGAACAGTGTGATATTCATTTAAATGGTGTTTTGGGAAGTTCCTGGAATAAGCAATGAAGTTATTTGCAACTTTCATCTTCCTGGGCAAGAGATTCTTGGAATAGTAAAAGCATGTTGACAAAGATAGTGAAATGCTAAAGTTAATGTTAGTGAAGATGGCCTAATGGTAAAAATTGCGCTAACAGAAGCAGTAAGCTGTGTGGGCATGGATTTCGTAGCTATATTTCCATGCTTCTCAGAGCATTGCATCTATGCAAAATGTCAATACCTCAGTTGCATGTGCAGTTGTCATATTATTGATAAAAATGGCCTGCAAACTTAGCAATATTAAAATCAGCCAGTGAGCATACAGTTAATAGGTTTTAAATAACATGTTTTCATTCTGTCTTCATCTTACATAAGAAACATTTATTCAAATTATGCTGTGATTTTTGTACTTTGAGTCCAAGAGAGCCTCATGTTAAAGGGAAAAACAGAATAGGTAATTTATTTTGCCAGGGACAAGAGGTGGGGTGGGGAGTGGGAAGGATAGTTTTATTTTGCCAAATCAAACTAAAAACAATGTACAAATGTTTTATTTACTTTTGAACATAAATAAAATTTAGTGAAGGAGATGGGATATTTAAGAAAAATCCCAGTAAACTTTAATTAAATGATAAAATGGTCGTCAAATTTATGGGAAAGAAAAGAGCTATTATTGATAAAGTGGAATCTTTAGACCAATGTTGTTTTGTTCAGTCGCTAAGTTGTGTCTGACTCTTTAATAATTGCTCTCTGCTCTTCCCCAGTAGCATATTAAACACCTTCTCACCTAGGGGCTCATCTTCTGATGTTATATCTTTCTGCCTTGCCATACTATTCAAGGGGTTCTCCTGATAAGAATACTGGAGTGGGTTGCTATGTCCTCCCCCAGTGGACCACATTTAGTCAGAACTCTTCACTTGGACCCATCCATCTTGGATGGCCCTACAGGGCACAACTCATAGCTTCACTGAGCTATGCAAGCCCTTTTGTCATAGCAAGGTGGTGATCCATGAAGGGGTTAGACCAATATTATATGACCTTTCTAAGCAATATAATCAATAAATTTAGGTTTACTTACAGATAGTGGTTCTTAAAGTATTGTCCCTGGACCGCCAGCATCACTGTCACTGGGAGTTGTTTAGAACACAAATTCTTGGGCCCCCACCTCAGACTGAGTGACTCAGAACTCTGAGATTGGGCCTGGAAATCTTGCTTCAATAAACCCTAGAGATGATCCTGATACAGGTTCAAGTTTGATAGCCCCTACTGTAGGACAGAGTCAAATTGTGCTGAAACATAGATTGCCATATTTCTTCTGAATGTTTTGGGCCCCAAATAATACTTTGAAACTTCTTTAGTAAAATCAATTGAGCTTCAGGCAGCTATATTAACAAATTTTAGCAAGTATAGTGGTATTAACAAATTGTAGTTTTAGAGATCTGTGAGGGCTCATAGAGTTAGAAAGCAATTGTTTTGTGTGTGCTATTTCATTTTAGTCGGACAACTCTTTGCAGCCCTATGGACTGCAGCCCTAGGTTCCCTTATCCATGGGATTCTCTAGGTAAGAATACGGGAGTGGGTTGCCAGTTCCTTCTCCAGGGGATCTGCCCTACTCAGGGATTGAACCTGCAACTCTTATATCTCCTGCATTGGAAGGCAGGTTCTTTACCACTGGTACCACCTGGGAAGCCACAGAGTTAGAAAACAATTGTTTTAACTTAATTAAAAAGTTAAAATCATGACTCTTATACAAATAAGCGTCTCCTTCTCCTCCTGCCCCCAATCCCTCCCAGCATCAGAGTCTTTTCCAACAAACTCCAATGCATTTTGAACACATTTCATTAATTTTATATAGCTCACTAAATCAACAAGAAAACCAAAGATATTAAAACCATGCAGCTGAATATTTCAAACTGAAGCAAAAGCAACAAGGTTAAGATTAGGGATTTGCAGTTGAAAAATAATGCGAGTACTCAAATTTTTGAAGGAAAAAGTACAAAAACTGAAAGAGTAGATATCCAGTACCTTTAAAGAACTTATAGGTCAAGAAAAGATGTGAAAATTAACTAGCAGATCGTTAGAAACTTTGCCTCCATTTTTAGTAGCATGCTGGAGGTATATGTAGATCACAGGGAGCCAACTGAATAAGGGGGTCCTTGGAAATAATCTGTATTCACTCATTTAAGAAGTGTAACTGTAAATGGGAGTGAGGAATATAATATGAAGCATTGAGTAGCAGTGGAGACGTAATTTTAAGATGGGATCTGCATTGCAGAGGATTTTGGTTTGCCAGGGCAAAGTGTCAAGATAAGGAAGAAGGAGCTAAACTCACACCAAGAGAGACCACATCTGTAATCTTAGTGTATTCTTTTTCAGTTCGTCTACATAATCCCCAAGAAGAATATGAATTTAAGAAAGTTCTGTATATGCTTATTTTTCAGTTAACAAGGAGGCATCTCTGAAACTCCACTTTGGGGACCTAGATCGTCTCTTTAGTAGAGTAAACCTGTATCCATTCTATGAGTAAGTCTGTCTCTGAGTCTCTCTCACACACACAGTCAAAATTCAGAGGCAGAGGGGATCTAATTTTCTGACCCAAAAACAAACAAAAAACCCTTCCATATAGAAATTATAATGCTCATTATCTGTAATCATCCCAATCTGGTCTCCATTTACCATTAAGCCTTATGGAAAACAGGAGGGAAAAAATGATGTTTTCTAGTTGCAAAAGCAAGAGAGTTCCAGAAAAACATCTATTTCTGCTTTATTGACTATGCCAAAGCATTTGACTGTGTGGATCACAATAAACTGTGGAAAATTCTTCAAGAGATGGGAATACCAGACCACCTGACCTGCCCCTTGAGAAACCTATATGCAGGTCAGGAAGCAACAGTTAGAACTGGACATGGAACAACAGACTGGTTCCAAATAGGAAAAGGAGTACGTCAAGGCTGTATATTGTCACTGCTTATTTAGCTTCTATGCAGAGTACATTATGAGAAAAGCTGGGCTGGAAGAAGATCAAGCTGGAATCAAGATTGCTGGGAGAAATATCAATAACCTCAGATAGGCAGATGACACCACCCTTATGGCAGAAAGTGAAGAGGAAGTAAAAAGCCTCTTGATGAAAGTGAAAGTGGAGAGTGAAAAAGTTGGCTTAAAGCTCAACATTCAGAAAACTAAGATCGTGGCATTGCATCTGGTCCCATCACTTCATGGCAATTAGACGAGGAAACAGTGAGAACAGTGTCAGACTTTATTTTTCTGGGCTCCAACATCGCTGCAGATGGTGATTGCCGCCATGAAATTAAAAGATGTTTACTCTTTGGAAGGAAAGTTATAACCAACATAGATAGCATATCAAAAAGCAGAGACATTACTTTGCCAACAAAGGTCCATCTAGTCAAGGCTATGGTTTTCCAGTAGTCATGTATGGATGTGAGAGTTGGACTGTGAAGAAAGCTGAGTGCCAAAGAATTGATGCTTTTGAACTGTGGTGTTGGAGGAGACTCTTGAGAGTCCCTTGGACTATAAGGAGATCCAACCAGTCCATCCTAAAGAGATCAGTCCTGGGTGTTCATTGGAAAGACTGTTGCTAAAGCTGAAACTCCAATATTTTGGCCACCTCATGCGCAGAGTTGACTCATTGGAAAAGACTCTGATGCTGGGAGGGATTGGGGGCAGGAGGAGAAGGGGACAACAGAGGATGAGATGTCTGGATAGCATCACCAACTCGATAGACATGAGTTTGGGTAAACTCCGGGAGCTGGTGATGGACAGTGAGGCCTGGCGTGCTGCGTTCATGGGTTCACAAAAAGTCAGACACGACTGAGCGACTGAACTGAACTGAACTGAATACTGAGAAAGTGATTTTGCTTTAAATATGTTTTCCTGTTTGCAACAAGGAACACTTTGTGATCTTTTGAACAGGAAACTTTTCTATTAATCCCTTTTAAAAATAGCAAGACACCACTGAGCTTTGCAAGAGAGACCATTTCTCAGTTTGAGGTTACAGTTTTCTCTGTGATTAACAAAAACTAGGTGTTTTCTTCAGGGATCATGGTAATTCCTTTCACAACATAATTTCTGAAAAAGCTAAGAAAGAACATGTGCTGTTTCTGTTGAACTCTTGCAAATGTGTTTAAAATGTGCTCAGGCCTTCATGTGCACATAAATTATTTCCCCAGTTAAAAATGTGTCCCTAAGTCTGGTTACTTGTTAAATGCTTCTAGGTATTGGGAAAGAAAGTGAAAGTCGCTCAGTCGTGTCTGACTCTTTCTGATCCCATGGAGTATACACTCCAGAATACTGGAGTGGGTAGCCGTACCCTTTTCCAAGGGGATCTTCCCAATGCAGGGATCAAATCCAAGTCTCCCATGTTTCAGGCAGATTCTTTACCAGCTGAGCCACAAGGGAAGCCCAGGTATTGGGAAGATGCATTCATTTGCCTCTAGGTTCCTGAATCCATTCTTCCCTGGCACTTTACCAGGAATTGAAATATCTTTCCTTCATTGAGCACTTTCTATGTTGTTGGACACTTGTGCTGGATTCGGTACACACATTGCTCCAGTCCTCGTAACACCCTGAAGAGGGGTAATTTGGTGCCTTCTTACAGACAAGAGAGCCCGTTCAACAAGGTAGCTTCCTTGACAGGTCACAAGAAGACCTGGGCTTCAAACCTAGATATGCCCTACTCCAACAGTGTATTCTTACCTCAAAAAGCAGCCACTTAAAAGAGCAAGAGTGCTGCACATAATTCAGCATCAGTCAGGTTAAAACTCTAGTGAGGCAGCAACATCTTGAAATAAGGTTTGGGAATGACAGCTTTTTCTGTAGAACTCCAAATTTTCCTTCAGGTGTATCACAAGGTGATAGATAAGCCAGGTCAGTGTTGTCCACAATGCCTTCACATTCTGGGTATTGAGCTTCTAGTTCATGTCACTCTATTGGCCTGCTTGGTGTCAGATCCCTCTCCTGTTTATCTATCTGATTACCCCCTTTTACCACCACTATCCACCTCCCTTTCTACTCCCCCTAACACTGAGGCAAAGACTATGAACTCCAGTCCCAGATCCGCCCTTCACCAGCAAAGGTGAGACTGTCACTTGGCAGTGACTGAGGCAGTACAAATGAACACAGGGTGGAGATCTTAGGCACCCTGAGCAAGCTAACTATCAAGAATCAGGAGAAATCATGTGCAGGTTACAACAGGCCTTAAAATTCACTATTTGAGTCAGAATGACCTACATGGACTCTGGTGGACCTTGAAACCACATAAATACAAGGAGAACGCCATGTTGCCATGAATTTTTTGAGTACTTGAATGGAATTTGGAGGAATGTGTCTGCGAAAATATGTGGATGTGAGAGTTGGACTCACTTCTCATGTATGGATGTGAGAGTTGGACTATAAGGAAAGCTGAGCGCTGAAGAATTGATACTTTTGAATTGTGGTGTTGGAGAAGACTCTTGAGAGTCTCTTGGATTGCAAGGAGATCCAACCAGTCAATCCTCAAGGAAATCAGTCCAGAATATTCATTGGAAGGACTGATGCTGAAGCTGAAACTCTAGTACTTTGGCTTGACTTATTGGGAAAGACCCTGATGCTGGGCACGATTGAAGGCATGAGAAGGGGATAACAGAGGATGAGATGGTTGGATGGCATCACCCACTCGATGGACATGAGTTTGAGCAAGCCTCAGGAGTTGCTGATGGACAGGGAAGCCTGGTGTGCTGCAGCCCTTGGGGTCGCAAAGAGTCGGACATGACTGAGTGACTGAACCAAACTGAACTGTCTACCAAAATATCTCCACTGCAGCTCCCTCAGACTCATGCTTCCACTGAACTGGCTTTCCCAGGAAGAGGCAAAATGAGGAACAAGAAACACGTCAGGCTGCAGAGACGGAAAGTAAGACAGTCACAGAGATTCAGGCAGCCTGAGTAGCAGGAGGCAGCTGTAGAGCTAGGGTGAGGTGACCATCAGCTGGTAAGTCAGACACACTCTTGAAGCTCTAACTGGTTCCTCAGTTGCGAGCTCTTAATTCTGTCCCATGACTGTAGTGAGCTTGTAATCAAGCAACATTGTCAGACACTTGGGGAGCCAACTGGCCAGAGGTGTGTATCTAAGATGGCTATCGTTTTTCTGAATAGTTCTACAGAACTTCCCTTCATTTCTTTGCTATTAGCAATTTTTCTGAGGCTTGAGCTCAGCTTCTTCCTCTATATAATATGGCACACATTTAAAATGGTTCCATCATTTTACACTTTGGGAAAAGAGAATTAGAAAGCAATGAGAGGGTGTCAGACTAACAGTTTTGCACCAAGCTAGCAACAAGGATAGACTCCCTGTCTCTGACTCCTGACAGATAAGGGGTTGATTTCATTTTTCATCCACCATCTTGGTGGATGGTACTGCCCAGGTTTTAACCCATAACAGGAAGACAGAGAGGCAAGTAGTGTCTCTGTTCAGGTTCCTCTCCTTTGCTGCTGAGGCCCTCTGTGCAAGCAAAAGAGTACTTCTGACCTATTTCTTTCTAATAGTAATCATAGCTCTTACCAGTTTTCCATAAAAATCAGGTGTGGGGGGAAAAAAGTGAAAACTTGATGGAGTACAACATGGGGTTGAATAAGAATGCCACTTCTCCGCTATTTCACATTTCTCTTAACTGAAATGAACACATGCCCTTGGAGGCAGAAACCCAAGGCTAGTTGTGACAGAAATGAATATCAGGCAATTCAGGTTCATTGCCATAGAAGTGTCATGATTCACTTTCAGTAGACAAGAGGTACCCAGGGACCCTGCTTGTTTTGTGACATTCTCACCTCCACTCTACTGAATTTGCTGATTACATAATTGAAAATTATAATTTCCAGCATGGGGGTGAGGGTGCTCTTTCTCCCCATCTAGAGCCATCAGCTGTAACGTCCTTATCCCATTGCTCACTCACAGAAAGCTGGAGAGGCTGGGGGAGACACAATGCATCCCTGGAGGCACATGGATACATTCAGGCTTTATCTTCCCCGCCAGCACGTGCACTGGGAATACGTAGAGAAACCTCTGGAGATGTTAATGTGGAGCTTGCCAGAAAGAAGCATTCTGAAAACTGGCTCCTTGCAAATGAAGTTGCGGATCATTTTGAAAGCCCAGCCTCGTGGTAAACATCTCATGATGGCAAAGAAGCTGGTATTGGGGCAGGGAGAGGGTACTGCCAGGGGGCTATATACGTGGCTCACAGCATAGTGTCAGAAGGGCCTGCAAAAAGACTGTGTGAAGCAGAGTTGGAGACGAGGAAGACAGAGCCTGGAGGAAGCCCGTGAATGGCTGTCTGCCTTGAGCCTGGCTCACTGCTGCTCTTGAGGACATCTCCTCCTTTCTACCACCTGAGGCTGACAGGCAGAGATTTCCTGTGTGTACCAAGCCCAGTTAGGCTAGGAAGTAAACATGATGGGAAACACAAGAGGAAAATTGCAGCTTATCAAATAAAATATAGATGATAACATTAAGTGTTCAGAAATTGGAATATAATCACTAGAAACACAGCTCTCCTCCTGCTCTGTTTTTGTGTATGACTAATTGCCAGTTTTCCATGAGACAGCACCTGGAGTCCCAGTGTGACAGACAGCGACGGGTTTTGGAAATGTTTACTCTGGTTGGTCAACAAGAAACACCCCACTGCTTTTCCTGAATCTCATGGAGTTCAAGGTCAGCCTGTTGTGCAAGAGGAATCTTTGGTAGAAATCCCACCTGGCTGCTGACTCAGATGAGAGATTTTCAGAAGAGGAGATCCATGTGTTTGAATGTTGCTCATCTGCTTTGATAAATATTCAGGGAAGCAGCACTGCCCAGCATGTGGAGATAAAACCTGTTTGACTTTGACCACGGGCGTCCTCAGACTCTGATATTTTTAATGGCATTCAGCATTCTGGCCAGTCCGGGAATAAGCCCATGGTTTTTAAACATGTGTGGAAATCCAGCAAGCCTGTCAGTGGCTGTCGTTAAAAACCATGAATTTATAGTAAGTCGTGTGGCTCTGAACCGGGAAGCTGATTCCATTTTGGAAGGACCAGGGAGATGGGCATGCAGGGAACAGCATGGACCGTGAGAAAAGCACAGCCCTTTGAGCTCGGCCTAGGCAAGGCCACCACTGAGGGTCTTTGGACCAGCTCTCCTGGGCTCTCACCTACCACATGTGCACAGATTTCCTAAATGTTGCAAGGAACCAGTGATCTCTCGGTGCTCAGGAAGGATTTTTTCACTGGTATCACAAATCCTGTCCTTTCTTGTTGTGGGCTGCTTTGTGCCCGCCTCGCCCCCACCCCATTCATATGTTGAAGCTGTAACTTCCACAGCCTCAGCATGTGGTTATTTAGAGACTGGACCTTTAAAGAGGCAAGTAAATTAAAATGAGGCCCTTAGGGTGGGCCTCAATCCAATGTGATCGGTGTCCTTGGAGGAAGAGAAAATTTGGATATGTAAAGAGACAGGAGGTGCACAGGCACAGAGGAACAATCGTGTGTGGACACAGGAATAGTGGGTATCTGCCAGCCAAGGAGAGAGGCCTCATAAGAAAGGAAACCTACTGACTTCTTGATCTTAGACTTCTTGCCTCCAGAACTGTGACAAATTAAATTTAAGATGTGTAAGCCACTCAATCTGTGTATTTTTTTTTTTTAATGACGCCCCTATTAGACTAAAAGTTTGCTTTTACCAGAAACTTTGTTTCCTTCCCCTTCTCCTTTTTGGTTTTTCTCTCTCCCATAGGAAAACTCAATTTGAAGAAAGCATCACAAAATCATTCACACTGAAGTGTACATGACAAAGAGACCTTGAAATGTCCCCTTTCTCTGGGCTCTCACGTCATTTGAATTTAATATCCCTACTCTGAGTCCCAGGGTTGAAGATCTAAATGGATCATCAGGAACCAGGAGAGGTGTGTTGGGTGGACATTGGTCCTCTCGAGGGCCCCCTGTACTTTAGGCCTCCAACTCCAGTGCTTGCCCTGGAGCCTCAGGCTGAAGGACATGCTACGGACCAGAGGACTGACTTTTCTTTCTTGGCACAGTGGGGATGAAGTGTCAGGTCTGGAGGTAGGATGCCAGGGTCACTGTTGAAAATTTTCTCCATCATAGGAAAAATCCAGTGGTACCCGTCCCCCTACCCCAAATGTTCCCATCATCTTATTTTTAAGAAATCTTCAACAGATAAAAAGGAGAAATGCCAAACTCCAACTACATATTTTACATGGTAATAGGAATCCAACTCAAAAGGGTTTAAACAGAAAAGATTTTTTTTATCTTGAATATTGGCAAGTCCAAGAGGAGAGTTGGCTTTATATTGATTTAATGGTTTAGGCATGTCACCAGGCACCCAGTCTGCCTCCCTCTTTTTTGCTTCCCTCAGTGTCAGCT
Source organism: Ovis aries (assembly GCF_016772045.2). Lineage (NCBI taxonomy): Eukaryota > Metazoa > Chordata > Mammalia > Artiodactyla > Bovidae > Ovis > Ovis aries. The sequence continues at coordinate 69,421,462 of NC_056061.1, forward strand.
TCATTCCCAGACAAGCCAGCAACCAGAAGAAAAGAAGAGTGTATCTTCCTGTAGCTTTCTTAGAAACCAGAAAACTCAGACGCCTCCTAGACAATTCCGTTTCACATCTTGGTTTTCTATACATTAAGAAGGCTGCAGATGGGAATAGATGTCAAGTAGTGACTAACAGTATCCACTGCACTGCACTTGTAAGTTTTTATTAGATCTGAGAGTCAAGAACAACAATGAGTGATAATAGGAAAGAGTGTATTGGTTTAAGCCCTGTGCTGGTCAGGAGATTACAGCCGCCTCCAGCAATGGGGTTACAGTGAGATGAGCGGCATGAAGAGGGATTGAACTGTCCAAGAAACAGAACAGAACAGTTGTGTTTGAAGATCCACAGTTGCTCTGTGGTCCAGCGACTATGTGACTGTGTGTATGTGTGACTATGCTCCTTTCTTTGGTTTCTGCTTGTCTTTTTATATTTCTGTTCTTTTCACTACCCACCCATTGGCTATCTCTCTAATTTCCCTATCCAGATTCCACCCAGAGACAATCTGCATGGCCTGCCTGGCAGCGCCTTTCGCTCTTGAGCACGATCCTGGGCATTCCCACTCTATAACCAGGTTGACCTTAGGCCAGGGGGGCTACATTTGATTTCATCACCAGAGATCTCAAGCCAGAGCAAGAATATTGGCATATTTGTAGTCATCACACCTCTTTCTGATAAACTCCAAGAGCAAGTCTGTATTTAAATGTTCTTAACTGTGATAACACCAAAACAGAAAAGGATTTAATGGTCCAAATCAAAAATAAGAGTCTAGTGTCATAATGTTTTTAAGTAACATGGTATATTTCCTACAGTGTGTAAAAAGAGAAAAACAGGAAAAGGCAGGGACTATAGTTATTTATGTTTGTTTTTTTACTTGTTAGACTTTAATTAGAATTTTAAGTGCTCGTGCTCTATCACTAAGTAGTGTCGAACTTTTTGGCACCCCATGGACTGTAGCCTGCCAGGCTCCTCTGTTGTAGGATTTTTCCCTGCAAAAATACTGGAGTAGGTTGCCATTTTCTTCTCCATGGTATTTTTCTGACCAGGGATTGAACCCGAGTCTCCTGCATTGGCAGCTGGATTCTTTACCACTGAGTCACCAGGGAGGCCCAGAATTTTAGTTACTATAATAGTAAATCATATTGGGATATTTAAGGATATGATTTGAGTCTCCAAGTCCTTTATTTTCACTGTTATCTAAGTGATGTTCTTACAGATTCCACCATGGCGTATAGAAGAAGGAAATAATGACTCCGGACTTTAAAAAATCCCAATCTTTTACCTACTGTTTTGTAAAATTCTCAGTCATCATACATGTGGGCTTACACTTTGCTCAGAGCCAGGACCAGAAATGGCACCTTCTCTCTCTCTTTCTGCCTCCTGAAAACATCCAAAAAAGAAACAGGAACTGAAGACATAACTCCATCATTCTTTATATATCTGCTGATTTATAAATATCCCAACATATTTGCTGAGCGTCCATTACTGAGTGAGCAGTGTAGTGCTGATCCACTTTGACAAGATCTTATACCTCGCTTAACTAGATAGAATAAATAGAAGGTAAAGGAAGTATCTACAGAAAAATCGACATATGTAAGAATGGAACAAGAGGAGAAAAATAGTCCATAGGAATACAGGAGCAGGTATGAGTAGAGGTGCCAGTAGAAGATTTTCAAAGGGAAACATATTAAACTCAGCACATCTTATTTTATGACTTTCTCTGATTGTTTCACGTGTCTTCTCACTGGCTGGCTTATTAACAGAAATAGGCCTTACACATGAATATAATTTAATAGTAATATTCTGGGCAATCCTGGAATCCTTGTCAGGTTCACCAACAAAGAAATAGGTGTGAACCGCCATAATCCAAATTATAAGGATGCTTATTATAGTAATCAGTTCAGTTGTAATTATTAGGAGTGATTGTTTGGGCATCAGTTCAGTTCAGTTGCTCAGTCGTATCCAACTCTTTGTGACCCATGGACTGCAGCACGCCAGGCTTCCCTGTCTATCACCAACTCCCAGAGTTTATCCAAACTCATGTCCATCAAGTTGGTGATGCCATCCAGCCATCTCATCTTCTGTCATCCCCTTCTCCTCCTGCCTTCAATCCTTCCCAGCATCAGGGTCTTTTCTAGGGAGTCAGCTCTTTGCATCACGTGGCCAAAGTATTGGAGTTTCAGCTTTAGCATCAGTCCTTCCAAAGAACACCCAGGGCTGATCTCCTTTAGGATGGACTGGTTGGATCTCCTTGCAGTCCAAGAGACTCTCAAGAGTCTTCTCCGACACCACAGTTCAAAAGCATCAATTCTTCGGCTCTCAGCTTTCTTTATAGTCCAACTCTCACATCCATACATGACTACTGGAAAGACCATAGCCTTGGCTAGACAGACCTTTGTTGGCAAAGTAATGTCTCTGCTTTTTAATATGCTGTCTAGGTTGATCATAACTTTTCTTCCAAGGAGTAAGCGTCTTTTAATTTCATGGCTGCAGTCACCATCCACAGTGATTTTGAAGCCCCCCAAAATAAAGTCTGTCACTGTTTCCACTGTTTCCCCATCTGTTTGCCATTAAGTGATGGGATATATCCAGATAAAACCATAATTCAAAGGGATATATGCACCCCAGTGTTCATAGCAGCGCTATTTGAATAACCAAGACATGAAAGCAACCTAAATGGCCATTGATGGATGAATGAATAGAGAAAATGTGGTATGTATACACACACACACACACATACACACACACACACACACACACACACAATGAAATTTTACTCAGCTGTGAGAAAATAAAATAATGCCATTTGCAGCAACGTGGATGGACCTGAAGATTATCATGCTAAGTGAAGTAAGCTCGACAAAGACAAATATCATATGATATCACTTATATGTGTAATCTTAAAAAAATGAATGATATAAATGAACTTATAAATATAAAGAAAACAGAATTAGTCCTCAGACATAGAAAATAGACTTGTGGTTACCAGTGGGGTAAGGAAGAGTAGGACAAATTAGGATGTTGGGATTAACAGATGCACATTGCTGTGTGTAGGTAACACACAAGGACCTAGATAACCAGCAAGGACCTAGTGTATAGCACAGGGAAATATGTTCAATATTTTGTAATAACCAATAAGGGAAAAGAGGACTTCCCTTGTGGTTCAGATGGTAAAGATTCTGCCTGCAGTGCAGGAGACTTGGGTTCAATCCTTGGGTTGGGAAGATTCCCTGAGAAGGGAAAGCCCACCCAATCAGTATTCTTGCCTGGTGAATTCCATGGACAGAGGAGCCTGGCAGGCTACAGTCCATGGGCTCACAAAGAGCTGGACACCACTAAATAATTAACATTGACACATACCAGCTCAACATTAAAACCCAGCATTCAAAAAACTAAGTTCATGGCATCTGGGCCTATCTCTTCATGGCAAATAGATGGGGAAATAATGGAAACAGTGACAGGTTTTGTTTTCTTGGGATCCAAAAATCACTGCAGACAGGGACTGCAGTCATGGAATTGTAAGAGGCTTGCTCCTTGGAAGAAAAGCTATGACAAAACTAGATAGCATATTAAAAAGCAGACACATCACTTTGCCCACAAAGATCCCTGTAGTCAAAGCTATGATTTTTCCAGTAGTCAGGTATGAATGTGACAGGTGGACCATAAAGGAGGCTGAGCACCAAAGAACTGATACTTTCAAATTGTGATGCTGGAAAAGACTCCTATGAGTCCCTTAGACAACAGGAAAACAAGCTAGTCAATCCTAAAGGAATTCAACCTTGAATATTCATTGGAAGGACTAATGCTGAAGCTGAGGTTCTAGTACTTTGGTCACCTGATGTGAAGAGCTGACTCGTTAGAAAAGACACTGATGCTGGGGAAGATTGAGGGCAGGAGGAGAAGTGGGTGACAGAAGATGAAATGGTTGGTTGACATCACCAACTCAATGGACATGCGTTTGAGCAAACTCTGGAAGATAGCGAAGGACTGGGAAGCCTGGTGTGTTGTGGTCCATAGGGTCACAGAGAGTAAGACATGACTTAGAGACTGAAAACAAGAACATGAGGGAAAAGAATCTGAAAAAGGACACACACACAACTGAATCACTTTGCTGTATACCTGAAAGTAACACAACATTGTAAATCAACTATACTTTAATAGTAAATCAAGTTCCCGTTATGGGGAACAAACAGAGTAATTGTTGCAGAAAGCTCAGGCTTAAATTGATGTTAAAGGACCCGTCTGGAAAGGATTGTAATGAAGGCTAGAAAAGACTGAACCTGGATAGGGGAAAGAGTTAAAGGTACATGTCTGTGTGTGTGAACTCAAGTGGATAGAATCAATGGAAGTTTAAGATAAAGTACAATGGGAGAGTGGCAGTCATATCATGATGTCTCTAGAGCTGAAGCAGGAATGAAACAGGACCAATAAAATGGGGCTTGGTTTGGTCTGATAAGCATACTCTATTGAGACCTTTTACGCTAGGGAGAGTCTGCAGCAAGAGAGATTAGAGATAAGAAGTCGCCATGATGGTACATGAAAATCACTTAAAAGTATTCCTTCTATATTGGAAGAACTTAATATTAGTGTTATTAATATTGCACAAAATTTCAGTATCTCAATAATTACTAGATTTTCAGACTTAAAATTTGTATGAACATATACCCAAGTACTTAGGTCGTTACTTCTTTTCCTGTTGTTTCCTACCCAGAGCCATGTAATCCTGAAATAGAAGTGTGACTTTCTTCTGTGCCTGCCAACATACCTGTCAAAGCTGCTATAGATACCCAGCTTTCTTTTTTCTGTGTTAACGCAGTAAAAGGGCTTATAGATATGTTAATTTTGACACTTCAACAGGTAGAGAAAAGCCATTCCTGCTTAAAATAGTAAAGTCATCTTGTCATTATTTAGTAATGTTTACTTTTCTCTGTTGACCACCAAATAAATGCTTTCCTGTCTCCACATGCACACTAGCAGCAGTGGCTGGGTTAATTGCCTAGTCTAGTCGATGGCTCGCTTTTTAACACTTTCATGCTCACTTGTAAATACGTTATACGGGTAGGAAAACTGCTGCAAATTTCTTGGCTTTTTGTATGAAGAGTCAAGAAAATGAAATTTCCTCAGGGTATCTCATCAAAACAAACCAAAGTAGCCATCTGTTTCTGCCCGATTATAGCTGACCTCTCTGAATGAATTATGGTGCCTAACTATCTGTGCTTCTCTCTCTTGGTTTTCCTACATGAGTATTAAAGAAATTTATTTGGAAATTGGAATTTCATAACTTGTATGTCTTTTTCTTTTTCCGTTACAGTTTACATATAAATAGCATTATTTAAAGAAAACTCTAAAGAGACATATTTTTAAAAAGCATGCATGTAGTCCATTTGCATTAGAGGTTCAAGTTTACCCAACAAAGTAAAATATATCTTGACATCCACTTTAAGATAAAGCACAGAGCTGTATTTTAGTTTTCCTTGTAAGACTGCATCAAAACAATAGTAAAGGGGCAATAGAGAGTTACAAATCCACAAAAGTGAAAAGAATGAAGAAGCAGCTAACAGTAGATGAAAATTGTCAACCAATGTATGCTGTGTTAGAGTTTTCTGGAGAACCAAAACCAATAGGGTATATATATCTATATCTATATATATATATAGATAGATAGATCTATATATATAAGAGATTTATTTTAAGGAATTGGTTCATGTAATTGTGAAGTCTGTAAAGTTTGAAATCTGTAGAGAAGACTGGGAGGCTGAAAGTCGGACAGGAGTTGATGCTGAATTTCTTCTTTTGGAGATCTGTTTTTGTTCTTAAGACTTTCAACTGGTTGGATGAAGTTCACCCACATCATGGAAGGTAATCTCATTTATTTAAGGTCAGCTGATTTATAAATGTTAAACCACATCTGCAAAATACTTTCTCAGCATCACTGAGACTAGTGTTTGATTAAATGACTGGGTCTGATAGTTTAGCCAAGTTGACCCATAAAATTAACCATCGCATATGTTGATTTATGGAACAAGGAGATGAAAATTGTAAACAGAATTAACTATAGTGGAGAGGGCCTGATTATTCTCCTTCTACTTAAGAAAGAAAGAAACAAATGCACACACACACACACACACCTCCCCCCCCGCCCATACCTGCCCCTATGCCCAAGCACAAAACACTTAGCCAGGTTACTACTACCCCATGTCACAATCTGTGGTAGGCAGACCCTGTGTGATCTGCTCTCTAGTGCTTATATTTTTATATAACCTTCTTCCCCTGAGGTTTCAGGATGTCAGTCTTATTGTTATGTTAAATTATATAAGCCTCTTTGCCAAAAAGACTCACGGTGGCTATTCTTGTTGGCCAGATAAAGTAAGAAATCATGTTGAGGAAGCCCATGAAGTAAGGAATTAGAAGTGACCTCTTACAGCTAAACATATTCTTCCAACAGCCTGAATGTGTTTGAAAGTAAATTCTTTCCCAGTTGAACCACCAGGTAAAAACTGTTTTTATTCACAGATGGCATGATCTTCTAATAAGGAAACTATGAAATCTATAAAAAATCTACTAGAAGTAAAGTGTGAGTTTAACAAGGTTGTACAATCTAAAATCAATTTATGGAAATTAATGGTATTACTGTAAATACAATAATAAGTGGAAAAAAATGGAAGTTCACATTTAAAAAAATACCACTCAACATTGCATGACAGATGCTTAGGGATCACATTAACAAAGGTTGTATAAGATCTGTGTGTGGAAAACTACAAGACATCATTGAGAGAAATTGAAAAAGACCTAAACATATTGAGAGATATACCATGTCTATGAATAAAAAGATACAATTTTTTTTTAGATGGCCATTCTCCTAAAATCAGTCTGTAGGTTCAATGCAATCTCATTCAAAATATTAGCACAATTTTTCTGTAGTAACTGACAAGTTGATTCTAAAATTAATGTAGAAATGCAATGCAGATATCTAGAATAGTCAAAATAACTTTAAAAAAAAGAGTCAGAGAGCTTCTTCTTGACTCTGAATCTTTTTAAAATGTATAATAATAAGATAGTATGATATTACATGATGGTAGACCAATAAATCAATGAAACTGGATAGAATCTAGAAATGGACTCCTACATATGTGGTCAATTTGAAAGTCAATGGTGAAGAGATAGGCTTTCAACACCTGGTATGGGGAAAATTGGATATGCATTTGCAAAACAAAAGAACCCTGAACTGTATAAAAAATTAGCACATACTATAAAACCACAAACTAGAAAGCTAAAAAAAAAAACATGCAAGAAAGAAATATTTGTGACATTGAATTAAGGATATTTCTTTTAGACATGACACTAATAATACAATCCATGAAAGAAAATACTGGGAATTTAAACTTTTTCAAAAATTGAACCTACTGTTTGTATAAAGACACTGTGGACGGTAAGAGTAGCCACAAGATGGAACACAATTTTGTAAATCTCATATCTGATAAAGGACCTGTATCTAGAGATATAAAAATCCTAAGAACATAAAAAATTGCAGTAAAAAAAGGCAGAAGATTTGAAACAGCACTTCATCAAAAAAAAAAAGTGTGGCATGGATAAAAGTCCATGAAAAAATGCTAAATATCATTAATAGTTCAGTTCAGTTCAGTCACTCAGTCGTGTCCGACTCCTTGCGACCCCATGAATTGCAACACGCCAGGCCTCCCTGTCCATCACTAACTCCCGGAGTTCACCCAAACCCACGTCCATCAAGTTGGTGATGCCATCCAGCCATCTCATCCTCTGTCGTCCTCTTTTCCTCCTGCCTCCAATCCCTCCCAGCATCAGAGTCTTTTTCAATGAGTCAACTCTTCGCATGAGGTGGCCAAAGTACTGGAGTTTCAGCTTTAGCATCATTCTTTCCAAAGAACACCCAGGGCTGATCTCCTTTAGAATAGACTGGTTGGATCTCCTTGCAGTCCAAAGGACTCTCAAGAGTCTTCTCCAACACCACAGTTCGAAAGCATCAATTCTTTGGCACTCAGCTTTCTTCACAGTCCAACTCTTACATCCATACATGACTACTGGAAAAATCATAGCCTTGACTAGATGGACCTTTGTTGGCAAAGTAATATCTCTGCTTTTTAATATGCTATCTGGGTTGGTCATAACTTTCCTTCCAAGGAGTAAGCGTCTTTTAATTTCATGGCTGCAATCACCATCTGCAATGATTTTGGAGCCCCCCAAAATAAAGTCTGACACTGTTTCCACTGTTTCCCCATCTATTTCCCATGAAGTGATGGGACCAGATGCCATGATCTTAGTTTTCTAAATGTTGAGCTTTAAGCCAACTTTCTCACTCTCCTCTTTCACTTTCAAGAGGCTTTTTAGTTCTTCTTCACTTTCTGCCATAAGGGTGGTGTCATCTGCATATCTGAGGTGATTGATATTTCTCCCGGCAATCTTGATTCCAGCTTGTGCTTCTTCCAGCCCAGTGTTTCTCATGATGTACTCTGCATAGAAGCTAAATAAGCAGAGTGACAATATACAGCCTTGACGTACTCCTTTTCCTATTTGGAACCAGTGTGTTGTTCATGTCCAGTTCTAACTGTTGCTTCCTGACCTGCATATAGGTTTCTCAAGAGGCAGGTCAGGTGGTCTGGTATTCCCATCTCTTGAAGAATTTTCCACAGTTGATTGTGATCCACACAGTCAAAGGCTTTGGCATAGTCGATAAAGCAGAAATAAATGTTTTTCTGGAACTCTCTTGCTTTTTCAATGATCCAGTGGATGTTGGCAATTTGATCTCTGGTTCCTCTGCCTTTTCTAAAACCAGCTTGAACATCTGGAAGTTCATAGTTCACGTATTGCTGAAGCCTGGCTTGGAGAATTTTGAGCATTACTTTACTAGCATGTGAGATGAGTGCAATTGTGTGGACTATTTATTACTAAAATTAAAAAGACCAACCATGCTAAGTATCTATGGAGTGACTCAAACTCTTATATGCTATTGAGCAGAATGTAAAATGATACAACCACTTGGGAAAACAGTTTGGCAGTTTCTTAGACTTTTAAATATATACTTACCATATCACCTAGCATTCAACTTCTAGGTACTTATTAAAGAGAAATGAAAGCATATAATGACCCAAAAGATTGTTCAAGAATTTTAGCAGCTTTATTTGTAAGAGCCCCATGTTAGTTTCTTAGGCCTGTCACAACACATTACAAAACAGCTGTGGCTAAAAACAACAGAAATGCATTCTTTTATAGTTTTGGAGGCCAGAATCCTGAAATCAAGATATTAGCGGAGTCATACCCTCTAAAGCTTGAGAGGTGACTCCTTCCTTACCTCTTCCAGCTTCTGATGGCTGTTGATATTCCTTGCCTTGTAACTGTATAACTCAGCTCTCTTCTGTGTTTACATGACCTTCTTCCCTGTATTTCTGTATGTCTCAAATATCTTTTCTCTTTTGACACCACTTTTTGGATTTAGGATCCATTCTAAATCCAGGAAGATGGCATCCCCAAATCTTTAGCTTGATTACATCTGCAAAGACCTTATTTCCACATAAGTTCACATTCACATGTACTGCGACTTAGGACCCAAGCTTGTCTTTGGGGAACTAAATTTAATCCAGTACAACCCCAAACTAAAAACAACCAAAACTTCTATCAGTAGGGAGTGGATAAACAACTTGTAGGACATCCTTACAATGGAATACCACTTAGTTACAAAAAGGAAGTATTCATGATAGGGATACATTTCAAAATAATTATGCTGAGTGGAAGAAGCCAGACAGAAGAGAAGACATACTGTATAATTCAATTTATTTAGAATTTAGCAATTGGAAATGATCATCTATAGTGACAGAAAGCTGATTATTTGTTGCCTGTGGAGAGGAATGGAATAAAGTGGGAAGAGGTGATACAGGGAGTTACAAATGGACATGAAGGAACTTATTTGGAGAGAAAGGATATGTTCATTATCTTGATTGAAGTGATAGTTTCACAGCATGTGTGTGTATAAACATATGCATGCTAAGTCGCTTCAGTTGTGTCTGACTCTGTGAGACCCTATGGACTGTAGCCCACCAGGCTCCTCTGTCCACGGGATTCTCCAGGCAAGATACTTGAGTGGGTTGCCATGCCCTCCTCAGGGGATCTTCTCTACTTGAGGATCAAACCAGCATCTCTTTACATGTATGTATGAATATATATATATATATATATATATATATATATATATATATATATAAAGAGAGACAGACAGACAGACAGACAGACAGACAGACAGACAGAGACAGAGATGGAGAGGCAGAGACAAACAGAGAGAGAGATGTCAACACTTACTAAATTGGATGAACTGTTAATATTTTCTCTGCTTCTGAATGCTTCTTTTCTTTAAGGTCCCCTTTCCTCATTCAAAGTGATTGTGATAAACCTGAGGAACAAAGGAGCCTCCCCCCCCAACTCCTTTGCTAGGTGAGGCTAAACAGAGACCTTTCTGGTGACTTATTTAGATGCTGGAACAAAGAGGCCACAGGTATGGACTCTGAGTGCCTGAAACTGAGGTTTGGAGGGTCATCTTTGTTACATGGGGAGAGAGTCTTGGTTTAAATAAACTCCATAGAAGAAAATAGAGAAAGGGAAAACAAATTCTGAGATATTGTTTGAATCCTCAAATCCATCCTTTCCTGAAGCCAGTAATAACCATGAACTTCCCAAATAAATGAGTCAGACAGTTCCATTTTTTAAATAAGATAGTGTGAGTTTCTATCACGACAGCTGAAAAGGAGATTGGCAAAATGCTGAATCCAAATTTGTGTCGCTCTAGAACTAAAGCTCAAAACAGTGCTACAGCATGTCACTGGCTGTCTTACTATGCAAGGGTCAGTCTAGTGAAAATGTTGCCTTGGGAGGTAATAAACAATTAAATGAAGTAGTATAATCCAGGTATACAAGGGATGACAACCGTGTTTTCTATAGTAGAGAAAGATACAGGCATCAAATCAATTAAAATAATTCTGAAATCTGCCTGAAGAATGAAGTTGAATTGTTAGTTGAAGGCAGCAGGACACAGGGCAGAACTGTGCAGAGCGTATGGTCAGGCTAACCTAGTTTCCTTTTCAAAATAAAATGCCTACCAGATAGAGTAATGGCAAATTTTGCTGTAATAGGACATTAGTTTCCAGACAACCCAGCCTCACTGTTTGATCTTGAGAAAACTGCATCTTCCCTTGGGCCCTCAACTTCCTCATCTGTATAATGAGGCCATTTTAATATTATGTTCTTCAATTCCATAATTTTGTTTTATTTTTTAAAGAGGAGGATGTCTGGCTAGTGGAATGAAAGGCTGGGTTCTAGAATGCCTCCTCTTGAGGAACATAAAAGGGCCCCAAAGCTAATCTTCCTCCAGAGCAGGGTCCCTCACCCTTGGCTCTGTTGACAATTGGGGCTGGATAATTCTTTGCTGTGGGGTAGTCCCGAACACTGTAGTATGCTTAGGAGTATCTCTGGCTTCTACCCACAAGATGCTAGTGGCAACCAAAATGTCTCCAGACATAGCCATACGTTTCTGGGGGGCAAAAGCTCCCCTGTCTGAGAAGCTTTTGTGGCTTTGTGTGCTTACAGGTAAGTTACATTTGGAGTCAAAGGAGAAAAGCCACTGTAACATAAAATGGGTGGCAAAGAGGCAAGTTGCGATTTGGGGTATAGAAGAAGTAATTTCTAATGAAAATCTGGAAGAACAGCAATCTCGAGCCCAAACTGACTGCTTGTGGTCTTGAACCTGAGTGTCACAGGTCTCCTGTTCCAGCCCTGGCGAACCGGGGGAGGTGATTAAAGAACCATGAGAGCAGACCTGTAGCCTGGAGGAGGGGTGGCTGCCCCTCCTGATGGGATGGGGCTTAGCGGTCAGCCCCTGGGAGTCAGGGCCCACCTGCTGTGCTGGTTCCTGCTCTCCCCCACTCCACCCTGCCTCTCCAGAGGGAAAGTTCATCTTCTTCCATTTCTTCTTACTGCCATTTGTATTTTGAGAACTCTCTTTGATTTATTTAAACTTTGTTCCTTTCTCTTGATCATTTCACTCACCCTGAGGGACTGACTGACTGCTGCCAGTGAGTCTACGGAGAGACTATTAAATGAGACCCTCTTTGTTTAATTAGCTCCACCTCTTTGTTTGGAGTCCTACCTTTTGCTTATTGAATGTCATTGGCGATTTAGTTAAAGGTTACTAAGCATGTTGAGTAGGAACTGACTTTGACTGAATTCATGTAAAAATTACAAAAGAAGCAAAGGAAACAGTTGTTGAATCTGCACCCTCTCTTTTAAGACATTATGAATCTTTATCTCAATAAAGAGAACCTCTTAAGGGTGGGAAAGATAAGTAAGGACCAGATAGAAGAGCATCAAACCTGTGGGAAATTAAGAAGCACAGGATTGTTTGTCTCTGAGGGACAAAAGAGTGTGGTGAGTCAACAAGCGGCGCAGGCTCTGGAGTTACAGGTGTGCCTCTGGGATACAGACTTGGTGGCAAATTTATTCACCCTGAACTGAGACTTCAAGGAAAATGTGACTTTATTCTCCCTGTGTTACTGATCATTTTGAGATAACAGAAGAGAGAAGCTGTGTATAGGTGTGTGTGTTTGGGGGCTGGGGGAGGATGATGGTGGCAAGAATTGATTAGTCCAATCCAATAATTTTAGGATGAATAAACACAGACTATCTGTCTAGTTAAGTAAATAATTCAAGCCCATTGTAGAAAATCCAAACAGTATATAAAAGGAAAAAAGGAAGGAAAAATCTTGAACTTGTGCCAACCCTGAACATATTGGTGACCATCTTTTTGCTGCTTCAATACTGTAAGCACCCCCAGGACTTCCCTGGTGGTCCATGGAACCACACTCCACACTCTCAATGCAGAGGGCCCAGGTTCGATCCCTGGTCAGGGAAGTAGGTCCCCCATGCTGCAACTAAGAGTTGGCATGCCACAGCTGAAAATTCCGCCTGGCACAATGAAGACTGAAGATCTCATGTGCCACAACTAAGTGCAACAAAATAAATAAATGCGTACTTAAAAAGTCTCCCTTTCTAGAGTGTTTCAGATCCCTCAAACCTGCTCCACTCTCCTCCTACACAAGGGAAGATGCTTCTACTGTATCTCTACGACCGTAGGGTCCTCAGGTATGTTGGTGTGTTTCTTGGTCACCTCAAGAGAGTGGGCAGAGGGGACTTGCTGGAATTATTCGTGATTTATTCCTTTGCACTTAGTCCAGTGCTTGGCACAGTTGCCTCTCCACAATCACTTGTTGAAGAATGAAAACATAAGTGGTAGATAAATTCTATTCTATATAGCTAACTAAAGTTTATTTTGTTTGTAGACTGAGAAACCAAGAAGATGCCCCTCCAAGGTCGTGGGTGAGTCTGCAAGTCAGTGTACACACTCCCATGGCTAGACTAGACAGCAAGGTATTAAAATCTGTCAACATTTCATGCTGTCCACCTAGCCAGCTGCTCTGTTCAGCCCTGACATCTGTAAACAGGTCATTTGTATTCTTCTGTCACCTGCGTTACTCTGAAGGAACATCCCTTAGGTTCACAGAAATAAGTTATCCTGCAGGCTGGACAGATGATAGATAGGTGGCTTTTTCACTGGCCCCACTTGGTTTGGAAAATGCCAGATGCCTTCGCGGTTCTGGCTGTGTTGATGCACATGATTAGAGAGCCTGGGGCACAGTCAGAGCAGGAGCACAAGAAGCAGACATTTCTCCCGCAAGGGAGCTGTCTCAAGCGACCCAGGACTGCCATTGCGCTGGGACAATCTGTGATGTTTTTTCCACTCCCCACCCCTCCCTAACCCCTCCCCAGAGAGAAACCTGAAGGGGTTGCAGCCTCGGAGCAAGGAGGCCGCCCGCTGTTTATCATCCCCTTTCTCAGTGGGGTCTTTCTCTGCCTAATTGTCCCATTTTCTTTCCCTGTTCCCTTTTAAAAGACTGCCATTCAAAGCAGAAAAGAATTCTGTTCTAGGATGCTGCCAGTATGAAGTCTACCCAGTTTTGAATTCCAAAATTCACCTTATTCTTCTAAGTAAAAGCAGGACATTTGTTGGTTTGTGTTCTTGTTTGCTTGATTCATCAGGCAGAACAACCTGTGTTCATTGTTCTATTGATTAAAATGAAGAGGATGTTCAGATTTCTCCCTAAAGCCATCTAGTGTGTATCTTTGGACCATTAGACAAGCCTGTTGAGGGTAGTGGGGGCATTGTGGAGGATGTAGCAGTTTGGCTCAGGGGGACATGCTTGCACTCCAACTCCCAGAAAGTTCTAGAATATCATCAGTTTATCATAGAGAAATACTTGGATTTCATCTTCCATCCTTATCTTTTTGTGCCTTAGACTACTCCCTAGAGAGCAGACTTTAAAGTATTATGAACACTCTAAAGAATATTTATGAGTCATTTAGCATATTATTGATAGGAACATTAGCAAATATTCTTTACATTGTTTTGTTGTTGTTGTTGTTGTTACAGAATCCACAGTGTGAGTGAGAAAGTGGCTTTTCTGGTTCTCATATTTTTTACAAATTGGTTCAGTTCAGTCACTCAGCCGTGTCAGACTCATTGAGATCCCATGAATCGCAGCACGCCAGGCCTCTCTGTCCATCACCAACTCCAGGAGTTCACTCTGATTCATGTCCATCGAGTCGGTGATGCCATCCAGCCATCTCATCCTCTGTCGTCCCCTTCTCCTCCTGCCCCCAATCCCTCCCAGCATCAGAGTCTTTTAGAATGAGTCAACTCTCTGCATGAGGTGGCCAAAATACTGGAGTTTCAGCTTTAGCATCATTCCTTCCAAAGAACACCCAGGGCTGATCTCCTTCAGAATATACATACTCCCTATTACTTGAACAGGTAGCTCATCTTTTTGACTCAGTTCATATTGAACACTATATTAGTTTGCTAGAGCTCTCATAACGAAACAGCAGAGGTTGGATGGCTTATACAACAGAAATTAATTTTCTCATAGTTCCAGAGGCTGAGAAGTCCACGATCAAGATGCCATCAGGTTTGGTTCTCCTGAGGCGTCTGCGCTTGGCTTGCAGACAGCTGTCTTATGGTGTCCTCATGTGGCCTTCCCTTTGTGCTTGCAAATCCTTGGTGTCTCTGGGTGTTGAAATTCTCTCCTATAAGGACACAGTCAGATTGGATTGGGGCCCACTCTAATGGTCTCATTTTCATTTAAATACCTCTTTAACAGCTTAATCTCCCAAAGCAGTCATATTCTGAGGTAAATATTAGGGTTTTCTCTTCGACATATGAATTTTGGGGGTGGAGGGTTCGGTTCAGTCACTTAGCCATGTCTGACTCTTTGCGACCCCATGGACTACAGCATGTCAGGATTCCCTGTCCATTACCAAATCCCAGAGCTTGCTCAAACTCATGTCCATCGAGTCGGTGATGTCATCTAACCATCTCATCCTCCGTCATCTCCTTCTCCTCCTGTCTTCAGTCTTGGCCAGCATCAGCGTCTTTTCTAGTGAGTCAGTTCTTTGCATCAGTTGGTCAGAGTATTCGAGTTTCAGCTTCAACATCAGTCCTTCCAATGAATATTCAGGAATGATTTCCTTTAGGATAGACTCATTGGATCTCCTGGCAGTCCAAGAGATTCTCAAGAGTCTTCTCCAACACCACAGTTCAAAATCATCAATTCTTTGGCGCTCAGGTTTCTTTATAGTCCAACTCTCACATCCATACATGACTATTGACAAAACCATAACTTTGACTAAACAGACCTTTGTTGGCAAAGTAATGTTTCTGCTTTTTAATATGCTGTCTAGGTTGGTCATAGCTTTTCTTCCAAGGAGCAAGTATCTTTTAATTTCATGGTTGCAGTCACCATCTGCAGTTATTTTGGAGCCCCTCAAAATAAAGTCTCTCACTGTTTCAATTGTTTCCCCATTTGCCATGAAGTGATTAGACCAGATGCCATGATCTTAGTTTTCTGAATGTTGAGCTTTAAACCAACTTTTTCGCTCTCCTCTTTTACTTTCATCAAAAGGCTCTTTAGTTCTTCTTCACTTTCTGCTATTAGGGTGGTGTCATCTGCATATCTGAGATTATTGATATTTCTCCTGGCAATCTTGATTGCAGCTTGTGCTTCATCCAGCTCAGCATTTCACATGATATTCTCTACATATAAGTTAAATGAACGGGGTGGATGATGGAGGGACACAATTCAGCCCATAACAAACACCTGAAGTTTGTTTCTGAGTGCTCTTTTGTGCCGGCCAGTGTGATAGGCATTTATGCTCTTGTTTATTCCTCAGCATGATCCTGAATTGTTGTATTGATTGTCTGCCTGGTCAGATCCTTTAAGCCAGCCACACTCATCTACAGATTATTCATAGGGTTATCTGTGGAAATTTCCTGGCAAGAGACTTCATTTCTGAGCCACACCCCTTACTTCATCCCCGTAGTCCTGCAGCCCTGACTTTACCCGTGACCTCAAGGTCCACACACTCAGCCCTCCTACATGCTGTGTGTTCTCGGTGTGCAGGTTCTAGTTCTTTTCTACAGACCCTGGTCTAGGAAGACATATTTTCAAATGAGGGAAATGAAATACAAGAAGTCAAGTGACTTCCCCAGAGGATACTCCAGCATGTGACAGAGCCAGCATTCTGATCTCTGACTCAAGTCCAGCCCCGCTCTTTTTACCCCACACAGTCCCGAGTCAGTGATGGAAACCAATTGGAATTGAAATCATA
Organism: Ovis aries; assembly: GCF_016772045.2. Taxonomy (NCBI): domain Eukaryota; kingdom Metazoa; phylum Chordata; class Mammalia; order Artiodactyla; family Bovidae; genus Ovis; species Ovis aries. The sequence continues at coordinate 69,438,230 of NC_056061.1, forward strand.
CACTTCTGATTGAGACTTGAACCCATGAGCTGGGACTTGAACCGAGTCTAAATCTAGATTGGGACTTGATCCCATGGCCTTTTAATTTTTTTTTTAAATTTTTTAAATTATTTTTATTTATTTTTTATTTTTTTATTTTTTAAATTTTAAAATCTTTAATTCTTACATGCGTTCCCAAACATGAACCCCCCTCCCACCTCCCTCCCCACAACATCTCTCTGGGTCATCCCCATGCACCAGCCCCAAGCATGCTGCACCCTGCGTCAGACATAGACTGGCGAACATGTATACTATCATGTAAGAATGGCCTTTTAATTTAAACACTTCACCTGGCGTCTGGACTTACTGAAGTTCTGGTTCTCTGTGTCTCAGTGTGGAAAGAATTCAGTAAGAGACAAAGTGATAGGTAAGAAGTAGATTTATTTAGAGAGAAACACACTTCACAGATGGAGTCTCAGCCATCTCAGAGGTCGAGAGACCCCAAAATATGGTGTGGTAGTTTTTATAGGCTGACATTTCGTAGACTAATGAGTGAGAGGATTATTCCAACTCTGTGGGGAAAGAGAGCAAGGATTTCCAGGAATTGGGCCACTGTGATGGTTGGCCTTGGAACTGTATTAGTGCTGGTGGGTGTGTCACTTAGCTTACTGATGTGTAATAAAAAAAGAAGAGTGTGTAGTGAGCCTCAAGGTTTGGTGGAATTTGATTTGTGTGCCATCTTGGGCCTATTTAGCTCTAACTGGTTTTCATTACATCCTATGGCTCTGTCGTGTTTTTATAGGCTGTTCCCTGCCCTCTTCCCTCTGGCTTCAAAATAATTTGCATCTCTGCTTAGAATCCTCAAGACTTCCATCAGACCTTAAAATCATATTCTTAAGTAAATAGGTACATCGGCTTTAAGTCTATTAAATCAACTAATTTGTCAGTTGGAGATAGAATAATTTCTAATTTCTCTGGCGACAAAAACTCCTCACCTCCTGCAAGAAGCAGCATAAGGGAGGAATTCTGTTTTTATCCTGACAGTTATGTTTCTGTTGACTCAGTGTTGTCCTCTAAGCCCCTTGGGGTTCAGTGGTTGAGATTTCTGAGGAATGGTAAAGGTCAAAGATTGTTGTAAGAGTCTCTTACCTACAGGTGATTTAGAGTTTTCTTTCTGAAATGCCACAGCCCTCACCTTTGATTTGTAATATTAAAAAAAGATACTCCTAGTGTGTCTGATTATTAAAAGCATGATGTAGGGCCCTGTGCACTTTTTTGTTCACAGCCAAGTCGATTTTCTGAGATTTCCTTTCATGATGAATTAAAAGTTTCTCTTGGATTTGATTCTGATCTCTGCTCTTAAGGGTTTCCTGGAAGTTCCTCCCTAATTGATGAGGTAATTGGAAATCAGATGATGTAAAGTTTTATGACAAGGAATGGCTTCCTCCCTCTTGCTCCAGATTGTCTGCCAGGAAGAAATGTGCCCTGGATTTCTGAAATGGCAAAGACAGCATGGAAAAAAAATCCCCTGCAGTTGTTAAATATTCACTCATTCTTGGGGGCCCTAACTCCATAAGTAGTGTTAAATATATATGTCCTTTGCTTTTCTTACTTTTTAAAAGCAACTTTACATAAGATAAAATACACAATTTTAACCGAAGAGGTTAATGAGTTTCAACAAATGTGTAGATCTGTGTAAACTTCATGAAAGTAAATCTTTCATCATCTCCCAAATTTCTTCTTGCCATTTATAATTAATCTCAGCACCCAGTACTAGCCTCTGGAAACTAATCTTCTCTCTGTATAGTTTTACAGAAAGAGTTATAGTTTTGCCTGTTTTAGAACTTCATATAAATAGAATTAAGCAGTATGTACTTTTGTACCTATATTCTTTCACTCAGCATTGTGTGTGTGTGTGTGAGATTCATCCATGATATTCTATGTAATAAAAGGTTATTGCTTTTTATTAGGGAGTAATATTACATTATATGGATGTATATTGCTACCATTATCTTGCACATTTACATGTTAATAAATTATGGGGTTGTTTCCAGTTAGGGGCAATTTTATTTTATTTTTTTGGGGAGGGGCAATTTTAAATCAAGATGTTACATACAGATCTTTGCTTTCTTTTTTTCTTGTATTAATACTTAAAAGTGGAATTAGTGGCTTGTATTTTTAAGAATAAGTTAACTTTATAAGAAACTGAAAACTATTTCCCAAAATAATTGTACCATTTTACACCCTTACCAGCAGTGAAGTGAGAGTTGCAATTGTTCTATATCCTTAGTGATTCTCCAACACTTGGTATTGATAGTCTTTTTTAAAGGATCTCCCTGTGGAATGCAGGGATGTTAATTCCCTGATTAGGGATTGAACTGTGCCCCCTGCATTGGGAGCATGGAGTATTAATGACTGGACCACCAAGAATGTCCCTTGTCTTTTTAATTTTGTGAGTTTCTAGTGGTGTCTCTAGTTTAAAATCTTATTTTCCTGATGGCTAATGATGTTGAGCATATTTTCATGTGCTTATTAGTCATTTATGTGCTTATTTTTCATGTGTTTAATAACATCATTAGTTTGCTAAAATATTTTGCTCATTTTTATTAGGTTGGCTTATAATTACATTGTAAAATTTCTTTATCAATTCTGGATATAAGTCCTTTGTCAATGTATATATTGCAAATATTTTTTCTTAGAATGTAGCTTAACTTTTCATTTTCTTACTGTTATCTTTCAAATAGCAGAAGTTTTAAATTTTGAGGAAGTTGAATTTATTAATTTTTCTTTTATGTTTTTTGTGTTCTCACTAAGAAAGTTTTGTCCAGCCCAAGAGTGGGAACCCAAGGTTCCTGTATTTTATTCCTAAAAGTTTTAGCCTTTCTTTGTGAGATAAGGGGTTGTGGGTCTTTATTAACTTTTTGAAATATGGTTGTCCACTTATGCAAGCACCATTTGTTAAAAAGGCTTTTATTTCTCAGTTAGCATTCCAAAAAATCAGTTGACTGCATATGTATGTCTAATATGATAACAGAATAAAGTCTGTTATCATTGATATTCTGTTATCATTGATTTATATTTCTATCTTTACACCAATATTGTCTTGCTGACTTTTATATTAATATAATGTCTTAAAAACCAAGTAGGGTAAATTCTACAACTTTGTTCTTCCATTTTAGAATTATTTTACTGAAACTTTTGCATTTGTATAAAATTTTAGGATATACTTATCAATTTCTACAAAACGAAGTTGCTGGGGTTTTGAATGATGTTGTGATATACTGATGATTATTTGGGGGAAAATGGATATCTTAATATGGAGTGTTTCAATTCATGACCCTGGTATATCTATTTATGTTTTCAAATCTTTTTTCTCAGCAGTGTTTTCACATTTTATTTTACAGGACTTGCACATAGTTCATTAAATTTATTCCCAGCTATTCCATGTTATTAATACTTTTCTGAAATAAACTTGGATATTAAAATTTTCATTTCCCAATTGATTTTTGTTAGTATTTAGAAATATAATTAAATTTTGTTAGTATTTGGATAAATACTAGGATAAACTGATTTATCCTGTATCTTAGGATGTTGCTAAATTCACTCATTAGTTTTTGTAACTTGTGCTTTCTTTGGAATTTGCTACATACATGATTATATATCCACAAAAAAAAGACAGATTTTTTTCCCCCCAAATCCATATGCTTTTAATTTTTTCTTTTTTTTAACCTTATTCCACTGAGTAGGCTCTTTAGAATTATGTTGAATTAGAAGCAGAGAAAGTAGAAGCCTTACTTTATACCTGATTTTAAGTGGAGTTTAGGTTTTATCTCTTAAATATGAAACTAGTTATAGGGTTTTTTGACGTACACATACACACACACACACACACACACACACACATTCTATATGAGGTTGAGCAGGCTTTCCATTACTGATTTACAGAGATTTTATAGTGATGTAAATTCTCTCAGATTTTGTTTGATAAAATTCTCACCCTTTTTGCAACTGGGGAAAAGTTTTATTTATTTGTTTGTCACTACTGAGGTAAAACACATAAAATTAACCATTTAATAGTGTACTATTCAGTAGTGTTTAGTATACTCACAGTGTTATCCAACCATCTCCTCTGTCTGCTCTTCCAGAACATTTTCATCTCCCCCAGAGGAGACCCATTAAGCAATAACCCATTTCTTATGCCCTAGCCCCTAGCAACCACTAATCTGTGGCCACACACTTACTTATTATGATTATTTCATATAAATAGAATCATATGAAATGTGACATTTTTCGTTTGACTTCTTTCATGTAGCATGACATTTTTGAGTCTGTCATATCAGTACATTATTGTACATCAGTACATATCAGTACATTATTAAGGCACATATCACTAATGATTCTTTTTTACAGCTAATCCTCTATTGTATGGATATATTGTGATTGGTTTGTCCATTCATTCATTGATGGAAACTTGGGTTGTTTCCATCTTTTGGCTATTGTAAATAGTGCTGCTATGAGCATTCATGTACAAGTATTTATTTGAGTCTCTATTTTCAATTCTTTTGAATGTATACGTAAGAGTGAATTGCTGGATCATATGCTAATACTATGTTTAATGTTTTGAGGAACCACCAAACTGTTTTCCATCACTATGGAAACAGTGACTGCACTGTTTTATAGTCAAACTAGGAATGCAGGAGGGTTCTGATTTTTCTATAACCTTGCTAACACCTGTTACTTTCCTTTTTTAAAAGTTATAACCATTCTAGAGGGTATGAAGTGTTATCTCATTGTATTTTTGATTTGCATTTATAATGGTTTAAAAAAAGAAAGCCACTGCATTTTCATAGGGATTGCATTGATTACAGATCCCTTTGGAGAGTATTGTTATCTTAATAGTATTATTTCAATCCAAGGACATGTGATGTCTTTCCATTTATTTAGGTATTCCTTAATTTCTTTCAAAATTATTTTATTGTTTTATAGAACTTCTAGTAAATTGCTGAATTTAAGTGGTGAAAGTAGGCATCCTTGACTTATTCCTGAGGTTAAGAAGAAAGCTTTCAGTTTTTCAGCATTGAGTGTTATACGAGCTATGGGTTTTTCACAGATGTCATTTATCAAGCTGAGAAATTTCCCTTTTATTCTCCATCTGTTAGTGTTTTTATCATGTGTCAGTGCTTTTTGTGTGTCCCTCGAGATGATCATGTGGCTTTATCCCCTTGAATTTTATTAAGGTGTAAATATTTTATTGATTGATTTTTGTATACTTAACTACTCTTGCATTCCTGAGATAAATCTCATATAATTCACCTTTACTTTAGAAAGATATTATTGTTGTTGAATATAGTGTTCTAGATTGGCGATGTTTTCTTTTGGAAATTGAAAATGTTATACACTATTTTTAGCTTCCTTCTTTTTTCTGACATGAGGTCTTTATTCATTTCTTTTTCCCCAGTTGTTTTAAATGTCTCTATCATTGGTTTTTTAGCAGTTTTATTATTATGCACCTTGATGTAGTTTTTCTTTGTTTCTTCTGCTTGAGTTTTGCTAATTTTCTTGAAATTATGAATTTATAATCTCCATTACAGTTGGAAAGTTTTTCTATATAATTTATTCATATGTTTTTCTGTAGCCATTTCCTTCTTCCAAGACCTCAATTACAGTATATCAGATAGGATATTGTCTCAGAAGTCACTAAGAAGCTGTTCTTTTAAAATTTTTTAAAAGATAATTTTTTTTTCTCTCTGTGTTTAGTTCGCACAATCTATATTATTGTTTTCAAGTCATTGATATTTTCTTCAAAAGCATTTAATCTTCTCAAACAGCAATTCTACCATGTTATTCTTTGTTTTCTCTTCTAGTGCTTCAGATAGTGCTTTCTAAGCAGATATCCTGAGTAATTAAATGCTCGCCATGTTTGACTCCTTTTCTCAGAGATCACACTCTGATTCTGCTTGCTGTCTAGTGCTTAAAGTTAGTTATTTCATGCATTTCATCCAGTTTCTAATTTGTTTAACATCGTCAGAATTTTGGTATTTGTTACTGCATCATGTCCAGAAGCAGAGGTTCCTTGTTTCTTTTTTTCATTTAGTGCCTGAGTGATAGTTTGGCTTCAGCTTTTAACTGATTACCTTAATATAAATGTCTCCAAATGGTTACTTAACTCTGAAATTGATTGATAAGTAAAAAGACTTGTCTTCATGACTCTGGGGGTTTCAAACAGGAAGTAGAAGTTGTTTGGACTAAACAACTACACTGAATAAATGCTGAGATCCAATTACCAGTCTGAGGGTCTGTGTCTTGAAAATGTAGGATATGATGAACTTCTCTTACTTGTAGGTTAGTTCTTGTGACAACATGTTAACCTCCTTACCACCTGCCTGTAGGGGAGCAGGTGTTGGCCCTAAGTATTCTAAGAGACACTACCACTGCCAACAGGAAACTCTCAATAGCCATCATTATATTCCTCCTACTCATATTTCACATATCTATTTGTCTAATGAGAACCATATGTAATTTGATTTAGCACATAAAGTCCAAAATGATAGAAGAGTTTACAATTTCAAAGGTATGAACATCATCAACAAAAATTAGTTATCACAACTATATGAAGTAGAAAAGGTGAAACATACTGGATACAAGTGAAAGATCATCATATAGTCCATGCGTGCATAGTTGCTTCAGTCGTGTCCAACTCTCCGTGACCCCATGGACCATGGCCTGCCAGGCTTCTCCTTCCCTGGGATTCTCCAAGCAAGAATACTAGAGTAGGGTGCCGTTTCCCTCTTCAATTATGTAGTCCAGTTGTTTTTAAATATGGCTGCTCATTAGAAACATAACTGGTGCTTTGGATGAAAAAAAGCAATACCTGGCCATTTATATTTATATTTTTCAGAAAGTTCCAAGGTAATTCTGATATGCATCTGAATTTTTAAAAAAATGATTAAAGATTTTTTAATTAAATGGTTGTTTTACTGATATAGAATTCTAATATTTTCTGTTTATCAATGATAATACAATTATTGTATTAAGCAAAAATTACAATAGTACAAGACATTTATCATTTTTCACAATCAATAGCCAGACCAAAAAAAAAAAAGATCATTACAGTTTCAAGCTGTAATGGAAACATGGTTAACCTAACAATATAAAATAATTACATACAATTGGAGGGGGGAGTCAAGCAGAGTGATGTGGTAAGTGGAAGTGCATACATGCACATGTTTTTATCCAATCAGCCAGACTATGTCTTTTGGTTGGTACATTTAATCTATTTACATTTAAGGTGATTATTGATACATATGATCCTATTACCATTTTCTTTATTGATTTGGGTTTATTTTCTGTGGGTCTTTTCCTTGTCTTGTGTTTCCTGCCTTGAGAAGCTCCTTTAGGATTTGTTGTAAAGTGGGTTTGGTGGTGCTAAATTCTATTAATATTTTCTTGTCTGGAAAGCTTTTGATTTCTCCATCAAATCTGAATGAGAGTTTTGCTAGATAGAGTATTCTTGGTTGTAGGTTATTCTCTTTTATCACTTTAAATATATCATGCCGCTTTCGCTCAGGCCCGTGGCGCCAGCAGGATGGGCAAGTGTCACGGTCTTCATACTGCCAGGAAGCTCCGTAGCCACCAGACATAAATCACAGCAGGATCCTCTATGATCCACCTCCCAGAATTCTGGAAATAAAAGCAAAAATAAACAAATGGGCTCTAATTAAAATTAAAAGCTTCTGCACAACAAAGGAAAATATAAGCAAGGTGAAAAGACAGCCTTCTGAATGGGAGAAAATAATAGCAAATGAAGCAACTGACAAACAACTAATCTCAAAAATATACAAGCAACTTATGCAGCTCAATTCCAGAAAAATAAACGACCCAATCAAAAAATGGGCCAAAGAACTAAATAGACATTTCTCCAAAGAAGATATACGGATGGCTAACAAACACATGAAAAGATGCTCAACATCACTCAGTATTAGAGAAATGCAAATCAAAACCACAATGAGGTACCACTTCACACCAGTCAGAATGGCTGCGATCCAAAAATCTGCAAGCAATAAATGCTGGAGAGGGTGTGGAGAAAAGGGAACCCTCCTACACTGTTGGTGGGAATGCAAACTAGTACAGCCACTATGGAGAACAGTGTGGAGATTCCTTAAAAAATTGCAAATAGAACTACCTTATGACCCAGCAATCCCACTGCTGGGCATACACACCAAGGAAACCAGAATTGAAAGAGACACATGTACCCCAATGTTCATCGCAGCACTGTTTATAATAGCCAGGACATGGAAACAATCTAGATGTCCATCAGCAGATGAATGGATAAGAAAGCTGTGGTACATATACACAATGGAGTATTACTCAGCCGTTAAAAAGAATTCATTTGAATCAGTTCTGATGAGATGGATGAAACTGGAGCCGATTATACAGAGTGAAGTAAGCCAGAAAGAAAAACACCAATACAGTATACTAACACATATATATGGAATTTAGGAAGATGGCAATGACGACCCTGTATGCAAGACAGGGAAAGAGACACAGATGTGTATAACGGACTTTTGGACTCAGAGGGAGAGGGAGAGGGTGGGATGATTTGGGAGAATGACATTCTAACATGTATACTATCATGTAAGAATTGAATAGCCAGTCTATGTCTGACGCAGGATGCAGCATGCTTGGGGCTGGTGCATGGGGATGACCCAGAGAGATGTTATGGGGAGGGAGGTGGGAGGGGGGTTCATGTTTGGGAATGCATGTAAGAATTAAAGATTTTAAAATTTAAAAAATAAAAAACTAAAAAAAAAAATTAAAAAAAATATATATCATGCCATTCCTTTCTGGCTTGTAGAGTTCCTATTGAGAAATCAGCATATAGCTTGATGAGAGTTCCCTTGTATGTTATTTGCTGTTTTTCTCTTGTTGCCTTTAATATTTTATCTTTGTCTTTAATTTTTGTCAGTTTGATTACTATGTATCTTGGTGTGTTCCTCCTTGGATTTATTGAATCTGCCTGGGACTCTTTGTGCTTCCTGGACTTGATTGACTATTTCCTTTCCCATCTTAGGGAAGTTTTCAGCTATTAATGCTTCAAATATTTTCTCAGTTCCTTTCTCTTTTTCTTCTCCTCCTGGGACCCCTATAATGCAAATGTGGTGCATTTAATGTTGTCCCAGCTTCCCTGATAGCTCAGTTGGTAAAGAATCCACCTGCAATGCAGGAGACCCTAGTTCAGTTCCTGCATCAAGAAGATCTGCTGGAGAAGGGATAGGCTATCCACTTCAGTATTCTTGGGCTTCCCTTGTGGCTCAGCTGGTAAAGAATCTGCCAGCAATTCAGGAGACCTGGGTTCAGTCCCTGGGTTGGGAAGATCCCCTGAAGAAGGGAAAGGCTACCCACTCCAGTATTCCAGCCTGGAGAATTTCATGGACTGTATAGTCTATGGGATTGCAAAAAGTCAAACACGACTGAGCACCTCTCTCTTTCACTTTCAGAGGTCTCTTTGCCTGTCTTCATTTTTATTTTCATTATTTTTTCTATATTCTGTTCTGTGGCAGTGACTTTCACCATTCTGTTCTCCAGGCCATTTATTCATTCTCCTGCCTCAGTTATTCTATTATTGATTCCTTCTAACATATTATTCATCTCTATTTGTTTGTTCTTTAGTTCTTCTAGATATTTTATAAACATTTCTTGTGTCTTCTCCATTGTTTTCTTAAGATCCTGGATCATGTTCACTATCATTATTCTCAATTCTTTTTCTGGAAGGTTGTCTATCTCCATTTAGTTTTTCTTTTTCTGGAGTTTTATCTTGTCCCTTCATCTGGGACATAACTTTCTGTATTTTCATCCTGATTAACTTTATGTAATGTGGTTTTTGTCCTAACCACTGTGGAGTTGTGGTTCTTCTTGCTTCTTTGATGGATGAGGCTAAGAGGCTTGTGTAAACTTCCTGATGTGAGAGACTGGTGGTGGGAAAAATTGGGTCTTGCTCTGATGGGCAGGGCCTTGCTCAGCAAATCTTTAGTCCAATTATCTGCTAATGGGTGGGGTTGTGCTCCCTCCCTCTTAGTTGTTTGGTCTGAGGCGACCCAGCTCTGGAGTCTATGGGCTCTTTTGTAGAGTTAGTGGAGAACTCCAAGAGGGCTTAAGCCAAGGGGGACCTTCCAGGATTACTGCTGGCAGTTTCTCTGTCCATGTGGTTAGCCCCTGCCAACCCATGCCTCCACAGAGACACTCCAACACTAGCAGGTAGTTTTGGTTCAGTCTCTGTGGGGTCACCAACCTAGAGCCAGACATCTGGTGGTGTGAAGTCAAGTGAGCCTTATGAAACATTACTAAGAACAAAGCTAGTGGAGGTGATGGAATTCCAGCTAAGCTATTTAAAATCCTAAAAGATGATGTTGTTAAAGTGCTGCACTCAGTGTGCCAGTAAATTCGGAAAAACAGCAGTGCCCATGGGACTGGAAAAGGTCAATTTTCATCCCAATCACAAAGAAAGGCAATGCCAAAGAATGCTCAAACTGCCATACAGTTGAGCTCATCTCACATGCTAGCAACATAATGCTCAAAATTCTTCAAGCTAGGCTTCAATAGTACATGAACCAAGAACTTCCAGATGTATAAGCTGGATTTAGATAAGGCAGAGGAACCAGAGACCAAATTTCCAGCATCTGTTGGATCATAGAAAAAGCAAGAGAATTCCAGAAAAACATATACTTTTGTTTCATTGACTATACTAAAGCCTTTGCCTGTGGGAATCACAATGAACTGTGGAAAATTCTTAAAGAAATGGGACTACAAGAACACCTTACCTGCTTCTGAGAAACCTATATGCAGGTCAAGAAGCAACCATTAGAAATAGAAATGGAACAATGGCCTGGTTCAATAACGAGAAAGGAGTATGTCAAGGCTGTATATTGTCACCCTGCTAATTTAACTTATATGCAGAGTACACCATACCAAATGCCTGGCTGGATGAATCACAAGCTGGAATCAAGAGAAGTATCAACAACCTTATATATGCAGACACCACCACCATAATGGCAGAAAGTGAAAAGGAACTAAAGAAACTTTTGATGAAGGTAAAAGAGGAGAGTGAAAAAGCTGGCTTGAAACTCAACATTCAAAAAACTAAGATCATGGCATCTGGTCCCATCACCTCATGAAAAATAGATGGGGAAACAATGAAAACAGTGACAAACTTTATTTTCTGGGGTTCAGAAATCACTGCGGATGGCAATTGCAGCCATGAAATTAAAAGACACTTGCTCCTTGGAAGAAAAGCTATGACAAGCCTAGACAGTGTATTGAAAAGGAGAGACAACACTTTTCCAACAAACGTCCATATACTCAAAGCAATGGCTTTTGCAGTAGTCATACTAATGTGAGAGTTGGACCATAAAGAAGGCTGGGTACCAAAGAATTGATGCTTTTGGACTGTGGTGCTAGAGCAGACTCTTGAGAGTCCCTTGGAAAGCAAGCAAAGAGGTCATACCAGTCAATCCTAAAGGAACTTGTGAATGATCATTGGAAGGACTGATGCTGAAGCAAAAACTCTAGTACTTTGGCCACCAGATGCAAAGAGCCAACTCATAGGAGAAGACACTGATGCTGGGGAAAGATTGAGGGCAGGAAGAGAAGAGGATGACAGAGAATGAGATGGTTGGATGGCATCACTGACTTAATGGACATGAGTTTTAGCAAACTCCAGGATATAATACAGGGCAGGGATGTCTGGCATGCTGCAGTTCATGGGCTCACAGAGTCAAGTGCAAGTTATCAATTGAACAACAACCTGTGGGGCCCTGTTCCTTTCCTCTGGGTCTTGGTGCAAGCAAGATGTTCTTTGTGCCCTCTAAGACTGAAATGTCTGGTTCCCTAGCTCCTGTGGAAGTCCTATAATCAATTTCCACTGGCCTTCAAGGTCTGATTCCCTCATGATTCCCAGTCCTTTTGTCAATCCCCAGGCTGGGACGATCTTCTTTAGTATTATTTTTAACAACAGTGGGAAGACTTCTTCACAACAGTGGGATAACTTCTTTGGTATTATTGTTTTCCAATTTGCGGGTCACCCACCCATTGGGTATGGGATTTGGTTTTATTGTGATTGTGCCCTCTCCTACCATCTTGCTGCAGCCTCTTCTTTGTCTTTGGATGTGGGGTATCTTTCTTTGGTGGGTTCCTACACTCTCCTGTCAATGACTGTTAAACAGCTAGTTGTGATTTTGGTGCTTTCACAGGAGGAGATGAACACAGATCCTTCTACTCCACCATCTTGAACCAGGAAAATAAAATTAATTAATTTTAGAAATTAAAAAAATTTAGAACAGTTAAATGAAAACACCAAATGCCTATATTCCCACCATCCTGAATTAGCAATGTTTAACATTTAATTATATTTGTTTGTTTTTAAAAAGATAGGATAAAAAGCATTACAAATATAGCTAAGGTCTTTTGCTAATGGCGCCTGCTCCATTGTCCACTTTCCCTTCATATACTAGAGAACCAATTGCTACTATTATATATATCCAGATACATGTTTGTGAACATTTATTTTAATTTGAATAAATGCCATAATATGGTATGTGTTGACCTATGTAGTGGTCCACTTTATTTACTCCACTTAGTATTCTGAGATTTATCAGAATCTCAGATTCTGGATGTGGATGTGTCACATAGCTATTGCAGTCTCATTAGTGTCTCTATGCTGCTGCTAAGTCGCTTCAGTCGTGTCCGACTCTGTGCGACCCCAGAGACGGCAGCCCACCAGGCTCCCCCGTCCCTGGGATTCTCCAGGCAAGAACACTGGAGCAGGTTGCCATTTCCTTCTCCAATGCATGAAAGTGATAAGTGAAAGGGAAGTCGCTCAGTTGTGTCTGACTCCAAGCGACCCCACGGACTGCAGCCCACCAGGTTCCTCCATCCATGGGGTTTTCCAGGCAAGAGTAATGGAGTAACGGAGTGGGGTGCCATTGCCTTCTCCAAGTGTCTCTATAGTACTCGATTATAAGGAGTTCCAACACCATTCTCATTTGTGTTGTTTTCAAATTTTGACTTGTACAAGTCATTCTATACTGTACATCCTTGCGCACATTCATAAAAGTTTCTCCAAACTATATACTGTAAATAGAATTGCTCATCACAGGCTATGTTTTTTCTATTTTATTATATACTAGTAAACTGCTTTCCAAATATTTCCATATCTGCATGTCTTTTCCACCTTTGAAAGCATCAGACTGTCTTGATTCCATCTAAATTCCTTTGATTACCAATGAAATTCAGTGTCATTTATTTTGCTAATGATCCATTTGGATTTATTCTGTTGTAATTTGATCACAGTTATTACTCATCTTAAAAATTAGTTTTGTAGAGTGATCATCAGTTCAGTTCAGTTCAGTCCAGTCGCTCAGTTGTGTCCGACTCTTTTTGACCCCATGAATTGCAGCACTCCAGGCCTCCCTGTCCATCACCAACTCCCGGAGTTCACTCAGATTCACGTCCATCAAGTCAGTGATGCCATCTAGTCATCTCATCCTCTGTTGTCTCCTTCTCCTTCTGCCCCTAATCCCTCCCAGCATCAAAGTGTTTTCCAATGAGTCAACTCTTCGCATGAGGTGGCCAAAGTACTGGAGTTTCAGCTTTAGCATCATTCCTTCCAAAGAAATCCCAGGGCTGATCTCCTTCAGAATGGACTGGTTGGATCTCCTTGCAGTCCAAGGGACTCTCAAAAGTCTTCTCCAACACCACAATTCAAAAGCATTAATTCTTTGGCTCTCAGCCTTCTTCACAGTCCAACTCTCACATCCATACATGACTACTGGAAAAACCATAGCCTTAACTAGACGAATCTTTGTTGGCAGAGTAGTCTCTGCTTTTGAATATGCTATCTAGGTTGGTCATAACTTTCCTTCCAAAGAGTAAGCGTCTTTTAATTTCATGGCTGCAGTCACCATCTGCAGTGATTTTGGAGCCCCCCAAAATAAAGTCTGACACTGTTTCCCCATCTATTTCCCATGAAGTGATGGGACCAGATACCATGATCTTAGTTTTCTGAATGTTGAGCTTTCAGCCAAGAGTGATTATAGGATTTATATATTCTGAAAAATGCATCAGAATCTGTTTACCAAAAGTTATTTTTGATGTTTCCTTCAAAAATTTTATGTGTATATTTACATAGAATCTAAAGTTAATATTTTTAACTCGTGTGTGAATTCCTAACTCTTGCTTTTTATTTTTATTTTTTTCCTGGAGTGTTAAAAGTGAACTTATTCAGATTATGTCTATCTTAATTTTTTTTCTCCTTCATCATTCTTCATTTGATCTGAGATATTATTCAGGTAGTATGTTCAGTTGTTCAGTTGTGTCTGACTCTTTGCAGCCCACGGACTGTAGCCTGCCAGGCTCCTCTGTCCATGGAATTTTCTAGGCAAGAATACTAGAGCAGGTTGCCATTTCCTACTTTAGAAAATCTTCCTGTCTCAGCGCTCAAACCCATATCTTTTTCATCTCCTACACTGGCAGGTGGGTTCTTTACCACTAGTGCTTCCTAGAAAGCCCTAAATTATAAGTGATAGAGCTTTTCAATTCTGATCATTTTTTTCCTATCTTACATGTCATTTTTCATAATTTTAATTTTGCCATCAGAATTCATCATTGCCAAAATTATTAATACTATTTGTTTATGTTGTTAATCTTTATGAAGATTTATCTTCATTGCCTGAGATATCACTTGTAATTCTTTTATGAATCTCAACACTTACTCCTAGGTTTGCTTTTTTTTTCCTGGAGTGTCAAAAGTAAACTCATTCAGATTATGTCTATCTGTGGCTTTTTTGTTCAACCTTCATTCTTTGTTCCATCTGAAAATTAGGTTTGTTTTTTATTTTTTTCCAGGAGTGTTAAAAGTAAACTCATTTAGACTATGTCCATCTGAATGGTTTTTTGTTCACCTTCATCATTCTTTGCTGGATCGGAAGATATTATTCAATACTTTTCTGCTTTCAGTTGTTGACATTGATATATCTGGAGTTAGTCTAATTAATTCTATCTTAAAATGCAGTACTTTCTTTCTAATTCCTTTACGGTTTTTGCTATTCTACATATTCATTATGAGGGCTTCCTTGGTGACACAGAGGTAAGCTATCGACCTGCAATGTGGGAAATCCAGGTTTGATCCCTGAGTCAGCAAGATCCCGTGGAGAAGGAAATGGCAACCCACTCCAGTATTCTTGCCTGGAGAATCCCATGGACAGAAGAGGCTGGCAGGCTACAGTCCAAGGGGTTGAAAAAGAGTCAGACACAACAGCAAGTAAACCAGCACCACCACATATTCATAATGCTAGTTGTGGATTTCTTTTTATTTATCTTCCCTTGGAATAACAAATCCAAAGGTTCTTTATTCTGGTGACTCATATCTTTTTGTCAATTCTAGAGAGTTCTTGGCTAGTCCCAATTCTCTAATCTTGCATTCCAAACCATGTTTAAATGAAAAAGGTGTATGTTTCATCTCATTCTGTCTTTCTGTCTCATTACTTCTCTTTCTAACTACTTAATTATTTTGATGAATTTGGGTTAACTTCTTGAGCTCAGTCTTCCATTTTATAAATGATCTCTTTATTGGTGCCTAATTACTATTAACTTGTCAACTGAGATTTTAATTTTATGAATCAATATAAATTCTTACTATAAGTATTTAATCATTTTAATTTTGAACCTGTATTTGATAATTCGATTATCTCAAGTTTTTAGGGCATTAAGTTTGTTTTTGATTGGACCTAGTGGCTTCTGTTTATCAAGAATTTTATCCCTGTAGGTGAGCTCCTGTTTGGCAGGGCATAATTTGTAGAACCCTGTGTGTTTTGAAAGCGGTATATTCTCCCAGTCAATATGTGCATTTCTTTATGCTTACATAACCACCATCTTGGGATAATTTTTATGTTGATTTCTCACTCTACTAGTTCTCTGATGACATAGTTGGTATAAATTCAAACTCCAAATGTGTGTGAACACAGGTATATGCTCTCTGGGGAGAATTATTTTTTCACCTAGATGCTAGCCCTAGGAAGACAAGAGACCTGTCATTCCCTGATCTGATGGGTAATGTTTTATAATCCACCTTTTTATGCAGGTTATAGCCCATTAAGAGTCTAGGCTTCACAAGAAGACTGTTCTAACCTTTTCCTTCATATGAACTCAAAGCCTCACATCTTTTCCTTGTCTTCTAGATCCTAAGCTGCTTGATAATCAAGAAATGTACCTCAGTTCCATACAGCTACAGCATCACTTCTGCTGCTGCCTGTCTTTAACTCTCCTCTTTGTTTTGGCCCTTCAGTTCAGTTCAGTTCAGTTCAGTTCAGTCACTCAGTCGTGTCCAACTCTTTGCGACCCCATGAATCGCAGCACGCCAGGCCTCCCTGTCCATCACCAACTCCTGGAGTTCACCCAAACTCATGTACATCGAGTCCGTGATGCCATCCAGCCATCTCATCCTGGGTCGTCCCCTTCTCCTCCTGCCCCCAATCTCTCCCAGCAGCAGAGTCTTTTCCAATGAGTCAACTCTTCGCAGGAGGTGTCCAAAGTACTGGGGCTTCAGCTTTAGCATCATTACCTCCAAAGAAATCCCAGGGTTGATCTCCTTCTGAATGGACTGGTTGGATCTCCTTGCAGTCCAAGGGACCCTCAAGAGTCTTCTCCAACACCACAGTTCAAACGCATCAATTCTTCGGTGATCAGCCTTCTTCATAGTCCAACTCTCACATCCATACATGACCACAGGAAAAACCATAGCCTTCACTAGACGGACCTTTGTTGGCAGAGTAATGTCTCTGCTTTTGAATATACTATCTAGGTTGGTCATAACTTTTCTTCCAAGGAGTAAGCGTCTTTTAATTTCATGGCTGCAGTCACCATCTGCAGTGATTTTGGAGCCCCCCAAAATAAAGTCTGACACTGTCTCTACTGTTTCCCTATCTATTTCAGAATTTATATTCTTTAGATATATTTATTATATTTTCCAAAATTTATAGTTTTTTTTTTAAAGAAGAATATCTTTCTAGTTATTAGTAGCACACTACATTGACAGAAACTGATGTGCCTACTGGGTTTTCTACATTGATAGTCATATTCTGCATCAAATGACAATTTTATTTCTTCCTTTTGAAAATATGTATTTTTTTCCCTCCTTGTTTAATTTGCCAGGACCTTCAATTTTTACCTTAATGGTATTTTCACCATTCAGAATGATGCTGGCTATAGATTTTAAGTAGAGATCTTTAATCAAATGAAGAAAGTTCTCTTCTAATACCAATTTCCTAAGATTTTTTTAAAAAATTAATCAATTAATCATAAATGGAATCAAATTTATTATATGCTTTTCCTGAATGTGGTAAAATCATTATGTTTTTCCCCCCATCAATCTCTAGATTTTGAGAATCACAGTATAGTTTTTCTAAAGTTGAAACATATTTTCATTTCAGGGATGAATCTAAACTGATCATGATACATTTCCCCCAATTTTTTATTCTGAAAAATTTTAAACCTTCTAGTAAAAAGAAATATTTCTATGAGCAGCCATATATCTTTTATCTACATTTGTTAATATTTTTGCCATATTTGATGTTTGCCTGTACCTTCCTGTTTGTGCACACACAAATGTATACACATAAATGATAGGTAGCAGAATATGTCATCCCCAAATATGCTACTATAGCATAGAATTATTTTGAGCTGAGTGAGTTTAAGAATAAGCAGATACAAGAAAATCTTTCTGCCCTCTTCCCTATTTGCCTAAAAGCAAGATATAAGTTTTTGAAGATTTCCCTTTGCCGCTCTCTATTAGGAAAGAGAGAAGTTAATCACTGGACAGAATTCTAAACTCTGATTGTTCCAGAGAGGGCACCAGAGGAATCTACTTAACAGTAACGAACTTTACTTAAGGTAGCCCCAGGGTCTTGGACACCCAATTCCAAAGTATGAGGAGCTGAGTGCTACAATTTAGCAGTGTTACAATGCCTCAGACATTAGCTGGGTTTCCTGCAATTTAACTCAGTTCTGACACTGTCTACCTGGAGATACCATCCCAGGTAGGATTAATCCCACAGGTTAAGGTCAACCATCTAAGATTGCCTTACCTGCTCCTCCTATAACTTCTGATACCATTTGCAAGCCCAGGTTATCACCTGTACTTCTAACCAACTAGCTATAGATTCAAGGTTCAATCACCTCCATGTTGTTTGTTCTGCTTTGTTCAGTTGGTCAGTCATGTCCGAACTCTTTGAAACACCATGGACTGCAGCACGCCTGGCTTCCCTGTCCATCACCATCTCCTGGAGCTGGCTCAAACTCATGTACATTGAGTCGGTAATGCCATCCAACCATCTTGTCCTCTGTTGTCCCCTTCTGCCTTCAATCTTTCCCAGCATCACAGTCTTTTCTAATGAGTTGGCTCTTGGCATCAGGTGACCAAAGTATTGGAGCTTCAGCTTCAACATCAGTCCTTCCAATGAATATTCAGGACCGATTTCCTTTAGGATTGACTAGTTTGATCTCCTTATGGTCCAAGGGACTCTCAAGAGTCTTCTCCAACACCACAGTTCAAAAGCATCAATTCTTCAGTGCTCAGCCTTCTTTATGGTCCAACTCTCACATCCATACATGACTACTGGAAAAACTGTAGCTTGGACTAGATGGACCTTTGCTGCAAAGGAATGTCTCTGCTTTTTAATATGCTATCTAGGTTGGTCATATCTTTTCTTCCTAGGAGCAAGCATCTTTTAATTTCATGGCTGCAGTTACCATCTGCAGTGAATTTTGAGCCCAAGAAAATAAAGTCTGTCACTGTTTCCATTGTTTCCCCAACTATTTGCCATGAAGTGATGGGACCTGGATGCCGTGATCTTAGTTTTTTGAATATTGAGTTTTAAGCCAACTTTTTCACTCTCCCCTTTCACCTTCATCAAGAGGCTCTTTGGCTCCTTGTCAGTTTCTGCCTTAAGAGTGGTATCATCTGCATATCTGACGTTGTTTGTATTTCTCCCAGAAATCTTGATTCCAGCTTGTGCTTTATCTAGCCTGGCATTTCACTTGATGTACTCTGCATAAAAGTTAAATAAGCAAGGTGACAGTACACAGCCTTGACATACTCCTTTCCCAATTTTGAACCTCCATGTTGGGTTCCATTAATTTGCTAGAGAAGCTCATAAAACTTGTGAGAATCATTTTACTTACCATATCATTGGCTTATTATAAAAGAATCTAACCCAGGGACAGTCAAATGGGAGAAATGCATACAGCATGGTATCAGGAAAGGGCACAGGTCTTCCATGTCATATCCAACTGTGCCATGCTCACCCAGTCTCCATGTGTTCACCAACCTGAAAACTATCTGAACCTCTTCTTTTGGGTTTTTATGGGAGCTTCATTACATATATATGATTGATTAAGTCATTGGCCATTGCTAATTGATTCAGCTTCCAGCCCCTCTCCCCTTCCAGGAATTGGGAGGGGAAACTAAAAGTCCCAACCCTCTAATCACATAACTGGCTCCCCAGTGTGAGGCAACCAGTGTTCCCCTCACCCCACTTCCCTCACCTCCATCTTTAGGGAATTTCCCAAAGTCACCTAGCTAGTATAAACTAAGTTGTGGTGGGAAGGGACTTGTTAAAATAACAAGACACCCATTTTGCCTTTATGGTTCTGAAGCAGTTTCAGGAACTGAAGGCAAGAAACCAAACTGTGTAACAGAAGATTCTCCCATTGCTCTTATTGCCTAGGAAATTCCTAGGGTTTGGGGCACTGTTTGCCAGAAATGAGGATGATCAAATATATATTTATTATATATCACGTAGCCCCTATCTACTATTAGTTTCCCCATATTTAGCCTATTAGCCTTCCCACAATTTGCCACTGCCAGAAGTCCAGAGTCCTTCCTTTTCCTTTGTCTCGTCACTTTTCTAAAAATTTATTGTTCTTTTGTTAAGATGCTATATAAGCTCTAGTTCTGACCACACCTTTGAGTTACTTATTGCTGAGTGCTCCTATGTGCATCAATGATTGTACATGTTAATAAACTTCTATTTGTTTTTCTCTTGTTAATCTACATTTTATTAGTTTAATTTACAAGGTCCTAGACAGAGAAACCAAGATGGGTAGGTTAAAGAAAATTTACTTTAAAAGAGAACCTATACTTCTACGTGTTTCTTTTTCACTCTTATACATAGAACAGTACAACATTTCTGATGCTAGATGTGTTTTTTTTTTCCCCCCCCCCAGCAGCAAGAAATTCTGCAAGACCAGCTGGATACCCTACAATTTAACTTAATTCTGATCTCGCAAGTCAAAAGCTCAATCCTACAAGACTGCCTCCAACCCTCATTTTAGTTGCCAGTTGCTTCTGACCAATGGCTTATAAATAGGTTTCCCAATCCCCTTCTCAAATATAATTAATTTTCTAAAGTAGTTCACAGAACTTAGGAAAACAATTTACTCACTGTGAAGCAGTTTATTGTAAAAGTATGTGATATATACAGATGTTGGACTAAAATGAGGTACACCTGAAACTTATATAATAATAATAAAAATGAAAGAATATGGTAGAGGATACAGGTGAACATCAGATGGAAGAGATGCATGGATCAGGGTATGTGGAAAGGGGCCTTGAATTTCCATGTTTCCTTTGGGTGCTCCACTCTCCCAGTATTTCCCCACATTCAGCATTCTGGAAGCTCTATGAACATTTTACTTTGGGGATATTCATGGAGACTTCCAAGTTTGGCGTTGGGAGTACAAGATGAAGCAGGGCAAAGGCTAACAGAGTTCTGCCAAGAGAACGTGCAGGTCATAGCAAACACCTTCTTCCAACAACATGAGAGATGACTCTACACATAAACATCACCAGATGGTCAATACAAAAATCAGATTGATTATATTCTTTGCAGCTGAAGATGGAGAATCTGTATACAGTCAGCAAAAACAAGACCAGAGCTGACTGTGGCTCAGATCATGAACTCCTTATTGCAAAATTCAGACTTAAACTGGAGAAAGTAGGGAAAACCACTAGACCATTCAGGTATGACCTAAATCAAATCCCATATAATTACACAGTGGAGGTAATGAATAGATTCAAGGGACTAGATCTAATAGACAGAGTGCCTGAAGAACTATGTACAGAGGTTTATAACCTTGTACAGGTAGTAGTGACCAAAACCATCCCAAAGAAAAAGAAATGCAAGAAGGCAAAGTGGTGTCTGGGGAAGCCTTACAAATAACTGAGAAAAGAGAAGCAAAAGGCAAAGGAGAAAAGGAAAGATATAGCCAACTCAATTCATAGTTTTGAAAAAGGTCAGTGTTCATTCCAATCCCAAAGAAAGCAAGGCCAAAGAATGTTCAAACTACTGTAAAATTGTGCTCATTTCACATGCTAGCAAGGTAATGCTCAAAATCCTTCAAGCTAGACTTCAATAATTCATGAACCAAAAACTTCCAGATGTAAAAACTGGATTCTGAAAAGGCAGAAGAACAAGAGGCCAAATTGCCAACATCTATCGGATCACTGAAAAAGCAAGGGATTTCCAGGAAAATGTCTACTTCACTTCATTGACTATGCTAAAGCCTTTAACTATGTGGATCACAACAAACTGTGGAAAATTCTTAAAAGAGCTGGGAATATCAGACCACCTTACCTGTCTCCTGAGAAACTTGTATGCATGTCAAGAAGCAGTGGTTAGAACCAGACATGGAACAATGGGCTGGTTCAAAATTGGAAAAGGAGTACATTGAGGCTGTTTATTGTCACCATGATTATTTAATTTCTAAGCAGAGTACATCATGCAAGATACCAGTCTGGATGAATCACAAGATAGAATAAAGATTGCCGGGAGAAGTACCAACAACCTCAGATATGCAGATGACACCACCCTAATGGCAGAAAGTGAAGAGGAACTAAAGAGCCTCTTGAAAAGGTGAAAGAGGAGAGTGAAAAAGCTGGCTTAAAGCTCAACATGCAAAACATTAATATGGCATCCAGTCCCATCACTTCATGGCAAATAGATGGGGAAACAGTGGAAACAGTGACAGACTTTATTTTTTGGGGCTCCAAAATCACTGCAGATGGTGACTGCAGCCATGAAATTAAAGGACACTTGCTCTTTAGAAAAAAAGCTATGGCAAACCTAGACAGCACATTAAAAAGCAGAGACATTACTTTACCAACAAAGATCTGTCTAATCAAACCTATGATTTTTCCAGTAGTCATGTATGAATGTGAGACTTGGACCATAAAGAAAGCTGAGTGCCAAAGAATTGATGCTTTTGAACTATGACATTAGAGATGACTCTTGAGAGTCCCTTGGACTATAAGGAGATCAAACTAGTCAATCCTAAAGGAAATCAGTCCTGAATATTCACTGGAAGTACAGATGCTGGGATTCCCTCATGGCTCAGACAAGAAGTCAGCCTGCAATCCTGGAGACCCATGTTCGATCCCTGGGTTGGGAAGATCTCCTGGAGAAGGAAATGGCAACCCACTCCAGTATTCTTGCCTGAAAAATCCCATGGATGGAGGAGCCTGGCAGGCTACATATCATGGGGTCACAAAGAGTAGGACATGACAGAGAGACTTCACTTTCACTTTTTCACTGATGCTGAAGCTGAAGCTCCAATACTTTGGCCACCAGATGTGAAGAACTGACTCATTAGAAAAGATCCTGATGCTGGGAAGGTTTTCAGGCAGAAGAAGAAGGAGAGGACAGAGGATGAGATGATTGGGCGGCATCATCAATTCAATGAACATCATCAAACTCGATGAATTTGAGCGAACTCTGGGAGTTGGTCATAAACAGGGAAGCATGGCGTGCTATAGTCCATGGGGTCATAAAGAGTTGAACATGACTGAGTGACTGAACTGAACTGAAGAATACATAATAGCACTATTTTGCCAAGTTAACGGTCCAGTTATAATTTATGGTAAAATAAAATTTAATTAAATTTAAACTAATATAGGTGAGTCCATTCGTCGCAGTTGTATGGTTTTCTCCAGGCTCATTCAGCTAATTTGGTGCAGGTGAGGAGTAGGTAGCACTACTTGAACTAGGTGTTGCTGAGGGAATTCAGGGGAGGGAGAGTGGGAAAAGGACATTAAATGTGTTTGCTCTGCATTGAATCCTGAACAGCCACAGGGAGAAGTGAGCACATTAGTGTCATATTATTTAGTAAAAGTATTGCACACACATAGGCTCAGTGATGTCAAAATATTACTGGAATGGAAATGTTAGAATACCCTGGAACACAGAACCTGAGAATCAGAAAGAGTGAAGTTATGAAAGGATATTTCAGTGCAGTCTTTCATCTTGACAAGATATGGCCATCAGTTGCATGGCTCAGGTGGGATTGAGAGAAGAATAATAGGAACTAAAGTCATCAAGAACCTGAGAAGTGTCAGAAGTGGATGTTGAAATCATAATAAATTATGCTGGAGTGGGTGGTAGAGAGTTTCTGAAGTCATTGGTGAATAAGGGAGAATGATTAAGGGACCATATTTGAAGTAAATGGGAGTGATCTAGGATTTTGAAGTCAGTTGACTTGCATTTCAAGGGAGCAGGAGGGGATTTTGTTTTTTGTTTCCAAGAAGAAAAAAGGCACTGTTGCCTGACAACCTCTAGACAGCAAGCATTTATTGTTTGTTGTTGGTTGAATGCTTCCATGAACTAAACATTCTAAATGAAATGCATCTCTCTGGGTCCATTTAGAACTTTTACACTGTCTCCTTGTTGATTACATTGTCTTTAGGGTCATGATTCTTTTAACTGTGTCATACAAAGGAGTACTCCCCTTGTGCCCCCAAATAGCTCCTGAAAAGTAGCTAAGAGCTCCCTGTTCTTCATAAAATTCAAACTAAAATCCAAAATAAAGCATAGATGGTATAGTCTACCTGAATGTCTTCCTGTTGTTTGTAAAATGTGGCTTTGCTTTTGACCTGCTTCACAAGAATGAATAAGCCATTGCAAATGCAAAATATTCAAATAGGGAGAAATAATTTTTCCCCTGGGCTGAAGCTACATTACTTCTTTAAGTAGTTGGGACACAAACAATCTCCTTAAAGATGCTTTTATAGTCACAAGTCACAGGACAACAGTTGGGTTATGCAATATCCACTGATAGTCTGATGCTAGGAAACGTGGGAGGCAAAAGGAGAAGGGGGCGGCAGAGGAGGAGATCTTGGTTCGATGGCATCAGCGATTCAGTGGACAGACTCCAGTTTCTCAGACTCCAAGAGATAGTGAAGGACAGGGAAACTTGGCATGCTGCAGTCCTTGGGGTCACAAAGAGTCGGACACAACTTAGTGACTGAAAGACACCAACATCTGATATTCTTGGAAGGAGCTAGTGTGTCAAAGCAGAGACTGGTTAATATTGGGCCTTGACAAGGAGAAAAATGGACAGGTTAGTTGTCAAAGTTAGTATCTGCTAAGAACTTGAGAACAAAACATTGAGAAATCATCAGATTTATCATCAGTTAGTCAAGGCTATGGTTTTTCCAGTAGTCATGTATGGATGTGAGAGTTGGACTGTGAAGAAGGCTGAGCGCCGAAGAATTGATGCTTTTGAATTGTGGTGTTGGAGAAGACTCTTGAGAGTCCTTTGGACTGCAAGGAGATTCAACCAGTCCATTCTGAAGGAGATCAATCCTGGGATTTCTTTGGAAGGAATGATGCTGAAGCTGAAACTCCAGTACTTTGGCCATCTCATGCGAAGAGTTGACTCATTGGAAAAGACTCTGATGCTGGGAGGGATTGGGGGCAGGAGGAGAAGGGGACGACAGAGGATGAGATGGCTGGATGGCATCACTGACTTGATGGACATGAGTCTGAGTGAACTCCGGGAGTTGGTGATGGACAGGGAGGCCTGGCGTGCTGCGATTCATGGGGTTGCAAAGAGTCGGACATGACTGAGCGACTGAACTGAACTGAACTGAACTGAAGAAAGAATATTATTTGTGGGAAAAACTGAAAATAGATGAAATGACCAGACATTTTTAACGGAAAATGATAAATTAACACACTAAAAGGAAACAAAAAACTGCATAGATTATCAACCACTAGAGAAATAAAATTCTAATAAAAAATTTTTCCTTACCTATTCAACCAAAAAATATACTAGGCCAAATTTATAGGCAAATTTTTGCAAATTTTGTTAGTTAAGCAATATGTTATAAAAAAATATACCTGAAACTATAAAAAGAGCTAAAGCTGTGTGATTCATTTTTATTACCTTGTTATAAAAACTAGAAAAAGACAGTACAAAAAAATAAAATTGTAGGCCAGGAAATTGAATCTAACAGCATGTAACAAATTACCATCATAAACAAGTTGGTCTATTGCAGAATGAAATGATAGTTCAGCATTAGAATTAATGCTCCACAATACCTGGAGATTAATAAAGAAGAAACATATGCAGGAAAAAACCCACTTTTGATAAAATTCAACATCAACTCACGGTAAATCTGTTAGCAATGCAAACTCTTAGCAAACTAACAGCGAAGGAACTTCTCTTAACTTGGTAAAGGACATAAAATATCAGAAGTAAACATGATGTTTAATGATCAACTGTCAGAATGTATTTCCATTAAATTCATGAATAAGACAGGATGCCTGCTCTTCCTACTATTGATTACCATCAAAGTGTGTAGGTCCTAGTCCTTCTAGTAAGAGAAAGAAAAGAAAGGTATAAAGATCAGAAAGAAAAAGTTATGACTGTCATTGCTTGAGAGTATGAGCATCTCAAGAAACAGATCAAGAAGATAAATGGGCAAACATTTTAGGCTAAAAGAGAGCTCACCATTATAGAAAATTAAATAATCTTTCATTACACCTTTAATAAATGAAAAATTTACTGGAAAAAGTAACACTGGTTTCAAAACTATAAATAACATGTAAATCCTTTTCAAGAGCTAATATGTAAGTATTGACTAGGCAGAGCATTTAGAAAGATAAACTTCACCATAAGAGGCAAGCGGAACCAGAAGAGAGTGGAGTCAAACACTGTAATGTTTTCAGTTAGAGGGCTTCCCAGGTGGTGCTAGTGGTAAAGAATCCACCTGCTAGTGGAGGAGATGCAAGAGATATTGGTTCGATCTCTGGGTTGGGAAGACCCCCTGTAGTAGGAAACGGCAACCCACTCCAGTATTCTTCCCTGGAAAAATCTTATGGATATAGGAGCTTGGTGGGCTACAGTCTATGGGGTCACAAAGAGTCAGAAACAAATGAACACACACACACACACACATCAACTATTAGTCTGTGTTCTAGACTCCTACTTTTGTAGCAGTTTAGTCCTATTAATTCTAATTCTCACCAAAATATTCTTCTAATTGTTATGCCCTTCCTAGTCATTCGCTGGGTTACTATGCCACACACTGAGCTCCTTGCAGGTCTGTCTCCTTCGCCTCTATCTGTGGTACCTAATGCAGCATTTGCCATATAAGAGAAGGCATAGCATATCTTTCTTTGTTGAATGGACTTCACTTGGAAGAAAAAGATTTGCCGTGTATATATATATGTCCTTGATCACCTGACACCAAAGATGGAAAGTGTGTGTGTGTGTGTTTTTAATGTGTGTGTGGTGGAAACACATGTGGAGAGCTGACATAATATTTATACACATAATGATATTGTAAGGCTTCCCAGGTAGCGCTAGTGGTAAAGAACTCACCTGCCAGTGCAGGAGACACAGGTTTGATCCCTGGGTTGGGAAGATCCCCTGGAGAAAGAAATGGCAACCCACTCCAGTATTCTTGCCTGAAGAATCCCATGGACAAACGAGCCTGGCAGGCTACATGGGGTGGCAAAGAGTTGGACACGACTAAGCAACTAACACTAACTAATGATACTGTATCTTAAAAAAAAATATATATATATATAGCATTCAAGAGAGACTACAGAAGTTTTAATCCTAGGACACTGTGTATGTTTGTGATGAAATGCACTTTTTTCAGGAAAAGGCTGAGTAGGGTGGTCCTTCAGAATAACATCAGGCCCCCAGGCTACCGAAAATATCTCCATTCAAGATCCTGTTAGGCCCTTAACACTCTGGTTGTGAAGTGCATGATGAGTCATTCATTTGGAGTTTTCTGCTCTCAGGCTTTTCTTCTCACGTAATCAAACCAGCATTGAGTTTCCTTCTCCTGCTTTCTTCCCTAAATGGTCCTTTTCAGTTGCTTCTGATAGAAGATCGCCTTTGATAGGCTGCCTCATCTCAGGGAGGAACACAGCAGGGAAGTGGGTTCAGTTGCACCTCTCAGGCCATCCCTAGTGCACCTGTGGTTTTGCTGGTCTCCTGACTGCACTGCCCATTTTCTTTATGATTCCTTTTCAATCATAACAATGATACCTTTTATTTATGTTTTGCTGTATAAATATAAATAAATATCAGTTGGGGCTTCCCTGGTGCCTCAGACAGTAAAGAACCTGCCTGCAATGCAGAAGACTTGGGTTTGATCCCTGGTTTAGGAAGGTCCCCTAGAGAGGGGAATGGCAACCCAATCCAGTGTTCTTGCCTGGAGAATCCCATGGACAAAGGAGCCTGGTGGGCTACAGTCCAGAGGATCACAAACAGTTGGATACGACTGAGCAATTAACACTGCCTGACTGTACAGTTAATAATCTTCTAGATTTTCAACTTGAAAAAAAATTCCCCTTCTGTCTTCAAATAAAATCTTACTTAGAAGCTTAAAATAGATAACCAGATTAAATGGCTGAGACGCTCAGTTGATAAGTGTGTAGTAGAGAGTGGGAGGGAAGGTGTGTCTCAGAGTCCTAAGATTTCTACCTCTTAGGGCTGCATGGATCAAATTTGAAAACCACTGACATGTATTACTACCTCAAATTCAAATTGGGCAGATGTTTATAATCCAAATTTTCTAGGTAAATAAATTTAAGCAATATGCCCAAGATCTTGCACCTAGTAATTAACAGAGCCGTGACTGGGGCTGATATCTATTCAAAGGAGCAGTAGTAGTCTTCACAAACAGTGGGTTTTGCCCATAAAACCTGGGCAAAATGAATCTTACGTATGAAAAGAGTAACACTGCATACATTCTAGTTAAAATTATCATACTCATATTTTTCTTCAACTAAAAATATATCCAGTTGGTTAAACAAGTGATGATATTAATATATCCTTTCAATGGACAGTTTTGTGGTTGTTAAAAAGAATAAGATACTCTATATGTACTGATATAAAATAACTTAATTGTTAAATAAAAAATGAAGCAAGACAGAACACTGGCTAGTATATAGTTTTCAGTGTAAAAATGTGTGTAAAAATACTTCTATGCCTTTATGCATATGTATATAACAAACCTAGATAGAGTATTAAAAAGCAGAGCAATCACTATGGAAAACAGTGTGGAGATTCCTTAAAAATAGAGCTGCCTTATAACCCAGCAATCCCACTGCTGGGCATACACACCGAGGAAACCAGAATTGAAAGAGACACATGTACCCCAATGTTCATTGCAGCACTGTTTATAATAGCCAGGACATGGAAGCAACCTAGATGTCCATCAGCAGAAGGATGGATAAGACAGCTGTGGTACATATACACAATGGAGTATTACTCAGCCATTAAAAAGAATACATTTGAATCAGTCCTAATGAGATGGATGAAACTGGAGCCGATTATACAGAGTGAAGCAAGCCAGAAAGAAAAACACCAATACAGTATACTGACACATATATACGGAATTTAGAAAAATGGTAATGATGACCCTGTATGCGAGACAGCAAAAGAGACACAGATGTAAAGAACGGACTTTTGGACTCTGAGGGAGAGGGAGAGGGTGGGATGATTTGGGAGAATGGCATTGAAACATGTATACTATCATGTAAGAAACGAATTGCCAGTCTATGTTTGATACAGGATACAGGATGCTTGGGGCTGGTGCATGGGGATGATCCAGAGAGATGATATGGGGTGGGAGGTGGGAGGGGGATTCAGGATTGGGAGCTTGTATACACCCGTGGTGGATTCATGTCAATGTATGGCAAAACCAACACAGTATTGTAAAGTAAAATAAAGTAAAAAAAAAAAAAAACAAAACAAAACAAAAACAGAGTTGTCACTTTGTCGACAAAGGTCCATATAGTCAAAGGTATGGTTTTTCCAGTAGTCATGTACAGATGTGAGAGTTCAACCATTAAGAAATCTGAGTCTGAAGAACTGATGCTTTTGAATTGTGCTGGAGAAGACTCTTGAGAGTTCCTTGGGAAGCAAGGAGATCAAACCAGTCATCCTAAAGGAAATCAACCCTGAATATTCATTGGAAGGACTGATGCTGAAGCTGAAGCTTCAATACTTTGGCCACCTGATGCAAAGAGCTGACTCATAGAAAAAGACTCTGATGCTGGGAAAGATTGAGGGCAGGAGGAGATGGGGATGACAGAGGATGAAATAGTTGGATGGCATCATCGACTCAATGGACATGGGTTTGAGCAAAATCCCGGAGATAGTGAAGGACAGGGAACCTGGAGTGCTGCAGTCCGTGAGGTCACAAAGAGTTGGACATGACTGAGCGACTAAACAACAACAATGTATACATTTAGAGTAGAATGCAAGAATGCACCAGGAACTGTTGATACTAATTCTCTCCAGGAGTGAAACAGGGTGACTGGAGATGAGGAGAATTATCCTTCATCTTGTATCACCAGTACAATAGACTTGTACTACCTGAATTTAACCACAATTAAAAAGTAATTAGTTGATATAAAATGATTGGCAAAGGCTGCGACGGCGCCTATAGCGTGGTGAGAGGAGCTACCCCACATCCGAGGACAGGGGCAGAAGCCAGGAGGACCCCATTCCCGAGGGGTGGCGGCCAAGAGGAGCTACCCCATGTCCAAGGAGCAGTGGCTGCATGGGCGCAGGAGGGCCTAGAGAAGCTATTCCATGTTCAAGGTCAGGAGGGGCGGCAGTGAGGAGATACCCCTCGTTCAAGGTAATGAGCAGCAGCTGCGCTTTGCTGGAGCAGCCCTGAAGATATTCACCACGTCCAAGGTAAGAGAAACTCAAGTAAGATGGTAGGTATTGCAAGGGGGCAACAGAAGGCAGACACACTGAAACCATAATCACAGAAAACTAGTCAATCTAATCACATTAGGATCATAGCCTTGTCTAACTCAATGATTTAAGCCATGCCCGTGGGGCCACCCAAGATGGGCGGGTCATGGTGGAGAGGTCTGACAGAATGTGGTCCACTGGAGAAGGGAATGGCAAGCCACTTCAGTATTCTTGCCTTGACAACCCCATGAACATATGAAAAGACAAAATGATAGGATACCAAAAGAGGAACTCTCCAGGTTGATAGGTGCCCAATATGCTACTGAAGATCAGTGGAGAAATAACTCCAGAAAGAATGAAGGGATGGAGCCAAAGCAAAAACAATACCCAGTTGTGGATATGACTGGTGATAGAAGCAAGATCCGATGCTGTAAAGAGCAATACTGCATAGGAACCTGGAATGTCAGGTCCATGAATCAAGGCAAATTGGAAGTAGTCAAACAAGAGATGGCAAGAGCGAATGTTGACATTCTAGGAATCAGCAAAAAAAAATGGACTGGAATGGGTGAATTTAACTCAGATGACCATTATATCTACTATGCAGGCAGGAAACCCTCAGAAGAAATGGAGTAGCCATCATGGTCAACAAAAGAGTCTGAAATGCAGTACTTGGATGCAATCTCAAAAACGACAGATGATCTCTGTTTGTTTCCAAGGCAAACCATTCAATATCACAGTTATCCAAGTCTATGCCCCAACCAGTAATGCTGAAGAAGCTGACATTGAACGGTTCTATGAAAACCTACAAGACCTTTTAGAACTAACACCCAAAAAAGATGTCCTTTTCATTATAGGGGACTGGAATACAAAAGTAGGAAGTCAAGAAACCCCTGGAGTAACAGGTAAATTTGGCCTTGGAATGCGGAATGAAGTAGGGCAAAGACTAATAGAGTTTTGCCAAGAAAATGCAATGGTCATAGCAAACACCCTCTTCCAACAACACAAGAGAAGACTCTACACATGGACATCACCAGATGGGCAACACCAAAATCAGATTGATTATATTCTTTGCAACCGCAGATAGAGAAGCTCTATACAGTCAACAAAAACAAGACCGAGAGCTGCTGTGGCTCAGATCATGAACTCCTTATTGCCAAATTCAGACTGAAATTGAAGAAAGTAGGGAAAACCACTAGACCATTCAGGTATGACCTAAATCAAATCCCTTATGATTATGCAGTGGAAGTGAGAAGTGGATTTAAGGGACTAGACCTGATAGAGTGCCTGATGAACTATGGACTGAGGTTCATGACATTGTACAGGAGACAGGGATCAAGACCATCTCCATGGAAAAGAAATGCAAAAAAGCAAAATGGCTGTCTGAGGAGGCCTTACAAATAGCTCTGAAAAGAAGAGAAGTGAAAAGCAAGGGAGAAAAGGAAAGATATAAGCATCTGAATGCAGAGTTCCAAAGAATAGCAAGAAGAGATAAGAAAGCCTTCTTCAGCGATCAATGCAAAGAAATAGAGGAAAAGAACAGAATGGGAAAGGCTAGAGATCTCTTCAAGGAAATTAGAGATACCAAGGGAGCATTTCATGCAAAGATGGGCTCAACAAAGGACAGAAATGGTATAGACCTAACAGAAGCAGAAGATCTTAAGAAGAGGTGGCAAGAATACACGGAAGAACAGTACAAAAAAACTTCACGACCAAGCTAATCACGATGGTATGATCACTCACCTAGAGCCAGACATCCTGGAATGTGAAGTCAAGTGGGCCTTAGGAAGCATCACTATGAACAAAGCTAGTGCAGGTGATGGAATTCCACTTGAGCTGTTTCAAATCCTGAAAGATGATGCTGTGAAAGTGCTGCACTCAATATGCCAGCATATTTGGAGAACTCAGGAGTGGCCACAGGACTGGAAAAGGTCAGTTTTCATTCCAATCCCAAAGAAAGGCAATGCCAAAGAATGCTCAAATTACTGCACAATTGCACTCATCTCACATGCTAGTAAAGTAATGCTCAAAATTCTCCAAGCCAGGCTTCAGCAATATATGAACCATGAACTTCCAGATGTTCAAGCTGGTTTTAGAAAAGGCAGAGGAACCAGAGATCAAATTGCCAACATCTGCTGGATCATCGAAAAAGCGAGAGAGTTCCAGAAAAACATCTATTTCTGCTTTATTGACTATGCCAAAGCCTTTGACTGCGTAGATCACAATAAACTATGGAAAATTCTGAAAGAGATGGGAATACCAGAGCACCTGACCTGCCTCTTGAGAAACCTATATGCAGGTCAGGAAGCAAGAGTTAGAACTGGACATGGAACAACAGACTGGTTCCAAATAGGAAAAGGAGTACGTCAAGGCTGTATATTGTCAGCCTGCTTATTTAACTTCTTTGCAGAGTACATCATGAGAAACACTGGGATGGAAGAAGCACAAGCTGGAATCAAGATTCCTGGGAGAGATATCAATAACCTCAGATATGCAGGTGACACCACCCTTATGGCAGAAAGTGAAGAAGAACTAAAGAGTGTCTTGATGAAAATGAAAGAGGAGAGTGAAAAAGTTGGCTTATAGCTCAGTGAAATTAAAAATGCTTACTCCTTGGAAGGAAAGTTGTGATCAACCTAGACAGCATATTGAAAAGCAGAGACATTACTTTGCCACAAAGGTCTGTCTAGTCAAGGCTATGGTTTTTCCAGTAGTCATGTATGGATGTGAGAGTTGGACTGTGAAGAAAATTGAGCGCCGAAGAATTGATGCTTTTGCACTGTGGTGTTAGAGAAGACTCTTGAGAGTCCCTTGGACTGCAAGGAGATCCAACCAGTCCATTCTAGAGGACATCTGTCCTGGGTGTTCTTTGGAAGGACTGATGCTAAAGCTGAAACTTCAGTACTTTGGCCACCGCAAGTGAAGAGTTGACTCATTGGAAAAGACTCTGATGCTGGGAGGGATTGAGGGCAGGAGGAAAAGTGTTTGACAGAGGATGAGATGGCTGGATGGCATCACTGACTCGATGTGCATGAGTTTGAGTGAACTGTGGGAGTTGATAATGGACAGGGAGGCCTGGCATGCTGCAATTCATGGGGTCGCAAAGAGTCAAACATGATTGAGAGACTGAACTGAACTAAAAGCTCAGTATTCAGAAAACTAGGATTACGGTATCTGGTCCCATCACTTCATGGGAAATAGATGGGGAAACAGTGGCTGACTTTATTTTTCTGGGCTCCAAAGTCACTGCAAATGGTGACTGCAGCCATGACATTAAAAAATGCTTACTCCTTGGAAGGGAAGTTTTGACCAACCTAGATAGCATATTAAAAGGCAGAGACATTACTTTGTCAACAAAGGTCTGTCTAGCCAAGGCTATGGTTTTCCAGTGGTCATGTATGGATGTGAGAGTTGGACTGTGAAGAAAGCTGAGCGCAGAAGAATTGATACTTTTGAACTATGGTGTTGGAGAAGGCTCTTGAGAGTTCCTTGGACTTCAAGGAGATCGAACTAGTCCATCCTAAAGGAGATCAGTCCTGGGTGTTCATTGGAAGGACTGATGTTGAAGCTGAAACTCCAATCCTTTGGCCACCTGATGGGAAGAACTGACTCGTTTGAAAAGTCCATGATGCTGGGAAAGATTGAAGGCAGGGGGAGAAGGGGACGACAGAGGATAAGATGGTTAGATGGCATCACCGGCTCAATGGACATGGATTTGGGTGAACTTCGGGAGTTGGTGATGGACAGGGAGGCCTGGCATGCTGTGGTTCATGGGGTCGCAAAGAGCCAGATATGACTGCGTGACTGAACTGAACTGGACCCTCCAAAGATAATCTCTGACTCTGTGTATTTACACCTTTATCTTTCTACTAAGTTATTGTTGAATTATGTATGTGGAAGTTAGAGAAAACTGATAGTTACACAAATGATTCTCATCTACAGCAAGGCAAAGAATTTGTCTGATAGCTTATGTCTTGTTGAAATAATGCCACAAATATTATGTTTTCCTGCCGTATAGGATATTAACCAGTTTTCCATCTGTTAATTTCAGCAGTTTTATTCTGATTATAAAATCATTAATAATTAATATCCAGATTATCAATATATTTCTATTCATTATTCAAATTCTTCTTTGAACTATTTTTAACATTTTACTCCTTCCTATTAAGTCAAAAAGTGAAGGATCTGAGATATTCCTCTGCTCACAGAAACACTAGACTCTGAACAGGATGTCACACCTTTGTTATTCATAGTGATAACAGCATAGCACTGGTTCCTCATGCCTCGCACCTTGCTAGGTGAAGTGATGAGAGCCAGATGGTTACACCTGTGCATGTAGGAGGTTGCATCGCAGATGAAAACCCCCAAATTATGAATCTCAGAGCTTACATAGGAGCTGGTACATTCACCCTTCCTCCCTTCTAGGGAAAGAGGAAAGATTATGTTTTTATTCAGAATGTAAACAAATCCTCTCTGGGAGGAGAGAAAATCTTTACCCTGGATGGACACATTTGGCTTGGGGAGGGATAGGAACGATGTTATGAATCACTGAATGCGAGCAGATGCCTCTGCCTTGAAGGAGTCAAGCAGCTTCATGAGGAATACCTTTCAACTGTGAAGAGCAGATGGTTCTGGGGGGAGAGAAGACATTCCCTATCATTCTAGCGAGTCACTTTCAGTGCTCAGGAGACTCACACTGTGTGGGAATGTGGAGTAATAGAGGGAGGACTCGCTTCCAACAGCCCCTTTGTTAGTGAGTTGGATAAAATCTTTGATACGCATTCATTTTACAATTATACAAAAGTAAGAATTTCAGCTTTTTGACAATTACATTGTAGAATCCCTCTGTCTCTCATAGTCCCCACTACCTAAAAGATATTCAATGAATGTTTATTGAATAAATACATAATATATTAATAAAAAGTAAGAATTTAATTTTTTCCTTTTTCCAAAACTGATTATGAGATTTTTAATGATTTAAATCACATTACAGAAAATGCCCACCTCTTCCTTCCCTTTTCCGATTTTTACTGGTAGGACTTCTGAAGTAAGCATTATTAATTGAGCTACTTTATTCTAAAAGTAAACCTATCCTGCATGCCTGCATGCTCAGTTGTGTCTGACTCTTTGCAAACCTAGACTATAGCCCACCAGTCCCTTCTGTCCATGAGATTTTCCAGGCCAGAATATTGGAGTTGATTGCCATTTCCCCCTCCAGGGGGTCTTCCCCACCCAGGAATCAAACTCATGTCTCCTGTATTGGCAGGCAGATTCTTTACCACTGAGCCACCTGGGAAGTCCCCCAGACCTATCCTACTTTGCACATTATCTCCTGTGTTGCTTTGTTTCCTCTCAAGAAATGAACTGTAAATATCCTGTTCCAGCTTGCAGTAAAGGAGAGCTTGCTGATCACGTGTGTGTTGCTTTGAGAAGGAAAAAGGGTCTAAGTAGGCAAGTTCCAAATTCCCTTGATTACAGTTTATATTGATTAGGACTCTTTGCTTGCAAATAACAGAAAATCAAACTACTCTAAGCAAAAAAGAAAATTTATTGGCAGGATAATGGACTATGTCATTGAATTTGAGGGCAATGAAGCAGCTGAACCTTAGGAACAATAGCTTGCGGTGCTGCAGGGGACCCAGAAAGCCCTCTCTCCAGCTCTCATTTCTGCCTCTCTCTCTGTTCATCTGTTTCATTGCTCTCTCTCGCTGCTTTCCTATTAGCTGCATGGCCTGGTAGAAAATGGCTGGTACCTCCCACTTCCAAGTAACAGTTGCTTACTGCAGACCAGTGGCCCAATAGGGAAAAGATCTCCTGCTTGCTGTGGTTAAAGAATTGTTTTTCTTTATTCCCAGGGGACAGACTGATTACCAAGCTGGATTAGGTACCCAATCAATGGGACCAGAGGATGTAGGTATGGAGTGACATGAGTAGCAATGTGTCAGCTTCTGGAATAACCTTGTGGCTAGCTAAAAAGGAGGTAATTTCTAGAAAACCAGAGTTAGTGAGATGATTCAGTAAGTGCTCACTGGAGTGACTTTTCAAAACAATTTGTGAATAAAGGAAAGCATCAACCCAGTGAACTGGGAAAGCATAAAAGAGGGCAGAGGCACAGTCTGGTGATTAAGGAAGAGAATGGAGAATATAAAGTTGTGGGGAAACAATATAAATGAGACTCCGAGGGAGAAGGGAGAAGGTGGAAATTTTCCAGTAGAAGATAATGGTGCTTGCATTTTCCTAGAGTTTGGAAGTCTAACAAACAAAGTTGTAAAAGTGCTTTGTCATCTCTTCTATTAAACTATCTATATCTGCACAGTCCAGCTCGGTAGTCCATCATCCGCACAGGGCTAGTGAATGCTTGGAATGTAGCTAACATGAATGAGGAGCTGAATTTAAAATGTTATGTTTTCATTAATTTAAATTTGAATAGCTACATGTGTCGAGTGGCTACCGTTCTGAATAGTGCAGCCTCATACTGAGGGAGTGAATATACAAACAGACAATGGCCATACCACAGAAAAATAGAACTCTTACCCACAAGCTGCAGTAAGCTGCCCAGGAAACCAATCCAGGAGGCCACCCTGCTATACCTCAGGTTGGTAAGAAGCCAGACTACTATGTCTGGGAACAACTAGGAAGCCAAATTATCACCCCTGACGTTCAGCCACAGATGGCCATGGCTTGATTAATAACTGACAGCTTCACTAATTTTTGTCCCTGCTTCCAACTCAGGACCAACCAGAGAAAGCCAAATACATAATCCTAGTCGATCACGTAGGATCCCCTGCTCTAGTTCACCATCTACAACTTCTGTGCCAACAGCCTACAGTCAGGGCACATCCGAAGCCTTCTCTTTTGTCAACTAGAATGCTTTCCATTCTGCTGTCTGCGTTTGAGTCTCTGCCAAAATGTAAATGACAAAGGCTGACTCCTGTACTATAGGCTGAATATAGGCTTTCCTTGTTCTCTTTATGTGGTCTTTATTTCTCCATAGCATTTATTTACTGTGTACAATTTGTTCCTGTATGAATCTCAAGATATGCCAAAGAGTTAGAGATGGCCATACCCTTGATTGGCTTGGCATGTGTTCCTTACTGCAGTACTTTCGTATTTTAATGGGAAATCAGTTTCATAGGGATTTATATTTTAAAAAATAATTTACAAAAGTCCCAATCATCCTTAATATATGGGGACATGCATTCAATTGTCTGCTTATGTTTATTACCTGTGCCTATTTATAAGTTAATTGATTAGGGTTGCCAGAGTTAGCAAACAAAAATATAGGACACTCAGTTAAATATGAATAAACAACATATTAATTTTTTAAGCACATCCCATGCAATATTGGTTCTGTTATGCTAAAATATGATTCACTGTTTACCTGAAATTCAAAATTAATTTGGCATCTTACATTTTACCCAGTAGACCTAGTAAATATGCTCCTCCCAATATGTGAATATGTCTCTTACATAGCCTCACCCTAGCCAGGTTTTATATAGAGCTCAAAGTTTAGGAGAAAGGGCAGGGAGGACCAGAAATGTTTCTAGATACCCTACTTTGTCATGTCCCTTTTCCTTTGGATGGAAGGAAAGAATTAGAATAAAGGTGATTGAGGAAAGCAGAGCAGAAAAATGGTGATGATTGTGTTTGCTCTGGTGGGGCAGGGGTACCAGAATGAGCAGAATCCCCAGGAGACCAGCCTTGTGGCACCCATGGCGTCTGTGCCCTGGTTCAGTGCTGCACAGGATTCAAACGGAAAGTCTATAGCCTCTATAATCTTTCCAGAGATCCAGAGATGCTTCGTCTTGTTCATTTCATCTCACTGAATATGAAGAGACTTCTATATGTGCCTTGTCTCCTTGATCCTAGCTCAGCCAACCTACAGAGCTCACTCATTTATTAACAATTTTAATGAGAGCCTACTATGTGCCGGGCATTGTCCTTTTTTTGCCGGGATTTCTGCCAAGGATAAGACGAAAGATATCCCTGCCATTATGGGTCTTATATTTTATTCCAGGAAAAAAAATAATAAATGAGTAATAAGTAAATGATTGTATATGTATCTGTTAGTAATAAATGGTATGAATACAAATTAAACAGGGTAAGTAGAAAGGTGGGCAGAGTCAAGTGCCAACTCCTCTCCCAAATCATCAAAATAACCCACTGAATAAGCAAAGCTGAGCTAATCACTATTGCAATTTTACTGCTGAAAGGAAGAACAGTGCCTTGACAGTCTTAGATGTGCCCCAGGTGGGGAAAGAAAACATGGGATATTGATGAATTTTGGAAGGTATAGTTTAAGGCAGTCTTTCCAGTGTCAGTCCAGATTGAGATTGTTGAACACACTTTGGGTTTGAAATTGAAGAGGAAAGTGATTAACCCAGCTAATTGAAGGCTAGTGTTATTTGGATAAATGAATATTGAAAAGTTTCTGAAATAAGCAATATCATTATCTGCAAATCAATCTACCTTGGCAAGAGTTTCCTAGGATAGTGAAGCCCTGTTGCTGAAAATGGTGAGCTATGTGTTTGAGATAGTTAGAGGGCTGGGGGGCTATTTCACTTACTTTGATCATGTTGATGACCACTGATGTGAAGGGTGAGTCATAGGCACTTCTTGAAAAGAGCATTCCAGGTAGGAGGAAGAGAAAAGGGCCAGCACTTGAGATAGGAATAATGTGCAGTGTTCAAGCACCAGCAAGAGCACCAGGGTGGCTGGGGCGCCTATTAATTTCTGGGGAGAAATTACTTTGGAGAGACAATCAGGAGCCAGGTTGTTCAGGACCTTCCTAGCCCTAAGGAAGAGACTGGATTGAATTCTAAGTGATATGGGAAACATTCATGGCTTTCAAAAGAGGAGTAATCTGATTATAGGGTTAAAGGACAGCTTTGCAAGGAGACCAGATATGATGCTATCTCAGTAGTCTGGGTGAAAGATCAAATGATTTGGTCTTCAGCTATAGCTGGGGAGGTGATGAGATGTCACTGATGTAGAGGGATGTTTTACAGGTAGATTGGGACCTCCCTGATGGCCCAATGGCTAAGACTCCACTCTCCCAATGCAGGGGGCCTGGGTTTGATCTTTGGTCTGGGAACTAGATCTGACATGCCACAACTGAAAATCCTGATTGTTTCAAGGAAGATCAAAGATCCTGTATGCTACAACTAAAATATGGAGCAATGAAATGAATTAATTTTAAAAAATAGTAAAGGTAGATTGATTGGATGTGGGATATGAGAGAAGAAGAGGGATCAAGGATAATGGCTCATATTTTGGCTTGAACAGTAGGTGAAAGTTTGTATGCCATGTGCTATAGTCTGTCCCCCCCAACCCCCACCACCCCCAAATCATATATTGAAGTCCTAACTCCAATGTGACTGTATTTGGAGATAGGGCCTTTAGAGTGGTAAAATTAAAGTTAAATGAAGCGCCATAAACATCAACCCACTCCATTATTCTTGCCTGGAAAATTCCATGGACAGAGGAGCCTGGCAGGCTACAGTCTGTGCGGTCACAAAGAGATACAACTGAGCACGCAGCATGAGGCCCTAAAATCAGGGACCTAATCTGGTAGGATGGCGTTCACCTAAGATCTGTTTCTGTACCCACAGAGGAACGGCCATGTGAAGACACAGC
This sequence comes from Ovis aries, assembly GCF_016772045.2. Classification (NCBI taxonomy): domain Eukaryota; kingdom Metazoa; phylum Chordata; class Mammalia; order Artiodactyla; family Bovidae; genus Ovis; species Ovis aries. The sequence goes on from NC_056061.1 coordinate 69,477,896, forward strand.
TGGGAGTCTACTGTTGACAAGCCGAGAAGAGACCTCTCACCAAAACCAACCCAGCTGGTACCTTGATCGTGACTCTGGCCTCCAGAACTGTGAGCATATAAATTTCAGCTGTTTAAGCCTCTCAGTCTGTGGTACTCTGTTATGGCAGCCCCAGTAGGCTAATATACCATGTAATAAAACTGTGGAAGGAGTAGATTTGGTGGGGTAGGAGGGTGGGCTGAAAATCAAGAGTTCTCTTGGAGATGTAGATGTGATGGTTGATACATAGTAAAGGATATTGAGAAGCAAAGGTGGGAGTCAGTGATGTGTGGCTCAGAGATTTTGATTTCCCTTTTCTTCTCCAAACATCTGACCACCATCACCACCAGCCTCCCTTCCCACCTTCTCCAGCACCTACTGCTTTTATGCCCTTTCTCACCTTCCTACTGAAAACTACTTCCTGAAAAGGATCGGCTGTGATGTAAAAACCTCTGAACACAGTGTTAAATGCACTGCTTTGATGTGCCACCTCTAACACTTACCATCTCCAGTCAGGGAGTCTTGGCAACCAATTCACTTAACCTTACTTGGCATCTGACTCCTCTCCTGGAATAAGAATAAGGATATTTGTCTTACAGGGTTATTGTGAAATGACAGTGATGCAGGAGAAAAATGAATGCGAAAGCATTTTATAAAGTTAAAATTTTAATTTAAATATATGAGACCATTGGTATTATTCAATTTCATTTTAGTGTGGTGAGTTATTTTCACAGGGGTTATTATATATAATCTGCAGAAAAAAATTTGACCCATGAAAAGCATGTCTCGAATCAGTGCTTAAAGAGAACTCTATCCACGCTGCTTTCCCAAATCTCGTCAGAAAAATGAGTGACTGATCTGCCCACAAATGAAACCGGTTTCATCCTCAATTCTCTGTGGAGTGGATCTATTTCTGTTTACAAACCTGACTGCCTTGTTCTAGAAGATATAATACAGACTATAACAAAGAGTCATAAAATCATAGAATGTTAAAGAATCCTCAGATATATTTCCAAGGATGGCAAAATTGCAACTTAAATCAGCATTCTCCTATCCTTTGACCATAGAAAACATTTCTTATCCATCATAGTGCACTTTTCTCCTAGGCTTTTGTATAGCCTCAAAAATTCTTTTCTTTATGGCACTCATATAACACATACCATTCTGCTTTGGTGGACAAATTTTATTTCCTATCTGTGATTTTAGTTAAATTCTCTTATTTTATAGATGAAGAAACTGAGACCATGAGAAAGAATTTGCCTAATAGTGTGTTTAATATTTCCAGTAGATGCCAAAACTATTTAAGTAGGCAGCTGTATTCCTATATGTATAAAATAAAAGTGTTTATTATGCATGTATGTGCCATACCTCATCATCCACCCGTACCCGCCCCCCATATAGATGATTGTTCACTTGAAGTCTTCTTCTCTGATTGAAACATTGCTAGGGAAGTTGAGATGCTCATTCAATAAATCTTTCTGGTCCAACATTAACAGTACTGAAGCACTGTCTTTTGAGAGATATGACTCTTGCGTTTTGCCTACTTTCAATTTCAGTTCAGTTACTCAGTTGTGTCTGACTCTTTGAGACCCCATGAACCGCAGCATGCCAGGCCTCCCTGTCCATCACCAACTTCCAGAGTTTACCCAAACATGTCCATCGAGTCGGTGATGCCATCCAGCCATCTCACCTTTTATCATCCCCTTCTCCTCCTGCCCTCAATCTTTCCCAGCACCAGAGTATTTTCAAATGAGTCAGCTCTTCGCATCAAGTGGCCAAAGTATTGGCGTTTCAGCTTCAACATCAGTCCTTCCAATGAACATCCAGGACTGATCTGATTTAGGATGGGCTGGTTGGATCTCCTTGCAGTCTAAGGAACTATCAAGAGTCTTCTCCAGCACCACAGTTCAAAAGCATCAATTCTTTGGCACTCAGCTTTCTTCACAGTCCAACTCTCACATCCATACATGACTACTGGAAAAACCATAGCCTTGACTAGACGGACCTTTGTTGGCAAAGTAATGTCTCTGCTTTTGAATATGCTATCTAGGTTGGTCATAACTTTTCTTCCAAGGAGTAAGCGTCTTTTAATTTCATGGTTGCAATCACCATCTGCAGTGATTTTGGAGCCCCCCAAAATAAAGTCTGACACTGTTTCCCCATCTATTTGCCATGAAATAATGGGACGAGATGCCATGATCTTTGTTTCTGAATGTTGAGCTTTAAGCCAACTTTTTCACTCTCCTCTTTCACTTTCATCAAGAGGCTCTTTAGTTCTTCTTCACTTTCTGCCATAAGGGGGGTGTCATTTGCATATCTGAGGTTATTGATATTTCTCCCAGCAATCTTGATTCCAGCTTGTGCTTCTTTCAGCCCAGCATTTCTCGTGTTGTACTCTGCATAGAAGTTAAATAAGCAGGGTGACAATATACAGCCTTGACATACTCCTTTTCCTATTTGGAACCAGTCTGTTGTTCCATGTCCAGTTCTAACTATTGTTTCCTGGCCTGCATATGTTTCTCAAGAGGCAGGTCGGGTGGTCTGGTATTCCCATCTCTTGAAGAATTTTCCACAGTTTATTGTGATCCACACAGTCAAAGGCTTTGGCATAGTCAATAAAGCAGAAATATATATTTTTCTGGAACTCTCTTGCTTTTTCCGTGATCCAGCGGATGTTGGCAATTTGATCTCTGGTTCCTCTGCCTTTTCTAAAACAAGCTTGAACATCTGAAATTTCACGGTTCACGTATTGCTGAAGCCTGGCTTGCAGAATTTTGAGCATTACTTTACTAATGTGTGAGATGAGTGCAATTGTGTGGTTGTTTGAGCATTCTTTGGCATTGCCTTTTTTTGGGATTGGAATGAAAACTAACATACTTAATTAAGTAAAATAAAAGTAAGACAAGAATTATTAGATTCTTATAATCCATTGTTAACTTATTGCATTACAACTGAGCTCTTCCATTCCTAAATCTCTTTTAACTTCTGAAATAGGCAGGCAGAGAGGTTTCTTCTCCTTTGATCTTCTGGAGTGTACTTCCTGGTGCATATATAAATGAATAGTCAGAATGTGTCAACACAAATTGTTGCCTAATCACAAAGCTATGTAGCCACAAGTCTGACCCCTAAAAAGACAGGCTGATATATACTAATAAGAAAAAAGAACAGTTCTGTTCAGTGCACATTGTGGGCCCATAAGCATTGCAGTTTATTTCCAGGCAAATGAAAACAACCGTCAGAAAAATTAAAAAAAATTATAGTTTTTATAATAGGTTTTCTAAAATGTCCATTTTCCAGCTATAAATTATGAGAGATGCACAGAAATAGGAAAGTATGACCCTATACTTAAGGAAAAAAACAATTAATAGAAACTGACTCTGAGTAGTTTCAAGTGTAGGCTTGAAGACTAAGACTTCAAATATATGCAAAGAAGTAAAAAAAGATACTATGACAATGACTCAACAAACAGGGAAATTTAAGAGAGAAAAGGCTCTAACAACAAAATAAAATTCTTAAATTAAAATTTCCAAAAACTGTCATGAGAAATTCAATAGGTGAACTCAAGAACAGATTTGAGATGGCAAAAGAAATAATCAGTGAACCTGAAGTTAGAGAAAACTTAAGAACATAGGGAAAAAAGATTGAAGAAAAGCAAGAGAGTCCTGTGGAATAATGTCAGCACAGCAGTACATGTGTAATCGACCTCCCAGGAGAGGAAAGAGGGAAAAGGGCAGGAAAAAATATTTGAGAAAATAATGGCTGAAAACTTCCTAAATTTGATGAAAACATTCATTTACAAATCCAAGAAACTCAATAGACACCAGTTAAGATAAACACAAAAGGTCACTTATAGGTCATAAGAGTGAAGTTGGTGAAATCCAAAACACAAAGAGAAAAAATTGAAAGCAGCAAGAAAAAAGTGACTCATTACATAACGGGAATGCCAATACAATGAATGGTTGACTTCTCATCCAAACCAATGGAGTCCAGAAGGCAGTGGAATGATACACCCAAAATGGTGAAAGGAAGAAAAAACTCTCCTTCAAAAGTCTTATATACAATAAATCTCTTTCAAAAGTGAAGATGAAATAAAGATATTCCCAGGTACACAAAAACTTGGGGAGTTTGTTGCTAGCCGACCTGTCTTGCTAGAAATACTCAAGAAACTTCAGGTTGAAATGAAACAATATTAGACAGTAATTTAAATTCACAGGTTGAAGTGAAACAAATATGTAAGTATATATAATCTTGTGTGTGTATTTTTTTTTCTCCTTTTTGTCTGTTATAAAATTGTTGCCTTGCCGGGTGAGGGGTCAAGCAGTGAAAAGCCAGGACAGAAATTTGGAGGGAATTGGGAGTAGCTGGGTAAATGAGAAGATTATATCCATGATGATAATTGCAGTCAGAGGGGCCCACAAGGGGAATTTGTAAAGAAGGCACAAAAATGACTGGGGAGAAGAATAAGCTTTAAATCCTGGCCATATTCAGAGAGCTTTCTTTAAACTGTTATAGTCAAATAAGAACTTTCCAGTCCCCCTTACTCTCCCTCAGCTTGGCTCTGCTTTAGTTCTGGCAAGATTTAAAACAGCTTGGTCTGTGGGGAGAAAGGGAGAAGAAAACAACTAGAAATGTACCTTCCCAAGTGGTGGGCAGCTCAGCTATAACTAGTCCTAGCTCAAGAAGAAGATGATAAGCTTCATCTTTCAATGAGAGTTGAATTGTGATTGGTATTGTACTGGCCAATTTTGATTATTGGAATGTTTGCGAATTAAAGGAGCTGTAGAACCCACTCCAGTGTTCTTGCCTGGGTAATCCCAGGTATGGGGGAGCCTGGTGGGCTGCCGTCTCTGGGGTCGCAGAGAGTTGGACACGACTGGTGACTTAGCAGCAGCAGTAGAACCATTCACTACCTAAGAGGGGCCAGCTCTTCTAGAGTCAGACATTCTATCCCATCCCCTTAACCGACAGGTTTAAAGGACAGTGGATAATACGTAAATTTCCTTTATGAATTCATCCCATCTTTCCCACATGTTAAATATCTAGTTCAGTTCAGTTCTGTTCAGTCGCTCAGTCGTGTCCAACTCTTTGCGACCCCATGAATCACAGCACGCCAGGCCTCCCTGTCCATCACCAACTCCCGGAGTCCACTCAGACTCACGTCCATCGAGTCAGTGATGCCATCCAGCCATCTCATCCTCGGTCGTCCCCTTCTCCTCCTGCCCCCAATCCCTCCCAGCATCAGAGTCTTTTCCAATGAGTCAACTCTTCGCATGAGATGGCCAAAGTACTGGAGTTTCAGCTTCAGCATCATTCCTTCCAAAGAAATATCAGGGCTGATCTTCAGAATGGACTGGTTGGATCTCCTTGCAGTCCAAGGGACCCTCAAGAGTCTTCTCCAACACCACAGTTCAAAAGCATCAATTCTTCGGTGCTCAGCTTTCTTCACAGTCCAACTCTTGTAGGCTTGCTCATTCTTCATTACCGCTGAGATTTTTAGTCCCTTAACTTTTCGTCTTTTCTTCCCTGTTCATTCTCATGATTTATCATTCTTATCTATTCAGAACAGACCCCACAATTTGTTGCTTCAACCAAATTCTTTTCTGAGTGTTTTAATGATTATCCTTGTTTTTCCATCATGCAAATCTTGTAATAAATCTAACCTTTAGAGAACATCACACACCTGAGTTCTCAGTATCAGGATTTTTTATGGTCTCCAGTCTCAGATGACCCATTTACACAGCTCATCAAGATTTCTGTCTGCCTCTGGTAAGTTTCCTCTCCATGTCCCCATGTTTATCACAGATTTTAACTCCTCTTGAAGCTCCTTTTTTCTGCACTTGCCCTTTCCTCTGCTAGTTGGTAAAGCTGCTGTCTGCATCCCAAAGATAACTGAAGTTGAAGTGGGATAAACTTTATGCTCACTCACATCTCCACTTCTTTCCCTCCAGCCTTAGGGAAAGACACTTCTATTTACAGCTGATCTTAAGCTCATTCATCTTCTCTCCTCTCTTCTATATTTACCCCTCTTCTGTATTTTTAAAGTTATCCTCTTCACTAGCTTCTCAACACCTTGGAAACATGCTAAAGTTGTTCTCATTTAGAAATTAACCTCTGTGTAAGTCCCTTGTATTCCCTCTCTTACAGCCCTGTATCAGGGCACCCCTTCACAACCAGGCATATGGAAAAGCAGTTTCTATTTTTCATCTTCACTTTTTCAGGACCCATTCACTCTGCTTCTAGAAATGGGTATATATATATATCTTCTGTTTGACCAATATGATGCTATTAATACTTTCTCATCTGCCCTGTGAGTTTTGATAGTGATGATGCCCCCTACTCCTGCAGACTCCTCTCCTTCCTTGACTTCTAGGACATGACTCTCCATGGTTTTCTTCTTTCCTCCCTTTGCCTATTCCTTCTCTATTTCTGAGACTCTGTCCTTAGATTTTAGTTTTTTGCTCTATAATTTTATCCCTAAATGATGACATCTGATCTTAAAGTTTTAACTGCAGACACATGATAATCTGGATCCATGGACTGAATCTCTGTCTGTTCAAGACCTTGGACATCTTCACTCAGATTTCCATTCCCCAGACACCACAAACTCAGTGTGTGGAACACTCACATTATTACCTTATCCCAGCATGCAGATCTGGCCTGTCATGGTGAAGTGGTATCACCCATCATCTTGCTATCCAAGCCAGACATCTGAATTGAAGTATCACCTATTTAATTGACTTCTATCTACATATATTGAATTGATTTTCAAATCATGTCTATTTTGCCACCTTGATATCTAGCCTATAGTTTTCATTCTCTTCTGTTAAAGTCTCAGTCTAGGCCCTCAAAACTTTTGTGGATTTTTCCTATACTCTCTTTGTTTCTGCAACTCTATCAGACTTAAGTGTTTTCAAATGCACTTTCCTGTTTCCATCTCTTAAAATCTCATAGTTTCAAGCTAAAACCTAAATTTCTTACCAGGCTTATAGGTCTTTTATGCTATAGTCTCTGCCTCCTTCCCAAGCGCCACCATGTGGCCTTCCTCTCCAGCATCCCCAGCTCTTATTGTCATCAATAAAGTATTTGTTTTTCTTCACTTCTTCTCTGTGTTTCACGCCATTGTCCTTTGCGTGGGCTGTTCCCACTGCCCCGCCCTTCCCTCCTTGTTACTCTCAGAACTCTCTTTTTCTCTAGTAGAACTGATCCCTCCCTTATTTCTGCCTCTACCTTATTCTATGTAAACACCATTGTGTCACCTTGGAATTTAATTAGGGTTTTTGTCAGGTTCTTGGGGGCAGAACCTCATACTGCTTATTATTAGATACACAACACAGACCACAGAGTAGGTGATCAGTCGGTGTTTCTTTCAGTACAGTTAACGTAACAATAATAAATTGCTCTGTGTCTAGAGAACACGTTTCTTCCTCTTTCCAGCCTTACTTTCTCAAATTTTGTGTGGGGGTCAAAGTTGATAGCCACACTTAAACAAGCCCCAGTTTCATCTCTTGAGGTAACTGGGGGAGGAGCAGGCTATAGGTGGAGCTCCTAGATTTTTCTCTGAATCTTTGTGCTGAGACTCTTCAGTGAACCTCAAGAGAGCCGGTTCAAGTGGGAGAGGTCACATCCATGATTGTTTTCCCTATTTATTTATTTTTAAAATAAATAATCAAGAATTTTGGAATACATATCCTAAAATTCTAGTTACTATTCTAATGTTTGGCACAGTGTCGTCATCTAAGGTTCTAAACCAATTAAGAAGCACAACGTAATGTTTAGTGTTATGTCTTCCTTTTCTTCAGAGAAACAAAAGCATGTGAGTTTCAATGACTACAAAAGGAAATTTCTAATTTCTGATGAATTAGAAAGAAGTGCTTGCTCCTCGTGGAATCCCTTCCTATATCCTTTTAAGGAAACTAGAAAGTGAAATATGGAAATATTCTTCTCAAGTTGGTGGCATTTTTAGATTTAAAATATTTTTTAACTTTATTTACTCTCTTACCATCTAGGCCATCAAAGGATATTGACTGATCACCTTTTACATGAGGCATGGTACTACACTGCAGACTTGCAACCATCTAGAGCTGGTCCTAAATCTCACCCTTCTGCCTAGCAACTGTGTGGTCTTGGACCAATTACTAACCCCCCTCAAGTTTCTCAGCAATAGAATGCATTTGGAGTGTGCAAGTGACATGACTGATTCTGACCCTGAAGATTCGTTCTTTAACTGGACACATGTGCGCTGTACTCCACAGACCAACGGTGCCACAGCACAAAGAAATAGTTTCCGGACTTCAGTTCAACATGAAGTAGAACGCAAGAAAAAGGGATTGGTCAGAATGGTGAATGTGTACTTTGCGGATAAAGATCCATTGATTTTTTTTTTTCTAGTAAACTTGAAGGGCCTTCTTGGCTCAGTAATGGAAGAAGAAATTGCCTTCCTTATTTAGCTCCTCATCCTCACTTGGTTGCCTCCACTGCCTCTTTCTCTGGTGACTGTCCTCCTGTAACCCATGCCTTTTATCTGGTGCTTATTTTTCCCAAACTATTAGCCTGTCATGTAGGCTTATTTTCGACCTGCTCCTTCTTTAGAACCTGGAAATCTCATTGGTATGGCTGATAAAGCCATAGCCCAAAGCTCTAGGAATCTAAAGATCTAATTCGGGGACAGAGAAATCCCTGGCTGATGCAGGGAAAGAGTCATTTGTTATTATTTTGGTCTCTCTTACTGATTTTGTAGATTTGTTAGAAGTATAATCTAAAGTAGGGGTGTCAGGTACTCTTTTAAAGAACTGACAATTCAGGATAGTTTATGTTTTTAATACACATCATAAATAATAAAACAGCCTTCTGAAGGTTAAGTCCTTTCCATGTGGCCATTCCTTTCTTTCTTGTCCCACCATTCTTTTGCAACTGTGAAGACACAGATTCTATACTCTCAACACACATGAGGTATGTCTTTTTAGCAAAGTATTTGAGCTTCCCTTGCATGGACAATTCTGTACCTGGCCTTGGCATCTTTCCCAAACATCAAGAGGCAAACCAGAAAGGCTTAGTTCTTGAAGCACATGTTTCTCTTTATTTGAGATACAATAGGATACCAAAGCACTGTGCTGTTTCTTCTTAGCAACAGGGAAAACTGGGTCAGTGAAAGGGGAGGCCCAGTGCACCGATCTGTCAGTCAGTCCAAGCAGAAGTGAGTCAAGGGGCAGCATCACGAAAGGAGATAATGCACTCTTTCTCACACTGTAGAGCCACCGACTGGGAGACATGGGATTCTAAGCAAGCAATGGAAGCTTCCTTCTAACTGTTACTGTTTTCCAGCATTTAATATGAGCAGGCTGGAATCTTAAGAGGATCCTTGGGGGAAAGTGCAGTAATAAAATGTTAACCTTGATGCCGAATGATTGTTTTGCCTTCTGGCTTATGACTGAAAAACTTGTGGACCCCAGTTGGTGATGGTTTTCAGAAATGTGTCTTCAGCTGATTAATAGCTCTTCATGGGCTTGGTTCATTGGCTTTAGAGTTGGTGATGGGAGATTTAAAATAATTTTGGAGATCATTTTGTGAAAGACGTTAATGATGGCCAACTATGACACAGTCACCTCAGGTAAATGGTTTGGAATGATACGAAGGATTAAGGAGCATAGAAATAATAGAACAGAAATCATGGAGTTTAGGAGGGAAATGGTGAAGGGATGAGTAACTTAGAAGTAAATTGTGAGAAAAAGGAGAAAAATCTTCCAGAATTCAAGGATAAGGTGACCTGACAAGGCTAAGGACAAGTCAAAAAAAAAAAAAAAAAAAAGCAAATATTGATTGAAGTAGCTTCTGGTAGCTGTGGGACATTTTTCAAGTACATTTGCTTTTGCGAATGCCATTGCAAACACAAAGGACACTGAGATATGTCTGTGAATCATTCATGGAATGACTTTAAAATGTTCCCTTTAATTAGCGATGACAACCAACTGGCCAGTTTAGGGGCCTCGGTGGACTGAATTAGATTAAATCCACCAGAGAGGGTGTTCAGTGACCCAGCACATGGGAGATAAGTCCTCCCATCTTGTCAGAGCTGCAGTGCGTATAAACTCTGTCTGAGCTGGTTGAGAGAAATACCCTTTGACTTTCAGAAGAGACTTTTTAAAAGTGGGAATGCCTGAAGGAGTATGTTTTCCAGGAGAATAAGGCACAAAGAAAATTGACTCCACAGACAGCAGAGGCCTTTGTCATACTAAGGAGAAAGAAATGAGAAACAATATGCCTGGCTCTTCTCAGGAGCCAGACAACGCGCTCCTCCAGGGAGGAGAACATGGTGCTGGGTTCTCTCATCCTACATTTTCTCGCAGGATTCTAGAACTCACATGGAGCGTGGCTGGGCCCAGATTAATGGTACCTGCCTTGTGCCTCTATCCTTTGCTCTGTCTCTGGTTTACATGCAGAGCAATAACATCACTGTGGACTAGGAGAGCGCCTGGTGTCCATGCTGCTGCTACTGCTGCTGCTAAGTCGCTTCAGTCGTGTCCGACTCTGTGTGACCCCATAGACGACAGCCCACCAGGCTCCCCTGTCCCTGGGTTGCCATTGCCTTCTCCATGAAGGACAGTCAAATTGTGGGAAGTGAATAGCCATATAGACATTTGCACTGAAGTCTCACAGCTTTTGCAGTCTTTGTGTCTGTCTGTCTGTCTGTCCATCTGTCTCTGTCTTTCTCTGTTGTCCTTTGTGGTCAAACCCAATCTCCCCAAACTCTCGCTTCCTCAACTGAGAGTGTCAAAGGATCAGTCAGGTGATCACACCATTAAATTTGAATCTTAGGCACTCTGTGGTGTGAACCTTTGACTATGTTATTCAGAATTTTATATCATCATGGCCTAGAGCTATCAACAAACATCTTATAATTCTATTTTACTTTATTTTATAATTTTATTATTTGCTAATGTGAGGTAATATCTACACTGGATTGATAGACACAGAAAGACTGAAAAGTATTCAGTCATTTCTTATTTCTTCACAACCATCTCCCTGACCTAAGCCACCATCCGTTCTCATTACAATTATTTCACTTGTTTCTGACTTGTTCTTACCTCGTCCCTTTCACCCCCTTCTCAGTCCACAAGTGGCCAGTTTTAACATCATCCTGATCATCTCACTCCTTTGCTCAAGAGCCTGCAATGATTCCTTATTTCATCTTCAGTAAAAGCTGAAGTCCTTACAGTGGGCTCCAATATCTGAATAATCTGGTTTCTCACTAAATTTCTCTTAAAAATCCTACTACTCTTCTCCTTGTTCACCCCTCTTCACATCCAATGGCCTTCTCACTGTTCAAACATGTGAAACTCTGACGAACATCAGTTCCAAAGTTCTGATATCTCAAAAACCATCCACTCAAAGTTTTCTCTTATCTGATAAAATAAAAATGTCTAAAGCAGGAGGTTGGCCGAATCCTGGAGCCAGAAGAGATTTTAGACTTGGTCTCTCTATGGGCCTTGATGATACAGAGGCAAACTACTCAACTCAGAGCTCAGCCAACCTCTGTCTCATCACCCTGATCTCAGGATCCAAGAGAACATATGGACCTCACACTTGATGAACCCCTCTTCTAGGACATTTACACTTCTAAAGACATAACACAGCCCTTGTTCTCAGGTGTTCAGGAAGTTGTGCTGGTTGGTTCTAGATGGAATCCAGCTGCTCACATGTGGCCACTGTAGATTGACAACCACACATTTGAGACTGATGATGGAGCATGGAGGTAGTAACCAAACCTGAAATGGCCTGAGACCCTTTCCTAAGCTACTGACTCCAGAAAAAAGGATGAGGAAGGATGCAGAGAGTCAAAGGAAGGAAAAGAAGATCATCTCCTTCCTTAGCCCAACATGATTTTCCCAAACACACTTTGTAACTAATGCTAGAACTAAACACCCACCTCTGAAGTTGGGAGAAATCAGTAATCCTAGACTGGGATGTAAACCAAAGATCAGGTGATTTCCTGGTGCAAATACTGAGGCAGAGGAATAGCGTCTCTTTGACGATGTATTGGTGTCTGAGTTTTGACAGAGTTATTTGCAAATTAGGCTAGGACCTGAGCTATAGGATGGGCCTTTAAAACCTTCAAGGATAACTTTATTGCACCTATAGTTTGGTCAATGTCAATGAAAGGCATGTTAAGATTTCTGTTCTTGTGAGAAACTGAGATGTGCCAGGCCATGAGTCTGTATATGGTCATAGGAGCATGTGTTTGGAATTTGTTCTAACAGTGAGGGTGGGTTGCCCACTGTAAGCACATTTGCCCAATATATCCGTATAGGTTGGCATTTAGTCCGCATTTTCTGCCCAGAGAAGAGACTTGTGTGCTCTTTCTACACATTTGAGGACAAACCTCAGACTGAGCACAGAGCAATCTTTTTTTAAAAAATTGATTTGCTTTTTGATTGAAGGATAATTGCTTTACAGAATTTTGTTGTTTTCTGTCAAACATCAACAAGAAATCAGCCATAGGTATACCCACGTCCCCTCCCTTCTGAACCTCCCTCCGACCTCCCTCCCTAAGAGCAATCTTTGAAAATATTAAAATCTAGTCATTTAATTCTTTCTTAAAACCTTCAAAGTCTCCTAGTGCCCCTGAGGAAATGGTCAATATTTTAACAGCCGCTGGGGTCATAAGGAGTCTGACTTATGTCCATCGGTCATTTTCTGCCACCACACTTTGCTCATAGTGCACCTGGCACACTGACCTTGACATTCTGTGAATTGCAAGGCTGCGTATCCCTCTTTCTGGAGTTTCTCTCCCTGAAACACCCTTTCCTCTGTACTCACAGGACCAATTTTCACTCATTCACATTTCAGCTTAAATGTCACTTTGGGAGGAAACATCTTGCCTGATATTTCCAAAGGTAGGCTGCCCAAAATTCTGTTACTTGCACCTTATGTGTTGTTGTGTTATTTCATTGTTAAGTCATGTCCAACTCTTGCGACCTCATGGACTGTAGCCTGCCAGACTCTTCTGTCCATGGGATTTTCCAGGTAAGAATACTAGAGTGGTTGCCATTTCCTTCTCCAGGGGATCTTCTGGACCCAAGGATTGAGCCCACATCTGCACTGCAGGTGGATTCCTTACCACTGAGCCCCCAGGGAAGCCCACTGTATTATATATTTTTTATAACCATCGTTTGAGTGGTAATTATTCAGCTATCTTCTTTTTTGTTAGACTCCAGACTCCATGACGCCAGGAGCTATTTCCACTGCAGACACTGCTCTGTTCAATTCCTGTGCAGGGTCTGGCACAAAGTAAGTGGTCAAGAAATACTTTTTGAAGATTGAATGGTTTATAACCATGACCTTAAATGGTTTATAACCATGACCTTAATCATTTCAGTCTCATGCTGGGATTCTTGTATAATGAACCTGCATTGCTGGCAGATACATTTAAGACGAATATTTTAAGTTTAACAAAGGGAACTCTTTGGATGTAAAAAGGCAACAGCAGAATTCTAGCAGAAATAGTATTGTGAGGAACTCAGCCCTCACGCTTTAGAGAGTAAACCAATCACCATTTCAGGGAAAATTGAAAGATGTTTCCCTCTTGCCTCATCCATCAGAGTATTGCGGTTGGCAGACCTGTTTATGAATTCACTTTTCTTCCTCTGAATGGTCTTGGATGTGCTCTGGTACATTTCTCAGTGACACCACAAAGGACAGAGCATCAGAATATTCCCAAAGCAGATCTGTTCCTTGTCCACAACACAGTATGAAAGACAAATGTTTAAAAGCTACCGCTTTCTCAAAGGAGGTTTGGGCTTAGTTCTCCTGGTTGTTGAAGGATGCTTGTGACAAGGCTAACTCGGTCAGGTTCATACCTGGTGCTCTGGCTGCTCAGCCTTTTAGAATTCTGAGTAGAAGAGCATCCATTCCTAAGTTCAATAAAGACAGAACTATTCCAGCTCCAGGAAGAGAAAGTCTCAGCGATGTGCTGCCTCTCACCGCTCAGAGATTCGAGGCTCCCTTTTGTGAAGAGAGCACTCTCTTGCCATCATAGAGTTCAGGACTTCTACAATATTTGTGAAGAGTTCTTTTTATTCTTGAGTTGGAATGAAGATGCATGATACAGATTATGATATTTTATGTGCTTATAAATGTATAAATATGAGTGTTTGTTGATGTATTAACATTAGGTAGAGCTCTCTCTAATATGAACATGTACAGTCTCCATTCTGCTTTATTGACTATGCCAAAGCCTTTGACTGTATGGATCACAACAGACTGTGGAAAATTCTTAAATAAATGGGAATACCAGACCACCTTACCTGCCTCCTGAGAAATCTGTATGCAGGTCAAGTTAGAACTGAACATGGAACAACAGACTGGTTCCAAATAGGGAAAGGAGTACATCAAGGCTGTATATTGTCACCCTGTTTATTTAACTTTTATGCAGAGTACATCATGCAAAATGCCATGCTGGATGAAAAACAGCTGGAATCAAGATTGCTGGGAGAAATATCAATAACCTCAAATATGCAGATGACACCACCCTTACGGCAGAAAGCAAAGAAGAACTAAAAAGAGCCTCTTGATGAAAGTGAAAGAGGAGAGTGAAAAGTAGGCTTAAAACTCAAGATTCAGAAAATTAAGATCATGGCATCTGGTCCCATCACTTCATGGCAATTAGATGGGGAAACAATGCAAATAGTGAGAGACTTTATTTTGGGGGGCTCCAAAATCACTGCAGATGGTGACTGCAGCCATGAAATTAAAAGATGCTTGCTCCTTGGAAGAAAAGCTATGACCAACCTAGACAGCATATTAAAAGCAGAGACATTACTTTGCCGACAAAGGTCCGTCTAGTCAAAGCTATGGTTTTTCCAGTAGTCATGTATGGATGTAAGAGTTGGACTCTAAAGAAAGCTGAACACCAAAGAATTGATGCTTTTGAACTGTGATGTTGGAGAAGACTCTTGAGAGTCCCTTGGACTGCAAGGAGATCAAACCTGTCTATTCTAAAGGAAATCGACCCTGAATATTCATTGAAAGGACTGATGCTGAAGCTGAAACTGCAATACTTTGGCCACCTGATGTGAAGAACTGACTCCTTAGAAAAGACCCTGACGCTGGGAAAGATTGAAGGGACAACAGAGGATGAGATGGTTGGATGGCATCACTGACTCAATGGACATGAGTTTGAGTAGGCTCTGGGAGTTGGTGATGGACAGGGAGGCCTGGTGTGCTGCAGTCCATGGGGTCGCAAATTTGGACATGAGCGAGCGACTGAACTGAGCTGAAACTGAGCAGTCTCCATATTTAGTAAATTCAATACTGTTTAAATAATCCTATTTCTCTTGAATACTGGGGGATTTTCCCATGCCTCCATGCCATGAATATTTGTTTTCATTTTCTAAAATTATGGTTGCAAGTACAAAAACCATGAAAGATTGAGATACATGTTACAGACCCAAGGACATCATCTGAAAATTTCACTTTTTTTGGATCCTTAAATACTAGTATACCTTTATTTTCTCCTCTTTCCTCTTAAATTAAATGCCAAAATATTCCAACAAAGTAAGTTATCCAATTTCAGGAGTTCTGCTTGTTGGAATACTTGTCATAAATTTAGGAGATGTAATAATTTCTAAATTTTTAACCATGTCTCCTATGGCATTCCACAGTGATGAGGTTTATTTGTACTAAACTTAGGAGAGAAAAAAACACCAAAATCAAATTCACTGTTTTTGTTTCCATGTCTAAGAATCAAGGGTTTTTATAGAGCCTGAGATGCAAGTTGTAATAGGGGTGTGTGTGTGTGTGTGTGTGTGTGTATACCTGTGTGTGTATATATATACCTGTGTGTGTTATTCTCTCATCCCAAACAACTCCCTATGGAAGAATAACTTTTATTTTATTAATACTTTACTTTTACTGGCTACCTAGCCTGATATAGGGATTGTAATTCTAGAAAGATAAAGCTGTTCTTTTATAGCTTGTATTAATAACTAGGGCATTGTAAGCAGATTCTCTTCATAGCACTTCTCACCATCTACCACTCATCTATCTTATTATTCTTTGTATCCCATCACGAGAATGTACATTCCATGAGGGTAAGGTTTTTGTCTGTTTTTTTCATTGCTTTGTTCCCAGAGCCAGAATAGTGCTAATCACAAGAAAGGCACACAATAGATATTTATTAAATATACTTTAAGAAATCTTTTACAAATCTACGTATTAAGGGTTTAAATTGCTGTTGTCATAGGAGAGGGCAAGCATCCGCTGGAGAGGGGACCAAGCTCCCTGACAAGGGGACCTGAAGGCCTGCTGAGAGAGTGGCTTATAGCCAGCTAAGGACAGGGCTCATCTGTAGCCTTGCCCAGAAAGCAAAGCAGCCTTGCCATTGCAGAACTTGAGAAGAATTTCAAAATTGCAGTAATTATGGTGATTAGAAAAAAGTTGTTCTTTATCCAGGGGTGGCATTAGTGAATATAACATTTTCTCTTTTAATGGGCAGTTAATTTTTTAGAAGTAGAAATTCCATTATTTAGTTCAGAGAAGAGAAGCTCAACAATAGCCTGCACCATGATGGAGAAAATTACTGTGTGTGTGTGTGTGTGGTGGGTGTGTGGGTGAGTGTGGGTGGGTGTGAGGGTGTATGTGTATGTATATTTGGTTGGACTCAGTTGGATTTTAAGGTTGTACTGAGAGAGAGCAGGCTTTATTTGCTCCCTTGGCTCCACTGATTTTCATTTCACTCTATAATAAATGGATTTATTGTCCTGGAGCAGTCTCCATTGATTTGAATTTAAAGACATAGTTCTTTTCATTCTGCATTCATGCATGACACAGGAATTCAGTTGTGCATAAAACATATTACTTTGCAAAATTAAAATGTTTTCAGATGATTTGACTTATGCCAATAAGGTAGAATGTGGCCAGGGGTCATTTGAACATATTTCATTTCATGGGAATTGAGAATAGCTGGGGATTTGGACTTTGGGGTTGGTCAGAGTTGGTTTGAGCCCCGTGTGATGACTTCCAAACTACTGTGGTCAAACCAAGTCACCTCTTTTTGTCTCATTGTGCTGTATTTCTGAAATTTGTGACTCAGCAATCTATAAAGTGAGGGTGCCTCATGAAATCTACAAGGTCAGACTTAAGTGGGATTGGATTGGGAACTTAAGAAATCCTTTATCACTGTAGAGACAAAGGAAGCTTCTTCCTGGCATTTGTAAACACAGTAGAATGCAAACAAAAGTTTATCAAATAAGCCCATTATTCCCTAAACTGTTTCTGTTTATCCTTTTATTAGGTTAGTTGTGTAGCATTTCAAGGTCAGAAGAATGAATTAGGGACAAAACAGTTACCTGGTAGTTTATTTGGTAGGTGTGGGCCAGGGAGTCATGGCAAGAAGTACCTCCTCTGAGACACAGGTAAGGGTGGTTCTTGCCTAGGGATCCACACTTAGGGGGTCCTACTCTGGTTAAGCCCCCCTTATCAGATGAGTAGTTTGGGAGGCCAAGAGGATGTGCCCACTTAGAGCCCCCACCTTCCTTTCTTTACTCCATGTGAAGTTCCTGGGATCCCCAAATTTTTTGCTCAAATGGCCACCCCTCCTCCCAGTCTCTCCATTTTAAGCAGACCCTTGGCTGCATGTACAACCCTAAGTCCCAGGCATGGCTGAGGAGCAGAAGTTTGGGGGATGGAGTGGAGGAGTTGTGTATATGGACTAGAGGGGGAGGCTATGTGTGTGCATACAGCCTGGGATGAGAAGCAAAGAGGAAACAGGCTGTAAGCTGAGGGCCCCGGGCAGGCAATGGCTGGCCCTCCCAGTGCTACCACATTCCAGAACTCTTCAGGAGTCCAGGAATTCTGAATTCAAATTTAGCCCCCCAGGTCTTTTGAAAGGTATGTTATCAAGCATATTTCATTCAGCTGCTTTTCCCTTTGATTTATAAACTTCTGTGCTATGATATTATGCTGTGTTATGTGTGTGGAATTCCCTTGGTTTTCTCACTGTGGATCCTACAGATGTTAGATGTAGTCTGCAGTGCAGGACATGTTATAAAAAGTCATAGATTATAGAGCATCAGAGCTGACAATTGTCAAGATCAACAGAATGCAATTATCTCATTTTACCGAAAAGGAAGATTAGATCCTTTAGAATTTGGCAGAAATTTAACAGAACATTATAGATTCTTTGATGAAAGAGGACACAAGTTCTATAATATAGGTGATATGACAGCTACGAATGACTTCAACCATGTTAATATTATTGTGTTTGAAATTCAGAAGATATGGGTATTTTGTGCACTTAAACAAGCTTTTGTTTCCCTTTTCCTGACAGATGATGGTTGGAGGTAGAGCTGGTAAGGTAGAGCTCAAGCCTCACATTCCTTCAGGGAGCCAGTGCCCACTTCTGGGAGGTTCTGACCTAAGCCCTCCCGTAGGAAGCATGCTTAAGTGCATCCTTACACTCAAGTGGCCGTGCTCTATGCTACCCAGCGCCCTCTGCTGGCCGCTACTGAAAGCCCCAGGAGCATATGCCCGGTTCAAGGAAGACTGACTTGCCAAGCACCTATTAAGTGGCTAATAGAACTGTTTTGCTTGGCAGGGACATTGAGACTAATTTGATCCTCTCAAAGGAAATCTGAGTGTAAAATACAGGCAGAAGTGGGGTTGGTACTGGGGGCAGAAGTTCAGTGCCATATAGAGAGAAAGCAGGACGGGGACATCAAGAATAGGCAGAAGCTGGAAAAGCAGAAGCTATAAAGTCAAGGAGAGAAGCAGTAGGCACAGGTTCTCGTGGTGAAGATGGGTGAAAACAAATAGATCTATAGCTGAGGTGGGTTTAGGTGAGGGAGGAAATAAAATAACTTGGACATTAGCACTCCCCAGATTCTCAGTGACTTACCAATTCATGATGTTCCAGGCTTCATGAGGCTTGCCTGCCTGAGATGGATTTTCCTTCCCAAGAATTCTTACCATTTAGCTTTTGCTGAAGCATAGAAACATAACACTGATGAATGATAACGTTTACGGAGCTCTCACTTTTTGCCAGAACTGTTCAAAAAGTTTTTCAGGGATTTCTCTCTTCAATCCACAATACAATTTTTTGAAAAACTTTCTTTAACCCCATTTAAATTATGGGAAAACCAAGGCATGGAATGTTAAATAACTTGCCCAACATCACACAGTAAGTAGGAATAAAATTTGAAATTCAAATACAGGTGCCATGATTGAAAGCCCAAACTCTAACTGACCATGCAAAACCACTCTGCATGGTTGATATTTGTTTTTTTCTTATGTTTAGTATTATTTTGCTGCTCACTTCCTCACACACCATATTCTAGACGGGGTTTGTGTTCCTTACAACCCGGATTTCCTAATTATGTAATCTAGTTCTGGGCGACAGCAGACCTGCCAGTCTCAGTCACTAGGCAACCAACTTCAGCTCCCTCTTCACAGGCGTGGGTGTTATGCTGACCCTGGTGCCCACATAAGCAAGGCCAGCTCCCAAGAGCTGATCCATTCCTAAGAAGAGTGATTGTCTGTCTTAGCACTTCCTGTCCTAAACTCGGAGGAATTGTTGTGTCTCCTCCTCCAGACTGAGGTCTCCTGAGAGTACAAACTGTTCTTTTATTTATTTATTTTTGTCTCTGGTACTTCTCACGCTGTCTGGGACAAAGCAGATGCTCCAAAACAGCTCAGCAAATGAACACAGTGCCTTCTTATTTATGCTCTGGGCTTCCAATGTCTTCTGTCCTAGCCTACCTTGGGAACACGCCAACTGGTTAATAAAGAATACATATCAAAAGAAAAAAGAAAAGAAAGAAAGAAAAGGAAAAGAATATATACTTAATCCATATGACTTTCAGCTCAGAATGATAATCTGTAGGCATTAAAAAAGATTACTTTGGAATTAGAGATGGGAAGCCAGACCAATAACTTTGTATCAGGATGTATGTGATTGAGATTGGTATACAATAGTACTTTTGTGTAGCACTTTATGGCGTGAAAAGCATTTTTACTGAAGTGGTCTCATTTGATACTCATAGTATACCTTTGAAAATTTATTATTCTGGTCTTGAAGACTTTTCCTTACTAAACTCTGGTGGGTAGCCATGTGGGCCCGTGGCACCTTCTCTCTTTCTGTAGTTCCATGGGATTTCCTACTCTGTAGGTCACAGGGGGCCCTGCTTAGACAACACCAGGATCGGGGTGGGATTGGGGCTGGGATGGAGGAGTTCCTCATCAATTCCCTCTGTATGAAGCCTCTTCCAACGAGGGAGAAGGTGGTCTTTCCCCCTGGGCATCACCCTCCTTCTTGCCACCATCCTGCTGTCTTCTCCAACCCATCACATACTCAACTCTGATGGAGGCTGAAGATTTCTAATGGCTCAGATTTCAGAAGAGAATGATCTCTATCTAAGAACTTGGTCTTTAAAAGGAGGGTGAACCATTCAAAACTCTCTCTCTCTTTCATCCCTTTCATCTCTGTTGCCTCTCCCGTCAATCTTTTCTCCAGTCTCCTACCCTTTCCTTCAGAATGTCCATTACCTTCTATATGAAGAGGCATCCATCATCCTTTTTACCATCCTAAACCTTAGCCCGATTATTAATTCAATCTGTGCTCTTGTCTGTACAGTCATTAACTATTTAGAGGCCAGACTGGGGCTATGGTCCTGCCAGTGCTGGTGGAGATGGGCACTTCAGGTCCACTTCAGTCTCCTTCCCAGAGATGAACCAAGAGAATTTCCTCACAAGTTTACCTGGGATGCTGGCACATATTGTTACAGTCCAAGTTACTTTCTCTGGGATGATATAGTCACACGTCTGTTGTTTAGTTGCTAAGTCATGTCTGCATGACTGCAGCACGCCAGGCTTCCCTTCACTATCTCCTGGAATTTGCTCAAACTCAGGTTCATTGAGTTGGTGATGCCATCCAACCATCTCATCCTCTTTCATTCCCTTCTCCTCCTGCTCTCAACCTTTCACAGCATCAGGGTCTCTTCCAATGAGTTGGATTTTCACATCAAGTCCTCCTAATGAATATTCAGGGTTGATTTCCTTTAGGATTGACTGGTTTGAGAAGAACTGATGCTTTCAAGTTGTGGTACTGGAAAAGACTCTTGAGAGTCCCTTGGACAACAAGGAGATCTAATGTCTGAGGCAGAAAGAATAGTCAGCCTGCTTCTTGAGAACAATAAACTATGGCATTCTTGTGAGGGCCTTTGACTTTTTCCGGGACTTGGATCAAATTACCAGAATCTCTACCAGGTGCAAATCTGTTTCTTTTTGCCATCCAAGAAGGATGAACTGCCTCTGATTACCTTTCTAGAGTTTCAAATATTTTTTTCTTCCACACCAAACCAGTCTCCCTTACCCAAAGGACTGGGGTCAATTGATTCTACCTCAGCACTAAGAAAATGGAAACATAGAGAAACTTAAGTGAATTACCAAGCAATGGCAGATGTAGGCCCTACAGTGCCTCACTCATAAATATTAATTATGTGCTCTGCAAAAGATTTACTGGCAGCTCTGAGGAAATTTCTGATGGTAAATTATTGAATCTGTTTGTTGATATCATTTTCTACATTTCCTTCTTTTCCTTTCCAGCACGCTCTTTTTTTTAAAGTGTTAAATGTATTCAAAATTCTTGATTTAGAATGATCAAGAGGTGAAGTTTTGTCTCTTAAATAGGCAACATGGAAATTTCTGAAGACAGTAATGTAGAGGTAAGTTGTCTTTAAGAAATTACTTCTTTACAGCTCCGCCAGAGTTAATGCTCACAGCATACAAATTCTATTTAAATTATCTCTTCTGCCAACACTGTGCCCTGCACATAGTAGGAATTCAACAAAATCACTGTTACAATTCTATGTATGATTTTATTGAGAATGTTTAAATAACATTGTCTCAGAATCTGGACCTTGCCAATAATACTAGGCTGGGTCAATTCCCTAGCAACCAATTCTGCTCTGACGCTGAGATTATTTTTTAGAAGAAAATCATGTGAAAGTTAATCTATTTCCTGAAGTGGAAAGCTCTAGAAAAACTTTTCTCTTTATTTTTGAGTACTTCCAGTTGTGGCAGGAAAAAAATTCTGGCTCATTATTTTCTAAGCAGTGTCTGTCTAAGGAGACATGCATCTCTTTTCCTTCCTCACTGAGTTTTTCTGGTCAAGCCTGAAGACCACAGAGTTTCCAAACAAAACAAAATAAAGCAAAGCAAGCCCCTCCTCCTGTCAAATCGTCTCATCCTCACTTTACCTCCCTCTAAAACTCTGATTTCACCAGCCTTAATGCTACCTCACCACCCCCTACCCCCAGCTGTGCTCTTTCTCTTGATACCTCTCTCTCCTGTATTTAATACACACCTGCAGAGTGGAATTTCCCTTGGTGAATGCTTATTATATTTGTTTTAACAACCATTTTTATGTGCTGAGATCTTATTTTCTCACCTCTGCCAGCAGCCTAAGCATCCCTGGGACATATTTCCAGATTTTCAAGGAAAGAAGCCTAGTTTTCCAGCTTGGGGTAATGGGCTCATTTTTTCAGATTTGTGAGTGTGCCACAGGCTGGGTATGACCTGTGACCTTTCCAGTAGCCCTGAGGGAATATGTGTGTGCTGAAGAGTTGACTCATTGGAAAAGACTGATGCTGGGAGGGATTGGGGCCAGGAGGAGAAGGGAATGACAGAGGATGAGATGGCTGGATGGCATCACGGACTCGATGGACGTGAGTCTGAGTGAACTCCGGGAGTTGGTGATGGACAGGGAGGCCTGGCGTGCTGCAATTCATGGGGTCACAAAGAGTCAGACATGACTGAGCGCCTGAACTGAACTGAACTAAACTGAAGTTGTGTTAGTCCTATCTGACTCTGCGAACCCATGGACTGTAGCCCACTAGGCTACTCTGTCCTTGGAATTCTCTGGGCAAGAATGCTGGAGTGAGCTGCCATTTCCTCCTCCCGGGGATCTTCCCAACCCAGGGATCAAACCCATGTCTTTTATATCTTCTGCACTGGCAGGCAGGTCCTTCACCACTGGCATCACCTGGGAAACCCATGAGAGGATATGATTGGCATTCAAAAGCATTACTTTCAGTCCACATAATTGTAGAGCAAGGTGAGCCACACAGCAGGAATGCATACCCTGGGGAGACACCTAGATGGATGGATAAAAGAAGGCAAGTAAGCCCACAAAGACTTTTACAGAATGGGGTCTAGATAGAACATGTGTGTATAACAGGATGTTAGATAAGATTCTTCTTGCTGTTTCACTCATAGCTGAGGCCTCAAAGCTAAGAACAGTGGGGCAAGTCCCCCACTTTCTGAAAAGGATGCTCTATTATACCCAGAAGATAAAGGTTTCCTTGAAGTAAGCAAATGGATGCCCATGCAGTGGCTTTCTCTTTACACTGGGGAGCTGATATCAAGAGAAAACCCAGGATATCAAGAGAAAACCAGAGGGCCTCAAGAAACCATCTCAAAGTTGGCTGGGATATCAGCTAGGAAGGAAACTGCCATTTCGATCTTCTTCTCATGACATAGACGTTAAGACGTGGTCCTGTGTCATTGAGGGACTACCCCAGATGAGAGCAAAGCATGAAGGGAAAGTTCTTGGAGAACTTGACCTGTGCCTCCTAGACTTTGGGGTGTCAGAGACTGTGTCTGGTTCTCACCTGGAAGATCCGAAGGCAAGGAGCTGGCTGGCATTGTCTCTGATGGCAGCAGAAAGAGAAAAAAGTCTCCTACAGGTGGCATGTGATCAACAGAAGATGGATAAAGAAGATGTGCTGCATATATACAATGGAATATTACTCAGTCATAAAAATAATGAAATAATACCATTTGCAGCAATACGGATGGACCTGGATATTATAATATTAAATAAAGTAAGACATAGAAAGATAAATATCATATCATATCATTTACATGTGGAATCTAAAAAACGATACAAATGAACTAATCTACAAATCAGAAACAGACTCACAGACTTAGGGAATGAATTTACAGTTACCAGGGGGAAGGGTGCTGGGGAGGGATAGACTGGGAGTTTGGGACTGAAATGTTCACCCTGCTGTATTTAAAACAGAGAATCAACAGGGACCTACTGTATAGCACAGGGAACTTTGTTCCATATTCTGTAATAACCTAAATGGGAAAAAAATTTGAAAAAAAAATTTTGAAAAAGAAAGAGCCACCTATCCTTTCAGGTTTGGCAGGAAAAGGTACTGAGTGTTTTGCCTTTCGTATTGAAAAGGGTCCCCCTCCGAAGGGCGGCTTGATATCAGACAGAACCCAGCAAAGACAGAAGAAGTGGGAGCAGGACTGAGGAGCGCTTCTCGGTGTTCAGCCAGAGATTGCATGGGCCAGAAGAGGGATGGGAGCAGTCTCTGCAGGCGTGGCAGAAAGAGTCTTCAGAAGTGGCCCATGAAAGAAGGAACCAACATCAGAGGGGAGGACTGTAATGAGACGTTACCACGGTCAGGGGGCCTTTTTATCTATTGCCCTTATGAAGCCCCTTTGCCAGTGCAAGCCCCCAAGTCCAAGGGCAGCAGAGTGAGAGGGAGGGAGTAAAAGAGGAAGGCAAAGAGACAGGGACCATAACAGCCTGCCCCTCCTCTTCTGTGTGTTTTCGGCCTGGGTTAGATTCAGGTCAGAGGAGTCAAAAAAGCTTTAAATCAGTTGAGAAGGTGAAACTTGATATGAGACAGAACTAGACTTTTGGCTTCCCTGGTGGCTCAGACAGTAAAGAATCTACCTGCAGTGTGGAAGACCAGGGTCCAATCCCTGGGGTGGGACGATCTCTTGGAGGAGGGCATGGTAACCCACTCGAGTATTCTTGCCTGGAGAATCCCATGGACAGAGGAGCCTGGTGGGCTACAGTCCACAGGGTGGCAGAGCCTCGGACACGACTGAGTGACTAACACAAACGCAGACTTTTTTTATACCTAAAGATGATACTGCTTATTATTATCCAAAAGACAGAGAGAAGCAATAAAGCTGTGTAAGCAATTGCCCAGAGAGAAAAGAAAGACATGAGAAAGAATAAAGATTTCTTTTACATCTTCACTCTGCTGTGCCCAACTTACTCAATAAATCAGTTATATGTTCTATCAATACATGTTTGCTAAAATTCTATATCAATTTATTTCATTTCTGATGAAAAGCTCCTATGGCCAGACTTCCTTCAGTGAACAAAAGGAATTTTAAAGGACTTGGGTGGGAAGGTATTGTTGTAGAATAAAGATGTGAATACCCACTACAAGTTTTTCTAGCATTTGCTCAAGATGTTCATGAGTTCCTTTTGGTTAGGCAATATTTCAAAAAAAAGTGCTCTGCTCTCTGAGACTGAAAAATAGCTTGGAGCAATTCAGATAATGGCTCATGCCCTGATCCTTGCTAGAATCTTTCTCTACATAACATTACACATCATTGGGAATTAACAAAGAAGTTCATTATCTCCCTTTGAATAGGAGTGCAGGAGAACTATTTATTTCAAGAGTTACATTGGATGAAGTGTAGTGGTCTCTTAATCTAGCTAAACTTTGCCTTGGCTATGTGCCCAAGTGTTGATAATACACATGAGCATAGAGAAAATTCTACTGTGATGAAATGAACAATTTCTTGGGGATGGATATTTAATTTTTTGCAAATATAAAAAGTTTTTGCTATCACTGGTAGCAGACTGATTTTGGGGACTGATTCTGAGATGGTCCAAAGCTCTAACCTCTAGTGACATGAAGTATATTGGGCTCACATGTGATAAATTAAGCCCCTGAGCAAGAAAACCATAGGGCTTCAGTAAAACTGATGAAAACATCATGAAGTGCGCACACAGAAAATATTAGGCCTATCCCTTGCAATAGCCAAGTACTGGATGGTTTTCCTCTCCAAAAGAGATTATTTTGGTGATCTCCAGAAATAGGAAGAAAAGAATAAGTGAAGGGTAATTTGCTTCTTTTTTCTTTTCATTTCTCATATGGTAAAGCCGAAAAATTAAGTATAAAATATGGCACCTAAAATTTAGATTAGATGACATAAAACATGCAAATAAGGATTGCTGAGAACGTGGAGTCTCTTGGACCAGTTGTGTAGTGAAGGCAGCACCTGATTTTGGCATTGGGATGTATGTCACATGGGGCAAACAACTGGGCTCTGGAAGTCCACCCAGCACTCTTTAACTCTTCCCCATATGTCCATACTCCACCAAGAATTCCAGCTTGGGGTATACAGAGGTCTGTGACGTGCTCACCTCCTCTTACACTGCCTTCCACCTGTGGGTTTCCAGAGGATCAAACAAATCTTTCACTTTACATTAGAACCTAAGTTTAAGTGTTTTCAAAGTAAACTTCTTTTCCTAAAAAAATCATGATAACTTTGACATTCAAAATTAAAATCAAGAGGCTTATTTATAACCAACTATTTAAAAACCATCAAACATTTCACTCATTTCCATTTGAGAATAACAGACCTATTTGCAAAAACAAACAAACAAAAAAACCCACTTAGAGATAGGCATACCCTTTCCAGATTCTCCTGAAGCCTACCCTTTTAGAAATTGCAAAAGTACATGTTATTAAATAGGGTGTTCCTATTAAGTTGTGTGGTTAGTAGGTAAAAATCTAAAAACTTGAAACTTAATTATAGTGAAATTTAATCTGTACTTGCCGTTAAGTGATTCAGTGGAATCACACATAATGAGCTTGTTATCATGAGAAATACCCAGCAGAAAAATTCAAGTTTCTATTACTACTGTGCAAGCAAAATTCTTAGGAAAAATATGATCACAGATGCAAAGAGCCTATGGAAAAAAGTTAAAATTTTAATGTTAGCCTACCTATTTATATAATCTATTGGCATAAAATCATAATAAACATACTCGAGTAAAGCATCATTCATTTTAAAAGTTCCTCATTGTAATTTTCCTAGTGTTATCCAATACTTATTGTATTATTTAATACCTATTTAAAAAGGAATCTTAGGTTATTCACCTTGGGAAAGAATTATAGCATTGATTATTTTCAAAATATTTTCTATAATTAAAGGCAAAGCTTTTCTTATTTTGTATCATAGTATCTCCATTTCCTCTTACTGACCTATGCTACCAACAATTCTCTTTTTGCATTTTCATTGTTACCTTGAAAGAATTTATAGTCTTTAACTATGTTCCTCTGAGTTGCGTCTTTTCTATTATATACAATCTAGCTCTACTAGGTTCTCAATATGTTGTCCCATCTGACTGCTAAATCTTTCTGGGTTGTTGTTATTATATGTGTGGGCCAAGTTGTTGGGAGCTGAGATGCATATGAGATCCTGTGTACAATCCATCCCAGCGCATGTCTCTTTCTATGTCATTGTTTAGTCACTCAGTTTTGTCCGACTCTTTGAGACCCCATGGACTGTAGCCCACCAAGCATACTGGAGTGGGTAGCCATTTCCTTCTCCAGGGAACCTTCCCACCCCAGGAATGAAACCCACATCTCCTGTATTGGCAGATGGATTCTTACTGCAGAGCCACCAGGGAAGCCAATCCCTCCTATACCCAGGGCTTAAGTCAGATTCCTTCTCAAATTTAGGCAGAGGCACGGTGCATCTTCCTAGCAGGGCAGGGGCAGGAAGAGCTACATGTACCACAGGTTTTGGCTCAATGAGCTAGAGGGAGAACGATCCAGAAAAGGAGCATATCAAATGCCTTCTTTCACTATGGCATCACACAGGGAAATTTTGCTGCCTTCTCCTAATGCTTCACTGATAATTAAGCAAAAAGCAGATATTGGCTTTAGATGTATCCTAAATCCAGAGCTACTTCCTTAGATTAGTGGAGGGTTCTGGGCTTCCCTTGGAAGAAAAGCTATGACAGCATACTAAAAAGCAGAGACATTACTTTGCCAACAAACCTCCATCTAGTCAAAGGTATGGTTTCTCCAGTAGTCATGTATGGATGTGAGAGTTGGACTATAAAGAAAGTTGAGTGCTGAAGAATTGATACTTTTGAACTGTGGTATTGGAGAAGACTCTTAAGAGTCCCTTGGACTGTAAGGAGATCCAACCAGTCAATCCTAAAGGAGAGCAATCCTGAATATTCATTGGAAGGACTGATACTGAAACTGAAACTCTAATACTTTGGCCACCTGATGCAAAGAACTGACTCATTCGAAAAGACCCTGATGCTGGGAAAGATTGAAGGTGGGAGGAGACAGGGACGACAGTGGATGAGTTGGTTGGATGGCATCACCAACTCGATGGACATGAGTTTGAGCAAGCTCCAGGAGTTGTGATGGACAGGGAAGCCTGTCATGCTGCAGTCCATGGGGTTGCAAAGAGTCGGACACGTCTAAGCGACTGAACTGACTGGGCTTCTCAGATGGTGCTAGTGGTAAAGACTCACCTGTCAGTGCAGGAGATGAAAGAGATTCAGGCTCTATCTCTGGGTCAGGAAGATCCCCTGGAGGAGGGCATGGCAACCCACTCCAGTGTTCTTGTTTGGAGAATCTCATGGATAGAGGAGCCGATAGGCTATAGTCCATAGGGTTGCAAAAGGTTGGACACGACTGAAGTGACTTACCATGTACTGGTCTGTTTACTGGGCTTCTCAGGTCTGTCTATTATCAGATCAGCCTCATTACATCATAGTCATTCTGTAAATAAGGCAAAGATGCCATATGAGCATTGAAGAAGTAAAAATCAATAACATGAGAATTTTGGAACTCCTTACATGTGGCATTTGGAAATAGATAAAACTTCTCTGAGCTCTGTCTGCCCCTTCTATAAGGAATCAATAGAAACAGTCATGGCACCAGTAGTGTTCTAGTAAATGTTTAAGGACAAACTTTTGGAAAAAAATCTGTGCATATATATGTACATAAATGGGCATCCCAGGTGACACTAGTGATAAAGAACTCAGCTGCCAATGCAGGAGACATAAGAGTTGCAGGTTTGATCCCTGAGTCCCAAAGACCCCATTGAGGAGCTCGTGGCAACCCCTGCTAGTATTCTTGCCTGGAGAATTCCATGGACAGAGAAGCCAGGGGACCTACGGTCCATGGGGTAGCAAAGAGTCAGACAAGACTGAAGGAACTTAGCATGCACACATGGATGTACATGTGTATCATAAACCTTGATGATATAAAGGATGTGCGGCACAACTGACAAATAATAATAAAATATAAAATGCTCTTTATCTCTAATGCCATATAGCCAATAGATTCTCATAGAATGATTTTTGCTAAACTCTGTTTCTATCTGGCCAATCTATGGCTGTAATTGATGAATGAGTACAGTTCTGATATGAATGTTAGTTGATATTGTTTACATTAATCAGTAAGACTAAATTGAAAGCAAAACAATGAAGATGTTTATCAGAAGTTCATTAGTGTGTGAGTGACATGAGCAATTTCTTTGCTTCAAATACTGGGGCAGTGGCCCTCAATTTTTTTTGTGCTACTCACACTGTAATGGCTACCGACATTTACAGGTTTAATCTGCATTGTTAACATTTTCTTCATTACTTCTCATGTCAAGACAATCAACAAAAAAATAAATCAATCTCTGGTGGCCACCATGATCAATTTAAAGCTACAAACACAGCATTACTTATTGCAGAGTTGGGAGGAGATATGCAGTAGTGTATAGTCATAAATTCTTCCTAACACACAGATAGAGTAGGTGTAAACAACCTCAAAGGCAGAGATAACAGAAAAATGTAGTATAATAATAAGGATGTGATGCATTTCAAGTGTTTATTGTCTTTATTTTTAATATCATTCCTTTAACATGTAAGTTTGCATAATGTGATTTTAAATAATGGCTATGTATAACAACTGCTTACAAGATTCTTAAAAAGTTATTAATCAGCTCTTGTAAGCCAGGCTAAGTGGGCTCCAAACCACCACTGGCCACAGCTCAGAAGTATTAAAACATCATAATGATGAGAAATGAGAGCTGGAACGGATCCTGTCCATTGTCCCTGGTAAAAGTGTGGATACTGACATGTTGTGGTTTGCATAGGAAACTGTTAACAGAATAAGTTCTGGTCTGGTTCCCAGATTCCCAGTGGTTTGAATCACTGAGAAAGCATCCCTTGCATAAATTGGCCCATTTCAAGGGGAAGCTTGGCCAAGGAATGGCTGCTCGTGATGAAGACCAGGCCAACTTCTGCGTCTGCCATGCTCTGTGTAATGTACATGTATGTGGAAGATGGTGGGGCAGAGAAAAAGGGACATGTCAGGAGTTTGCATTCTAGCACCCAGGACTCTAAACCCTTGAGCAATCAGGGGCTTTGAGAATGTCTGGGGTCCCCTCAGAGGAAGATTTTCTCTGTATAGACGCAATCAGCTGAGGGTGAGCATGGAAATGGGAAAGTTTTGGAGACAAATGAAGCTTCAAAACTGCGATTATGCAGAATGGAGGAGGAAAAAGTTAAAATCATCAACTCCAGCTGGGACTAGAAACATAATAGCTAAGAACAGTTAACATTTACTGATTTACTGCATATTTATAATATGCTAAGCACTTTACATCCAGAGTTTCCTTTAACTTCACAACAACCATTTAAAATAGATATTATTTTTCTCATCATTTTTTCAGATAGGATAACTGGTTGAGAGTAGTTGCACAAGGTAATACAGGTAGAAAAGGGCAGAGCTGGAATTCATAGAAAATGCAAACCTTTGAATCTTGAACATACGCAGTCATTTGCATTTTTCTTTCAGTTTCCCATGTATTAGGACCAAGGAGAACAGGGTTGTGTTTTACTTGTTAGATGGGATAGAAAATCAAGCAAGAGGAGAGGATAAGTGTTGGTTTTGGTTCTTTGGAATACTTTTCTATGACCAGAATGAAAAACAGGATTAACCCAATTATTTCTATCACCATTAAGGAGCGTGCATGCTCAGTTGTGTCCAACTCTGTGAGACCCCGTGAACTGTAGCCTGCCAGGCAACTCTGTCCATGGAATTCTCCAGGCAAGAATACTGGTGTAGGTTGCCATGCCCTTCTTCAAGGGATCATCCCAACCCAGGGATCAAAGCCCCCTCTCCTGCATTGGCAGCTGTGTTCTTTACCACTTGTGCCACCTGGGAAGCCCTATCACCATTAAAACCCTGGTCAAATACTACCATCACCACCACCAATACTAACAATGAATAACCAAAGGATTATTAGTTTCAGGGTCCTAGACACCTAGAATGGAACCTGTAATAATAGTTCCCTCATTTCAAGCTCCTGTTCCTACTTAACTATTTGTTGTCATAGAATGTTATTTTTACTCAAAAACTAGTCTGAGAGGAACAGAGGCAAATGCATGCTGGCTGTCAGACTGAAGATAGGGTTTAATTAAGAAGCAGTGGTGATATCCATCCACTTGGTTATGGAATGATGTCTCAGTGGGCTGTGACTGAGTCTACACTACTTGTGGAGTCGAGAGAGGGTAAAACATTTGTCTGACAGTGGCCCATGGCAGGTCTTGCATGGGTTCTGTCCCATTGTTGTCCTGAGTTGGTGATTTGGATTCAATATTTTCTCGACTCCATGTATCCTCAGCCTTATTTACCATCTTCAGAGTTTTGGCAGCAATATTTTTTCCGCTACACAAGTCTTCTCTTTGCTTGCTTAATACTTAAAAATGAAGCTTAATTTGTGGCTGTTACGGTGGTGGTTTTGCTGGCTGGCCCCAAATGCAAGTCTGATAATAATGAGAGAAAAAGGAACATGCTTGAGACATCATATTGGGTTGGCCAAAAAGATTTTTCAGGATTTACTGCAATGTTACAGAGAGCACATTGTTATTGGAAAAGACCCTGATGCTAGGAAAGATTAAAGGCAGGAGGAGAAGGGGGCAATAGAGGATGAGATGGCTGGGTGGCATCACAGACTCAATGGATGTGAGTTTGAGCAAGCTCCAGGAGATAGTGAAAGACAGAGAAGCCTGGTGTGCTGCCCTTCATGGGGTTGCAAAGAGTCAGACACAACTGGGCGACTAAACAACAGCAGAGAGAACCAAATGAACTTTTCGGCCAATCCAATATATTGCAGTTTTAAAAATGAGTCCTTTCCATGTGAATTTGGGTGCGTTTATCACAAGAGTTTCAGGTCAGGTGGTGATATCTGAGGCTAGGGCAGAAGAGATGATGTAGTTTCTTCCTGGGCTTATAACTCTCTCTTTCTAGGAAATTCCACTCAGAACCCAGTCTCCATGCTAGGAGGAGCTCAAACCATATGGAGAACGGCTTGTGTATGCTTTGTTCAGCAGTCCTAGTTGAACCAGCCCTTAAAAAAAATTTGTTTACTTTCTTCTTATTTATTTATTTTTGGCTGCATTTGGGCCTTCACTGTTGCATGTGGGCCTTCTCTAGCTGTGGTGAACAGGGGCTACTCTTATGGCGTGAGGGCTTCTCGTTGTGGTGGCTTCTCTTGTGGTGGAGTACAGGCTCTAGGTGTGCGAGCTTCAGTAGCTGCAGCTCCTGGGCTCTAGAGCACAGGCTTAGTAGTTGCCGGGCACGGGCTTAGTTGTTCCATGGCATATGTGATCTTCTTGGACCAAGGGTCAAACCTGTGTCTCCTGCATTGGCAGGCAGATTCCTATCTGCTGCACCACCAGGGAAGTCCTGAAGTCATCTCAGACTTTAAGTCATCTCAGCCTGGGCACCAGACTTGTGAATGAAAAAGCCGCTTTGGAAACATTCTCTTGCCCCACTTCTTAAAAGGTAG
This sequence comes from Ovis aries, assembly GCF_016772045.2. NCBI lineage: Eukaryota > Metazoa > Chordata > Mammalia > Artiodactyla > Bovidae > Ovis > Ovis aries. The sequence continues at coordinate 69,510,605 of NC_056061.1, forward strand.
ACCAGTGAAGTAGCAATGAATGGTAACAGGCCCCCCCACCTAGAGCCTGTCCAGGCCAGGTGAGGGTGAAAATCCCTGAGAGCATAATGGCCCCCTCCCCTTGTAAGGGATGACCATATATTCCAGTTTGCCCTAGGCAGTCCAAATTTATATCTGTTCCCCTGACATTAATTTTGGAACCCCTTCATTCTGAAAAGTGTTGTGATTTGGATGATAAGTTAAATGGTCACTCTGTTTAAGAGTCTGGGGGAAATCTCTCTAGCACACACATACATCTGATGGCAGATTCCTTTTCATATGAATCACTGGCCAAAGCATGGAATGTTGTGTCCAATTTCTTCCATCATGTGTAAAACAGAATCCATTAAATCTATATGCCCCTGTCCTGTGTGCTTAGTTGCTCAGTCTTGTCCGACTCTTTGCAACCCCGTAGACTGCAGCCCGCCAGGCTCCTCTGTCCATGGAAATACTCCACGCAAGAATATTGGAGTGGGTTTCCATGCCCTCCTCCAGGGGATCTTCCCAAGCCAGGGATCAAAGCCAGGTCTCCAGCATTGCAGGGAGATTCTTTATAGTCTGAGCCACCAGGGAAGCCCACATGCCCCTGGATTTTCAAGATAAAACCAAATTACCTACAACTAAAGCCCTGTCTGTTTCATTTGTATGGACTAAATACCTATGACTTTTATGGCACATCTTTTGGGGTTGGTTTACATTTTGCAGATACATTATTTGAAACCATTAAATGCTCAGTTTTAACATAGTTCTCCAGAATGAACTAAGTACTGTTTCCCATAAGTGTTTCTTAGATTCAATTAGACTGAAAGGCCAGCTAGAGTGTAGAGAAAAGAACATCAGACTCAGGGTCTGGAGCTCTGTGATTTGATCCATACGCTGCCCTTCATGAGTAGAGGGCAATACATCCCAGTTTACCCAGGGTTATCCCAATTTATGCCTGCTCTCCAGGGCAGTTAGTAAGAGTGCCCTGTTTCCTTTTTCTGGTTTAAAAGATAAATGATATGGTCACTCTTGTAATATCATATAGAATCAGGCCAATAAGTAACTCTTTTGTCTTCATCCCTCATTTGTCTAAAAATACCTATCCCCCAAAGTTACTTTGTGGAGTAAGTGAGAGTGAAAACATGAGATAGCTTTTAAAAAGCCAATGCACTAAGCAAGTGAAACATGTTTGATGAGCGTCCTATTTTTCGTGCTTGTGCCTGGAGTTAGCAAAGTCCAGGATCCACAGTTTCTCTTGGCTGAGCCTGATTCTCACCCTCAGGTGCAGTTGCTATTCTTTCTCTCAAGGCCCGGCCTGCTGAGTGAGAGGGCAGGTGGGTGTGTCCAGTGACTGGCTGCTGTCCAGTGGAGTGTTGGCAGATGTGACCCAGGCTGCTTCCTGCCTGGCAAGTATCTCCGCCACGTGATCCTCCATACTCTTTCCCTTCTGCCTGGCCAGATGGAAAAGACCCACAGGGAAACACAGAGTCCTGGACTGCAGAGTTTTCACTGTGAATCTGGTTTCTAAATTAGTGCTTGGAGGGGAGTGCTCCAGAATGGAACATTAGCATCAGACTGAAAGAGAAATAATCTTTTATTATGTTTAGTCAGTGAGATTTGAGGTTTGCCTGCTATTATTATTAGTTATTGTTAGTGTACTGGGCCTTTCTTGATCTTCAGAATAATCAAACTTTGATTCCCCCTGGCCCCACAAACTATGCCACTAATGGCAGTAACTATGAGAGTCTGCCCACTGTAGGATGCACTTTGGCTTCAGAGATGTTAACAGGTGAAAGAAATGTGCATCTGTGCATCTTAGAATGGATGCAATAGGACAGTCCATGTTCCAGTGGAGATTTGTTCATACCATTGTCTGAGTCCTATAGCCAATGCCTTGAAGAATGGAGAAACTCCTATTCCTGAAGCTCACAATGTAGGCTCCTAAAGGACTTAACATTTATCTGCTTTATTCACTCTTTCCAGGTGGTGCTAGTGGTAAAGAATCCACTTGCCAAAGCAGGAGACTCTAGAGTTGAGAGTTCAATCCCTGGGTGGGGAAGATCCCTGGAGAAGGAAATGTCAACTCATTCCAGTATTTTTGTCTGGGAAATCCCATGGACAAAGGACCCTAGCAAACTACAGTCCACGGGGTCACAAAGAGTTCGATACAACTGAGCATACAACTGAGAAAAGGCAGAGGAACCAGAAATTAAATTGCCAACATCTGCTGGATCATGGAGAAAGCAAGAGAGCTCCAGAAAAACATCTATTTCTGCTTTATTGACTATGCCAAAGCCTTTGACTGTGTGGATCACAATAAACTGTGGAAAATTCTTCAAGAGATGGGAATACAGACCACCTGACCTGCCTCTTGAGAAACCTATATGCAGATCAGGAAGCAACAGTTAGAACTGGACATGGAACAACAGACTGGTTCCAAATAGGAAAAAGAGTACGTCAAGGCTGTATAGTGTCACCCTGCTTATTTAACTTCTGTACAGAGTACATCATGAGAAACACTGGGCTGGAGGAAGCACAAGCTGGCATCAAGATTGCCGGGAGAAATATCAATAACCTCAGATATGCAGATGACACCACCCTTATGGCAGAAAGTGAAGAAGACTAAAGAGCCTCTTGATGAAAGTGAAAGTGGAGAGTGAAAAAGTTGGCTTAAAGCTCAACATTCAGAAAACTAAGATCATGGTGGCTAGTCCCATCATTTCATGGTAAATAGATGGGGAAACAGTGTCAGAGTTTATTTTGGGGGGCTCCAAAATCACTGCAGATGGTGATTGCCGCCATGAAATTAAAAGAGGCTTACTCCTTGGAAGAAAAGTTATGACCAACCTAGATATGATATTAAAGCAGAGACAATCCATGAACATGGTATATTTCTTCATCCTACCCAAAGCAATTTACAAGTTCAATGCAATCCCTATCAAGCTACCAGCCACATTTTTCACAGAACTAGAACAAATAATTTCAAGATTTGTATGGAAATACAAAAAACCTCGAATAGCCAAAGCAATCTTGAGAAAGAAGAATGGAACTGGAGGAATCAACTTGCCTGACTTCAGGCTCTACTACAAAGCCACAGTCATCAAGACAGTATGGTACTGGCACAAAGACAGACATATAGATCAATGGAACAAAATAGAAAGCCCAGAGATAAATCCACACACATATGGACACCTTATCTTTGACAAAGGAGGCAAGAATATACAATGGAGTAAAGACAATCTCTTTAACAAGTGGTGCTGGAAACTGGTCAACCACTTGTAAAAGAATGAAACTAGATCACTTTCTAACACCGCACACAAAATAAACTCAAAATGGATTAAAGATCTAAATGTAAGATCAGAAACTATAAAACTCCTAGAGGAGAACATAGGCAAAACACTCTCAGACATAAATCACAGCAGGATCCTCTATGATCCACCTCCCAGAATGCTGGAAATAAAAGCAAAAATAAACAAATGGGATCTAATTAAAATTAAAAGCTTCTGCACAACAAAGGAAAATATAAGCAAGGTGAAAAGACAGCCTTCTGAATGGGAGAAAATAATAGCTAATGAAGCAACTGACAAACAACTAATCTCAAAATATACAAGCAACTTCTGCAGCTCAACTCCAGAAAAATAAACGACCCAATCAAAAATGGGCCAAAGAACTAAATAGACATTTCTCCAAAGAAGACACACGGATGGCTAACAAACACATGAAAAGATGCTCAACATCACTCATTATTAGAGAAATGCAAATCAAAACCACAATGAGGTACCACTTCACACCAGTCAGAATGGCTGCGATCCAAAAATCTGCAAGCAATAAATGCTGGAGGGAACCCTCCTACACTGTTGGTGGGAATGCAAACTAGTACAGCCACTATGGAGAACAGTGTGGAGATTCCTTAAAAATTGCAAATAGAACTACCTTATGACCCAGCAATCCCACTTCTGGGCATACACACCGAGAAACCAGAATTGAAAGAGACACATGTACCCCAATGTTCATCGCAGCACTGTTTATAATAGCCAGGACATGAAACAACCTAGATGTCCATCAGCAGATGAATGGATAAGAAAGCTGTGGTACATATACACAATGGAGTATTACTCAGCCGTTAAAAGAATTCATTTGAATCAGTTCTGATGAGATGGATGAAACTGGAGCCGATTATACAGAGTGAAGTAAGCCAGAAAGAAAAACACCAATACAGTATACTAACACATATATGGAATTTAGGAAGATGGCAATGACGACCCTGTATGCAAGACAGGAAAGAGACACAGATGTGTATAACGGACTTTTGGACTCAGAGGGAGAGGGAGAGGGTGGGATGATTTGGGAGAATGACATTCTAACATGTATACTATCATGTGAATTGAATCGCCAGTCTATGTCTGACGCAGGATGCAGCATGCTTGGGGCTGGTGCATGGGGACGCATGTAAGAATTAAAGATTTTAAAATGTAAAAGATATAAAAAAAAAAGAAAGAAAGAAAAAAAAAATAAAGCAGAGACATTACTTTGCCAACAAAAGTCCATCTGTGGTTTTTCAGTGGTCATGTATGGATGTGAGAGTTGGGCTGTAAAGAAAGCTGAGTACAGAAGAATTGATGCTTTTGAACTGTGGTGTTGGAGAAGACTCTTGAGAGTCCCTTGGACTGCAAGGAGATCCAACCAGTCCATCCTAAAGGAGATCAGTCCTGGGTGTTCATTGGAAGGGCTGATGTTGAAGCTGAAACTCCATACTTTGGCCACCTGATGTGAAGAGCTGACTCATTGTAAAAGACTCTGATGCTGGGAAAGATTGAGGGCAGGAGGAGAAGCGGATGACAGAGGAGGAGACGGTTGGATGGCATCACCGACTCAATAGACATGAGTTTGGGTGGACTCCGGGAGTTGGTGATGGACAGGGAGGCCTGGCGTGCTGCGATTCATGGGATCGCAAAGAGTCGGACACGACTGAGCGACTGAACTGAACTGGGCATAAGCCCATACACAGGTTCACTCTTCTGCCTTTAGCATCTGCGGCATAACCCGGTACACTGTAGGAACTCAATAAAATCTGTTGAATGAGGGACTGATATACACATATAAGTAATATAACGATAAGTTATTAATTTGTGGTGAGAAATCTTATTTCTTCGTGCTGCCTGCCATGTTCAGGTCTGTGTGAGGAGTTAAATCTCCATCTGTGGCTAAGCCTCATGGGAAAGTGAGCAACAATAAGGACCATTGGCTCAGAATTTGGAGTTGTTTTAAAGAATTAGGTGTTTGTAAGCATCAATGTATATGCGTGTTAGCGGGGCTTCTGAAATGCGAGAGAGAGGAGTACGCGGAGGCAGAGATTGTACCTTATAATGTAGACTCCTGAAGAAATGTCTCAAGACCTTAAAAACTGATGAATTGATTTGTTTATTTGAATTACAGCCTTTAGCATTAAAAAGTCCATAAAGCTGTTTGCTCCATTTTGTTCTAAACAATTTCAAGGGGATGGTTTGTTTCTGATGATTGCCTTTTCAGTCTCGATGAGGATTCCCTTTGTGGCTAGGAGAAGAATGCACACCCTTTCAAGAACTTGTCCTTCTCAGTCTTGCCCTGAGTTGACTCTGCGGCAGGACAGAAAGCACGGGCTGTGTCTTGCCCATGGCTGCGGCTCCAGTGCCCAGGACAGCAACTGGTCTCAGAACTAGTGCCCGATGCATATTTCATGAATAAACTGTAACTACTATTTAGAATGGCTGAGTGGATGAATCAAAGCTGAAAAGCTATCTGGAGTTGCAAAATAATACTGGCCCCAGTGTTTGAGCATTGATCTTGAGCCAGGCACTTTACATATATTATTTTGTCTAGTATAAGAGATAAGCACTAGCATCATCTCTGTTCAGTTCAGTTCAGTTGCTCAGCTGTGTCCAGGTCTTTGCAACCCCATGAAGAGCAGCACGCCAGGCTTCCTTGTCCTTCACCAACTTCTGGAGCCTACTCAAACTCATGTCCATCAAGTCTGTGATGCCATCCAACCATCTCCTCACTGTTGTTCCCTTCTCCTCCTGCCCTCAATCTTTCCCAGCATCAGGGTCTTTTCCAATGAGTCAGTTCTTTGCATCAGGTGGCCAAAGGATTGGAGTTTCAGTTTCAGCATCGATCCTTCCAATGAATATTCAGGACTGATTTCCTTTAGGATTGACTGGTTGGATCTCCTTGTGATAGTGAAGAAATTGAGATCCAGAGGAACAAACACTTGCACAAAGTCGCAGAGCAACAAGAGTTCAGGTGTGAGGTCTGGTGTGGTCTCAGGGTAAGCCTATCTTAACTGTTGTGCCTAGTGAGAAGTGGTGCATTTGGAGCCATGGCATAGCATTAGCACAGCTCCATCCATGGATACTCCTACTTCCTTGGGCTTGACCAGAAATCAATGAGCCAGACATGGAAATAATGCTAAGTTTTGAAAAAAAATGTTCCAGTTGAGCCGTATATTTTCAGGCACCAGCCTGAGGCATCTGTGATATGAAGTGAGAGCAAGCATGGAGCAGTTAGTCACATGCCATCTACCTCAGTTGCTGAGGATCCGCAGTTAATTCCAGACATGAGTTTCTGCACATAATATTACAGGTTCAGAGTAGCCAAAGCATTTGCAAGGACATAAACTTATTGGAGGTACTAGTAGGAGGTCTCCCTGGGAAATGAAGAGATTGCAGTGTTATCCTTCTTTAAATTTTACTAAAGCACTCATAGTTTTTCTTTTGAATGAAAAGCAAAATCAGACATGGACTTTTACATGTGTTAGAATTATTCTCCCAAATCAACTCTGAGTCCAAAAGTTCTTTAAACTAAAGCACTCTAGTTTTCCTGAATGCAACATAGTTTTATGTTTGAACTCGGTTATGTTATAAACATCTCTGGCATCCTGTCCTATGCCTAGTTTATTTTGACTCCCCCAAGAAGTTGGAGTGGCATGCCACCCGCTTTTTCCTTCTTTGAGTTCTCACCCAATGATACACATTCACAGCATAGTACTAGTCACAGGTTGAAATAGTTTTGTATGTCACCCACTGGAATAGCTCAACATATTTCGCATTTCAGATTGGCCACCAAATATATAATCTCCATTTTATTCAGTACTAGGAGCTCCATGCAGTGAGTTCATTTTCTGGGAACTGATTATTTGTCAGGTATCAGCTTACGTAACAGTACTGTACAGTATTCTTGGCAGAAGTCATGATTGCAACCCTCACTGTTTTTTAAGGCTGGTCAGAAACCAGGGGGAGCTTCGCAAACATAGTGATTTTATCCACAAATTTCCATGGAGCTGCAAGAGCAGATTAGGGTCTCTGATTACTATGCAGAAGGGGGTCATGGAAAAAACCAGGTGCAAGGCAGAACACTGTTCTTGTGTAGTGAAATATTTTTACTTTAATTTTTGTCCTAAACAATTAAGAAAATGAAACTACAGAACTGAAAGGCAGTCACTTTTTAAACTGTTTCTGAACATAAGAATATGAATAAATCTCTTTAGGGTGTCATGGATTGTTCTTTGGAATTATAGTCAGTGAAAATAATGTCTTAATACTTTTCTCAGCTAGTGTCATACTTGTATTTACAATGATATACATTTGTTATTAACCTCTCTGTTTATTGAGATGGTGTTAGAAATAACAAGTATCTTATGTGAAATATTGAGATAATAATAGGCCTGGATTTGTAACCATAATCTCAACATGGACGTGTAAGTTGTGTTATATTTTTTTATTGTCAAATCAAGTCTATTCTGAGCCCCTGACCTATTACTTAGGCTGGTGAGAAGCTGGTCATTACTGGGAATTAGGGAGTTTCCAGTTTATTAGAAAGCAACAACAGTGGCAGTAGAAATGACAAGAATAATAGCAATAAAATATCTAACTTCAAAGTGTTTCCTCTAGTTTTCTGTTAGAATGCAGCTGTTCAAGTTTTTGAGGTCCTTAAAAGTTAGTGACCGTGTGGCTTCCATGTCTCATTTTGGCAAGGGAATATTTTGATGCCAAGAACTCAGCCTTGTCAGGGGCATTTCTTTTCTCCTTGGAGGTGCTCATTAGGCAGGCCATGCTCCCTTTGCTTTCTGATCCTGATGCTGTATTCCTCTGACAGGAAGTAGATTTACTAGAAAGAAAGTGAAAGTGAAAGTCACTCAGTCATGTCCGACTCTTTGTGACCCCATGGACTATACAGTCCATGGAATTCTCCAGACCAGAATACTGGAATGAGTAGCCTTTCCCTTCTCCAGGGGATCTTCTCAACCCAGGGATTGAACCCCGGTCTCTCCCATTGCGGGCAGATTCTTCACCAGCTGAGCCACAAAGGAACTCCAAGAATACTGGAGTGGGTAACCTATCCCTTCTCCAGCATATTTTCCTGATCCAGGGATCAAACCAGGGTCTCCTGCACTGCAGGCCAATTCTTTACCAACTGAGCGATCAGGAATTTACTAGAAAGCTCATTAAAACTACCTTCAAAGCACCTCATTTTCAGGAACGGTTCTTCGGAAGGACTCTACAGTGTATTCATAAAATTGTGTATTTTAGCTATGATCAGTGAGGATTATTGTTTTCACTCTGATTCCATCTCTTGTTGGGTGGCTTTGGTATTTACTGGCATGCTGGAAGTCACACTGCATGAAAGGTGAGTCGAGGAAATGTTTAGTTTCTTTAGATCATGCTCAGTGCCTTCAGTGTGTGATTGTATTATTGCCAGTGGTAGGTGTAGTATAGGACTGGCTTCTAGAAATCCTCCCAGAACTCATTCAGTACCATGAAACAATGGTGCAGGGCCATTGTGATATAAGTATATCCTAAGGCTCTGGAATGGAGAAGGAAATGGCAACCCACTCCAGTATTCTTGCCTGAAGAATCCCATGGACAGAGGAGCCTGGTGGACTATAGTCCATGGGGTGGCAGACAGTCAGACACGACTGAGCGACTAAACAATAACAAGGCACTGGAAATAGGTAGGCAGTGGAGAAAGGGTGAGTTTTGAAAAGTTTGGAGCCAGAAGCTGTTTTATGGAAAATCCTTCCAGTTATCAGATGTTAGTGTTGAAGCAGTTCCTAGTGATGCCTAGTCAGAACATTTTCCGTAAGGAAATACACTTGATGATGCATTATATACAATCATAAATATACCATGAATTTTCTTTGTAAAATGAAAGTTATAAAAAAATCCATTATTTGTCAGAATTTCTGTATTTGTGGAGCATAAATCTATACTAGGACTTTAAATATTGGTGTTTTTGTGTGTGAAATCACATTTTTTTTTTTAACCCAACACATTAGCTCACATCTTAGTGTATATGAGCCTTCCCAGGTAGCACTAGTCATAAAGAACCCGCCTGCCAATGAAGGATACTTAAGAGACCCAGGTTCAATCCCTGGGTCAAGAAGATTCCCTGGAGAAGGACATGGTAACCCACTCTAGTAATCTTGCCTAGAGAATCCCATGGACAGAGGAGCCTGGCGGGCTACAGTCCATAGGGTCACAAAGAGTCAGACATGACTGAGTGACTAAGCTTGCGTACACATGTCCTGAAGTCTGCGGGTCCCAGATGAATTGAGATGCCAAATTACCACCAGCATAGCAAAACATCATCAAGAAACAAGTGGTCCAGTGACAAAGTTCCTAAGCATATTTGTTGATGTGTCAGTGTATTTAATTTAGAGAAATATTATTATACACCTATGTAGGTACCTACAGTGGCAGAAGACTATAAATATGAATTTTATATGTCTTAATTTCAGGTAAGCTAAATACATCGTTACCCAGAATTATTAATTACACACAAATTCAGGTACTATGGGAAGAAAGTATTCTAGTAGAAACCAAAAAATGTAAGGGGCAATTTTGGCAAAAGACAGTTTGACACAAAAAGACAGAATTTGGCACACCAAAAACTCTGATTGCAACTGAAACTAAAGCTTGTATTATCACAAGAGCATGAGGGGCTTTCAACAACTTTATTGGGAAAATGTACTGACTTTGATATGTACCATATTTGTCCCGATAGTACTATTTAATAAAAAAAGCTGTTTTTCTCCCCTAAAATCGTGATATCAGTAACATTTACAGAGAATTAAACAGAACATACAATAGACATTAGAAATATTTTTCAAGTAGATATTACGAACAACAGCAAAAAGCCCAATGTTCCAACTGTTAAAAGATTCCAACTACTGAGTCAAAGATAAGACACTGTATATATTGTATTATTATATGATTTATTAAATGTGTTCAATAAATTAGAACTTCCTGAAAGTCAGGAGGACTCCACAGACAAGAAGGTTCTTGAATTACACATCAATCAAATACAAATGCACTAAATGGACACCTTGAAGAACCAAGGAGAGAGAACAGATTTATTAAAAATATTTAGTGTTATTGTTAAGCATTTAATTGAGTATTTAGCCAATTAAATTTTCAAGTGAATGGGATTTGCCTTTCAGAGGTTACAATGAAAAGTGGTGTTCTTGAAATAATGATAATTATTGACGTCATAAGATT